>NC_135312.1:68052072-68366485 GCF_048772815.1 Callospermophilus lateralis
TCTAGTCTGGTTATTTTGAGTTAATGGAGAAATTCATTCTTATTTTTTTTTATCCACAAAGACATATTAGCATGATAAAAACTGTTATTGAATATTTTTTAAAAATGCCATGGCAATGTTGAAGAAATTCTAAGAAAAGTAAGCTTATGCTGAAGAAATCAGTAAACCAGGTAAACATGTGCGGCAGACCTCATTCAGACCAGAAGACACTGATACTCCACAAAGCACTAGACACTGCGGCTTACTGATGATCCCATTGGTGTTCTAGATTCTATCAGTAATACCACTCCTGCTGATTTCCCTAGACTCCTCACCGCCCTGTTGTTACTGCTGCCGAGACCCTTCTCCATAGGCCCTGCTTTATTGTATTACCTGTTCTCAAGTTCCAGTTCAAAGCAGAGCCTATGCTAAGTGCCCAGTCATTAGTTACAAAGGAATCTAGGAAGAAAGCGTCTTCATATTCAGCATATCATGTCAAAAGGAGGAGCAGCATTAATGCCACAGCCAAGTCAGCTTCCATGGTGGAGGGTTTGATGTATGTTGATGAGGACAGAAGCATCACAAGAATACTAAGATTCTGACAGGGAATAGAGGAGTCTTGAAATAACAGGAAACTAACATGTATCGCACAGTGGTCTGTGCTTGTTATTTTACTTTAGGCCAGAATTCCGATGATGGGTCCTGGAGACAAAGATGGATGATAGAATCTATCTACTCCCAGGTTGCTGTGCAGATGGGGGGTATACTCTACATAGAGCTAAGGTCTTTTAAAATTGTGTCTCATAAGGTATTACATGCCGCAGTCCCGCTGCAGCAGAATAACCGGGGGGTGACGAGCAACTTGTGTAGATTGATACAGCAGGAGTAGGAGCCGTTTATTCTAGGACAGGAGCAGTATTTATACATTCCACACGGCTTATCTTAATTAGCATAAAATAGATACAGCAGTCAACCAATAAGGAATCTCCACACTTAATGGCTTGCTGGCGTTACTTCACAAACCATTCCCTCTGGCATTTTGCCAGGCGCCATCCAGACTTGTTTACAGACTCTAACAATTACACAGCTCCTAAAATTATTCACAAGACTGTTGATATATAAGGAGTAGAGAAAACATGATTTTCATTTGATTCTCAAAAAAGTCTATCAGGAAACTGCTGGGGATCCATTCAATCAAATAAAAGAATAACATTGACAATCATATGATCTTTCTAGACTTTGTGTTGAATTATTGTGTTCAGGAAAGACCCAAGTCAATGCTGAAAGACAGAGTTGAGAATACAGCATGATCCATATTAAATGCATCACTTGCTCTTGCTAGCAGATAAAAGTGTATATGGGAGCTGTTGTTGTGGCTCAGCAGTAGAGCGCTCACCTAGTACATGTGAGGTGCTGGATTTGATCCTCAGCACCACATAAAAATAAATAAATAAATAAATAAATAAATAAATAAATAAAGGTATTGTGTCCAACTACAACTAAAAATAAAATAAGTATATATGAAGGAAGATAATATTTTTGATCAAATAAATACAGATTTTAAACTTCTGAAGAGTTAAAAGATGCATAATGAAAATAAATATTCTCAAAATCAAAATTTGAACAACATAGTTAGTTTGTATTCCAGGTATCTTTAGATTCCAGGGTGGATGCAAATGCTACAGCAACTGATAATTGTCCCCTATCCATTCTTCTCTTCTCTGTATTAGTAATAGAAGCCTTTGGTTTCCAGTTGAACACATGCTGAGATGGAGGTTCCATTTCCCATGTTTTCTTGTAGCTGGGCAAATCCTGGAAGATGGAATGAGTAGAAGTGACATACTCTGCCTCTTTCCTTTCTCTCTTCCTATTAAATGGAAATTGGTAACTATTGAAATAACCTCCCTGTACCAAAAGGTACTCTTATGCTTGTTTCATGAAAGAGAAATCAATTGTGATCTTAATGCACTGTGTTTTGGGATCTCCTTATACAGCGGTTTAATCTATATCCTCACTAATATATGTATATATTCAGAGAGTATCTCAAAAATAATTTTTAATTGCATAGTTTTTTAGGTTTCTCTACTTAAATATGGAGGAATCTATCCTTTATTTAATAATTGAAGAAAAACATGTTCTTAATTTGTGGCCTCATAATATCTTTAGGTATATTAAGTAGAATTTAGTATTATTTATATAAAACTAATTTTTAGACTCTGAATTACCAACTTGACATAGAAAAAGACATAAGAAGATTCAGTTACAATGAATGAAATAGTAGCCTTTGTAGATATGGGTAATGAAGAGAGACTTGTCCAAACATAAAAGGGGTTCTATAGGAATAAATAAAGTTATACTATTCATGAACATACTAGATACCATCTGGTAAATCACTACATCAAGAACTAAGATTACTGGCCAGAATTTCACGTTGAAACACTGATTGTTCAAGTACAGCTTGTAAATCTTGCTGTTATGAATGAATATAATGAAAATGAGATGAAGATGGTGTTTTTCAATAGAAGAGGGTTTAAAAGGCACATGTGATTTTGTGATTCTCCATTCAGACTGTATGGAAGAATACATTTAAATTTAAAGGCATCTTGCCAGAGGAAAAGATTTTTCATTGCTAGTCCTGGTAATGTATGCTCTTTTCTTTAATCAATTTGGAACAGATAATCTAAAGTTAGTAAGTAAAAAATGATATTTGCATAAAGCTGTTAATTACTTCCTTACTAATAGGAAAAAAGAAAAAAATGTGTTACAAGTAATTTAGATAATTTATGATAAACTGAAAACTATAAAACACTAAAAATATGTAAGTTGAACGAGAAAATTCAAATTGCTCTGAATGCATATGGAAAAATACTCAAGGTTACACAGTAGGGTGAGGAGGTCAAATTGTGTATTATCTAATGAAATGCTTCATGTAAAATCAAATTAGGATAAATTTCCGGGGCATGATGAGCATTTGCATTTTTGGTACCCTTAGTAATCCCCTACTTCCTGGAAAGTCAGGAAGGCACAGTCCACTCCAAGGTAGAAAGTCTTGCTCCCTCATCAATGAAAAGCACAAATTTTGAGAAGAGTGAAAACTGTTTATTACTTTGCTCCTTGGGACAGTTATCAACCCACAACAAATCCAGTTCTCAGGGAACAAGGGAGTCTCCGCTCTGGCATCCCTTTTCTGTCTCACTCTGTGTCTCTATTCTTCTTTCATCTCTCCGTTATTTTACTCCTTTCTCATCCCATGGGGTCGTTTGATTCCATAGAGTTTTACTCTTGGGGAACAGAAGCGGAAAAGAGTAAAGAATATAATTCACATCCCTCAAAGTCCTGCACAGGGAATGATAAAAAATGATGGTCTTTGAGGTTTGTCCTCAAAGTAAAATATCTAGAGAACCAACCAAACTTTCCCTTACTGTCACTGTTGACCTGTTAAAGCTTATCAATGTGTTACCTTTCACCTATGTAAACTCTGTATTACCCTACCTTGGCATTCCAGTGGGGAGGGGGCAGAATGAGGATGGGGAAATGATCCCTCCTGAAAGGGGGAGGTTTGGAGTTCTGTCTGGGGTAGGAGTGGGCCCAACAACAGAGCCTCAGTAAGACTTCTTTACCCTCCACTCCACTGGTCAAGCTGGCTTCCAGTTTGCTAGCTTCTTCCCCACAAGGAACTTCCAGCCAATCTATAGACCTACAATTTGTAAAGGATGCCTAGTGTTACACAAAAGGATGGTAGCATTCCCTTTCACATCAATTACATAATAATACCTCTGAGCAAACATTATATTTATGTTCAGTTGCTTAAAATAATAGTTATGATCTGTGGTGAAAAAGGAAAGCCCTTCAGTCTATAGATATCTTTCGAGCCACAATTTCTTCCATCTGTTGTGTTGTGGGTGTGAGGACAGAGGGAAAATACTCATGAGGCTATGTCAGATTGATTTTGATGACGAGGCAAATGCTGATAGAAAGTTGGCCAGAGTACAACTCAGAGATGTTCCATTATGACTGACCTAGGGACAGGCGGTTTACCAAAAAGCAAAACATCCTTACATGTTTTTCTTATGACTGGTAATGCCTTAACTAACCACCATCTGGACATTGATGAGGGTAACATGTCCCACATACAAAAATGTTAGGCCTATTAACTTGTTAGCAGAGAGAGACAAGTTTGTGTAACTGAGTGAAAAGTTCAATTCATCATATGAAATGATATTAGAATTTGTTTAGTGTTTCTTCTTCTTTTTTCTCCCAAATTAAATCTATACCTGGGACCTAAGAATGGCCAAAATGTTCCAGAATTACCTATTATATTACAGCAGGAGTTCTCCATGATGGCTACACTTTAGAATTACCTGGGACTTTTGAAAACTACAAAAGTCAGAGCTTAATCCCTGACCAATTAAATCAGAACTTCTAGGATGGAGCAAGGAAAAGAATAGTTTTTAAAAAGCGCCTCAAATGACATGCAGCCAAGCCAGAGAACTACCACTGTTAGATCACAGTTTAATAGAAGCAAGTTTATATAAAATTGTATAGCACAATTGAAATTTATTTGTGTCTCTTTTTAAAAGCAGGATTCTTTAATATAGCTTCAAACCCTGCCATTGGACAGTATTTGAATGAAAATAATCCAGTTCTGTTATTTCTCTAACACCCAGCAGGTGGCAGTGTTGCTTGCTCTTGTGGTCCCAGAGAGGCCAGAGGACAGTGGAATCCAGAGCACAGGTGGATGGGTCAACTTCAGAGGAGGAGAAATATGCACAGTTCTTGAATTAGAAGGATTCAGTGCTTTGCTCACCACTAATAATGTTTTAAATGGCTTATTACATGGCATTAGTTTTGCCTCCGAAAAAAAACTTTTCGACCATGTCACCTCTCCCTTAAAGCTACACATTGGTTCCCTTTGATTATTGGAAATGTTTTAACTCCTTAATCTAAAAATTAAGAGCTTACATCTACTGATTCCAGTTTTCCTGTCTGTCAGTGGTGGAGAAGTCAAGAATGTGCTACCGCATGATATGTCACTTGGATGTCACGTTAGTCTACTTGCTGTTGAGGCACTTGAAAGACAGAAAGTTATGGGAAGACCACTCTCATCTTCTTTCTGCTTCTTGAAAGCAGGAGATGAAATCCCCATCTGAGAGATGCCCTTCCTTCTAGAAGGCAAATATCATTCTTATCAACAGGTATGGTAAGTTTAGGCAGAGGAAAATCTATACAAACAGGCCTTGTTCCATGAGCCTTATCTCCCTTGTCACTTTTCCACCTAACTACCCACCCTAGCCCAAACCTTTTTGCCTTGTTACATTTCCATAATCGACCACTCTTTGTCCAATGTAGTATGCCTGTGTTTAACACAGTGTCTTAGTGTCTTCATTTCCTTATGAAGGCCCTCATGCCATGTAATATGTATTCAATAAATTTGTTTCTTTTCTCTGATGATCTGTTTGAATTCAATTCGATTCTCAAGTTCAGTTGAAAATTCCTAAGAGGGTAGAGTTAAAGTTTTGTCTTTACCACTGTGGAGTACAGGATAGGTAAGAATAGGGATAGTCAGGAAGCATGGAGAACAATCAGGAGATTCCCATGTTTTAGTTATTAATATTTTAATTATTAAAACATCATTATAAGGAAACCAAAGGATTGAAATGCAGTCAGAATAAGGAACAAGATAAACCAGAAAGGTGACAACTACCAGACTTCTGTTTCTAATTTTTGTCTCTGCTCCAATGTGTATGATTTGAAAATGGTGCTCTCTAGTGCACAGGGGGAGAATTACTGCCAACAACCACGGTCTGACATTTGTAGTACTACAGAAAATGATTCTTTTTGTCATCTGAGAGAAGATTTTGACTAGCCTAGTTTGGACCAATCATCTGTGACCAATGGAATGGAATCAAATCATTTGAAGTGGGTACTTCAAATATGCTTGTAGACAGAAGCAGGGTAGTTTCCAGAAGACACAGAATGAGGTTTCTAGACCTAAGTATATGTCTGATACACACGAGGTTGAGGAATAAGGTCTAGTATATGGTGCCATGGCAATATTGAGGGAAAAATAAAAAGAAGACATAGATAGGAGATGTTTGAAGGAAATAATTTGTAGGATACAGAGAATGGTTAGAAAAAAGGTGACTTAAAGCTTCAAAACCTTCCAAGTATCACAAACCAAAACAAGAAAAGGGTGTGGTTGGGATTATGGGAGAATATGATGAGTGCAATAAAATGAATTAATGATTTAAATAATTTTGAACTGGCTTGGAAATTCCCCTAGGAGTTTTGTGGAATATTATAATATAGATTGGGAAGATTTCAATTTAATTTTTTATATTCTCAGATTAATAACTCAGTAAAATATCTTAAGTTTTGGAATCTGTGGTTTAGCAGAGCAAAGGCAATTAAGCTAAAGAACTCAATCCAATGCTCTATTCCACTGGAAACACTGAGAAACAGGACCATCAACCAGTGTTCTACATCATTTAGTAGTCTATAACATCAAACCACGTGTGCATTCCAGTATTTTGACTGACCTGCGGCATTAGCTTCTCTTTCATACATTGTTCCTACATATTTGAGGATTGTTGGCCTCCTTCAAGCCTCTATACCTTTGGTTCAAAATCCTATGCTTGTTCTAATTACTTCTTTGCTTCTCTAGATTGTCTTATATCCTATACCTGTTTCCAAAAAGGTAAAATCATTGACCTACACTGTGATCAGTTTTCTCACTTTTCCTTTAAACTTCTACTTTCTACCTTCTCCTTGCCCATTCTATACAATGTGTTTATTTTATTGCTGCCACAGTAAATAGGAGCAAGGGTAATTTTTGATTAGTTGAAGGATAATTTTTACTTTAGAAGCAGAAATATAAATACATTGGTTATCCATTGCTGAGTAAAAAATTATCCCAAAAGATAGTATCTTAACCAAAAATATTATCTCACAGTCCCATGAGTCAGGAACCCGGGCATGGTTTAGCTGGGTCCTCTGTTTTAGGGGCGTGTGTAGGCTGCATTCAGTGTGTCTATTGGGATTATGGTCATCTCAAGTCTCACCTGGGAAAAGATCTGCTTCGGAGATCACTCATGTGGTTGTTGGTGGAAGTTAGTACCTGCTGGCTGGAGGCCATCTCTGTTCCTTGTCATATTGGTCTCTCCATGAACAAGCAAGAGAGGAAAAGCAAGATGGAAGTCACAGACTTTTGTAATCAAATCTCAGACATGGCATCTCATCTCTTCTGCTGCATTCTGTTTTTTGTAAGGAAGTCTCCAGAGCCACCTCATACTCAAGGGGATGAGGTTACACAAGGTCATGAATATCATAAGGACAGGACTATGGAATATCTTAGAATACTGCACCATCTGGAACCTATACAACAAGATAAATAAAATAAAGAATGTTATACTTCTAAGCGGTATTTAAGAAATTATATCCTTGGGGCTGGGGATGTGGCTCAAGTGGTAGCACGCTCGTCTGGCATGCGTGCGGCCCGGGTTCGATCCTCAGCACCATATACAAACAAAGATGTTGTGTCTGCCAAAAAAAAAAAAAAAAAAACCTGAAAAATAAATATTAAAAATTCTCTCTCTCTCTCTCTCCCTCTCTCTCTCTTTAAAAAAAAGAAAAAAAAAGAAATTATATCCAGCTTCATTTTTCTTACTTCAATATAGGTTTGTGTGCCTTGGTAGAGAAAAGGGGGTAGTATTCAGTGAGCTGTAGAGGACATATAACAGGCATCTAAATCTGATGCCCTCTCATTTGTTTCCCTCTTGTATTTCCAACATCACTCTATCAACTCATAGGAGATGACTCTTCCCTCTATTTTGCAAAGAAAATAAAAACATCAGAAAACAAAATCTCCTTGTTAATTCAATCCCTGCTTCTATAAACATCTCCACCTGCCTTCATCTTTCTCCTTACTGCCTTCCCCTATGTTAGAACTGCTCAGGGTCTGTATGGGCTGAGCATCTACCTGTGCTCTGGGCTCTTTACTATTCTACCTTCTCAGGGAACACATGCCATTATTCTTTTCTTTAAAAGATAGGAAACCAACAATTCCTTTGCTCAGAGTAATCCTTTGGCTCATGCCTTCTTTCACTCCCTCCATTTCTAGCCAACTTTTCTAGAATAATAACTTATTTTCTTTGACTTGAGTTTTTTCAACTTACATTCAGGCTTCAGCCCACTGCAAACTGATTCGTGTCCCCTCCCCATCTTTAGCATACAATTTCTTTTCCTGCCTCCACTCTTTGGACAGCTAATCTCCCTTTCTTGACTATTCTTTGCAACAAAACTCCTTGCTATTTCAAATCTGTCTTAAACTCAGCTTGTTTAGGGTGTTGCCTCTACCATTGGTTTAAATGTTATTGTCAAAGTTACTAATGATGTCAGTTCTCAGCCTGCTTGATTTAATGGCAGCATGTGACAGAGTTGATCATTAGTTCCCCTTTGCTACGGTTTCTCCACCTAATTTCAAAGATTCCACACCCTTGATTTTTCCTTTACCTCTTGGCCACTCAGTGACTTTGCTGATTCTTCCTCTCCTTCCAGATCTCTTAATGTTAGAAGACCCCAGGGTTCAGGACTTAGTTCTCTTCTCTTCAACATTGACACTCACTCCCTTGATGAGATAAGCCTGTCTCATGGCTTGAAAGACCAAAAGAGTGCCCACCAATTACACAGTTATTTCTGTGTCCCAGTCTCCCCCCATGAAATCAATGTTTACCATCCCCTCCAGGCTGTTTGTTATGGTTTGGATCTGAAACCCCTAAAGGCTTATGTGTTAATCAGATTATGCTAAGTGAAGCTAGCCAATCCCTAAAAAACAAATGCCAAATGTCTTCTTTGATATAAGGAGAACAACTAAGAACAGAGCAGGGAGGAAGAGCATGAGGAAAAGATCTCCATTAAACAGAGACGAGTGGGGGGAGAGAAAGGGAGAGAGAAAGGAAATGGAAATGGAAGGAGACCCCCACTGTTACACAAAATTACATATAAGAGGTTGTGAGGGGAAAGGGGAAAAAAAACAAGGGAGAGGATTGAATTACAACAGATGGGCTAGAGAGAGAAGATGGGAGGGGAGGGGGGATAGTAGGTGATAGGAAAGGTAGCAGAATACAACAGTCACTAATATGGCATTATGTAAAAACGTGGATGTGTAACCCATGTGATTCTGCAATCTGTATTTGGGGTAAAAATGGGAGTTCATAACCCACTTGAATCAAATGTATGAAAGATGATATGTCAAGAGCTTTGTAATGTTTTGAACAACCAATAAAAAAAAAAGAAAAAAAAGCATTATGGCAATAGATATGCTAACTGTCCAAAATTATATTCAACAATAAATGTTAACATTGTGATTATTAAAAAAAAAAAAGGCTTATGTGTTGAAGGTTTAATCCCCAATGCAGCAATATTCAGAGGTGGGAAGTGAAGGAATCATGAGAGCTCTGACCTCACCAGTTGATTGACAGGTTGATGAGATCACAGCTAAATGGCTATTAGGAGGTGGTGCCAGTCAGAGGAGGTAGGTCACTGGGGAGTGGCTTTGAAGGGTTGTCCCCACCCCTTCTCTCTCCCTTTCAGCTCCCTGAATGCCACAAGGTGAGTAACTCTCCTCTACCATCCCCATCCACCATTGTATTTCCATGTCACCATTGGCCTGAAAGGAACAGAGCCAACCATGCAATGTAACCTCTGAAACCCTGATCTAAAAGTAAATCTTCCCTCCTCAAGTTGATTTTCCTCAGGTACTTCATCCAATCAATGGAAAATTGACTAACAAATTATTAACAGTTTATCAAATTTAATATGTCCTGATCTCAACTCCTGTTTTCTGTCCCTCCCAAACTTGTTCTACCCACAGTCTCCCCAACTCAGCCCATGTCATCTTTTTTTTTCCAGGTTCTTAGGCTAAAATTATTGACTTCTCTTTCCCTCACACATTCTTCTGTTCCATCAGAAAATTCTGCTGGCATTATCTTGAAAAAAATGTCTAGAAGTCAGTCTCTCCTCACCACCTTTGCCACCTGGTGTAATAATCAGTATCTCTTATCTGAAGGATTATTGTCAGGAGCTGCCACATAGGGGCTGAGCACCCTTAGCCTTGAGCAATGGGGGTTGAGACTGGTTTCTGCTGCAGGTGGAGGCAGGTGGATCTCACCTCTGCTGGGTAGGGGAGTAATGCTCTGGGAGTGGGCTGCCTTCTTGTTTCTTTGTAATACTACTCTTTACCATTTTCGGATGGAATGTTCTATCAAATGGCTCTCTTCAATAAAAACCAGGGTTCAGAGTGTGCGTGCTCTCTCTCGCCAGCCTCCTGTGTTTTTCCCTTACCCACCTTGTGGGAGCTTACAACTGGAGGTGAAGGGGCTGTCCTGAAGTGCCCCAAGAAAAAGGTATTTTCTGTATCTGTGTGATTTGCTTGTGCCAGTCCAATTCACCTGAGTGACGCTGGTTCTGTAGCCCACGTGGCAGTGGGCTATAGTTGGTGCCCGTAACAGGTGCACTTGGCGTGAATTTGGTGGGTTTGGTTTAGGTTAAGTACGCTTAGAATTTAGAATATCATGGTTTGGTTTGTAAAAGGAAGAAAATTGCAGACAGAATGTGAGCGGGACGCTAATAACATGGGGAATTCTCTGTCTTTGGAGAAAGCACTCTATTTTGTGATTCTAAGGATCATAATAAAAAGTAAAGGGAAAGAAATTAGGAAAGCCCAGCTTACTCAGTTTTTAAAAGTACTCCAGCATGTCTGTCCGTGGTTTTGTGAGGAAGAATCGGCCGATTTGCATACCTAGGAGAGGCTCAGTAGGAGGCTCTTTGAAGGTTGCATTTCAGCTAACTTGCCTAGAAGTGCAATTGAAAATGTTCAGAAAGTTTAGACTGCTCTAGAAATGTGTCTTACTCAGATGGAGACAATGACCAGTGGTCATCAGAGGACTTACTTATAGGACTTAGGGATGCAGTTAGGGGACTTAAATCTGGCAGACGACCCTGCCCAGCTCCTAGACGGATTTCTTTATCTGTGGCTGGACTAAGGGTGGAGTCAAGTCACGCCCAGTCTGTAACTCCTAAACCTCAGACAGAATGCCTCCAGGCAAAACCTAAATCTGACCCAATTTCAGCAGACTGGGCCAAGAAAGTGAGTCGCAAGCCCATGAGCAAAATTTGCTGATTGAGGAAAGTAGCCCAGATCTGATTTCACCAGGAAGGGAAACAGAGATCTAAGGGGAGAAACCCCTTAGATCTCATGCTGGGGGATTGTGAGGAGTCCTATTCAGAGGGAAAAAAAAATCTCAGCAATCTACATTTAAGTGGATCCATCTTCAGCCATTCGAATACGCCCACTCCCCTCGGGACAATGAGATTTAGCTTCTCCGTCATGGCTGTTGTGAAACTTTCTCTGCTCCAACATGGTCTGAGGATCATGTTGAGGGAGAGGATATTACAGGTTTTCAGATATTTCCAATTTTTGAGCAGATAGATGAACAAAACCAGTGTGTGTGTGGGTTCATGCTGTAGTTCCTTTTAAAACAATGAAGGAAATAAAATCTGCTTGCTCTACGTATGGCCCCCATTCGCCTTTTGTTCAAAATTTGATTGAATTGGTCTGTAATGAAGATTTGCCACCTCATGACTGGATCACGTTAGCCAAAGCATGTCTGTCTGGAGGTGATTACTTATTGTGGAGATCTAATTAGATAGATTTTTGCACTAAGCAAGCTGAAAGAAAACCGGAGACACAGGATTGATGTTCCAGTAGAAATGATAACGGGGACAGGGCAATTTGCTGACTTGGAGCAACAGTTGAACTATGATTTACAGGTTTATAATCAAATTAGTGTATGTGCTAGAAGGACATGAGGGAGCTATCTAATAAGGGTGAGAAAATTTTAGATTTCAGTCAAATCCTGCAGGGACCAGAGGAGAAATTCTCAGATTTTGTTGCACGTCTGTACTAAGCCACTAGTAGGATGGTTGGTGATTCAAATGCTTTTGAAATGTTGGTTAAACAGCTAGTCTTTGAAAACGCTAATAAAGTCTGCCAAGAAATTATTCGCCTACATCACAAAAAAGAAACTATTTCTGAATTTATTCGCCTTTGCTGAAATGCAAATTTTAACCATAGCCGCAACTTTGAAACAGGCTTTGCAACCGCCATCAAAAAGACGCAACTCTAAGTGACACTGTTTTAATCGTGGAAACATTGGATATATGATGAGAGATTGTGAGATGCTGCGGAGTCAGGGAGGCTCACCTGATTCTCGGTGGTGTCGTTAGAGAGGCAATCACATGGCAGGGGGAGGCCATAACCAAGCATGTGGAAGGGCCAGCCTCCACTTATGAGGCCACTTCCGTTTCTGGGGCCTAAGGGAAACTGGAGGTGGGGCCTACCCTGCCCGCCAAACAGCAGGGGCCTTGCAGTATACTCAAGAGGAGGAGCCAATGGTTCCCAGTCAGAGGCTCACTCCTGGCCCAACTTCCTTTTGCCCTGGCCCATCCGATGATCCAAACTTATGATCCCTCAGGAATGTTTTCGGCCCAGAGGCAGGAAGCCTGGGGCTCCGACTAGCCATGGAACTGATTTTAACTCCTGCGATGGGCCCAAAACTTATTCCTACAGGGTTCCCTGGCCACCGCCACCAGGTATGATAGATAAGTTTAGTGCTGGGGTGGAGCAATTTGACTCGGAAAGGAATTCAGGTATATCAGGTGCTATTGATGCAAAACTTGAAGGAGAAATTAAAGTTATAGTTCAAACAAATTGCATTACTCAGCTTTCTCCAAAAGATGTGATTGCTCAGATAATTTTCTTGCCTTGCTACTCTGCAGAAAATAATCTAGTTGATGGTCTGGGCAGAATTCCAACTTCCGGTCCCCTGACCGATCTATTAGGCTCAATTGCTTAGAAAAGACCGCCCTCCATAGGATCTTAAAATCAACCATAAAATTTTCGGAAGCATTCTAGATACAGGAGCAGATAAATCAATTATTTCTTGCAGGTGCTGGCCAAAGAAATGGCCTTCATATATCACACCTGTCAGTTTAGAAGGGTTTGGTCAAATTTCCCAACCTGCTCGCAGTGCTCAATACCTTTGATGGGAAGATAAGGTCGGCAATGCAGGACTTTTCAAACTTTATGTCCTGGATACATTGCCAGTAAATTCATGAGGTCGAGATATTCTAAGCAGCCTGGGTGTATTATTAACTACAAATTCCATGGTGACACCTCAGATACTTAATCAAGGATTTATTTCTCCTAAGGGATTTGAAGGGAATCAACAAGAAGAGTATTTACCTATGATCCAGGCTTCTCAATGAAAACAAGTTAATTCATCCAATCAAATTTTTTGGCAGGGCCACTGACTTCCTTCCTAGCCCAAAGAACAGCAGAAAAAATTAACTGGCTTGCAGAAGAGCCAATTTGGGTTTGTCAGTAGCCCTTAACAAGGGAGAAACTTAAAATAGCCCATATTTTAGTCCAGTAACAACTTCATGCTGGCCATATAGAGCTTACTTTTAGTCCATGGAATATACTAAATTTTGTGATGAAGGAAAAAAAATCTGGCAAGTGGATATTATTACAAAATCTTAGGGCAATTAATTGCATTATTGACCCCATAGAAGCCCTACAATCAGGGCTTCCTTTTCCTACAGCCATTCCTATTGATTATCTTTTGATGGTAATAGATTTAAAAGATTGTTTTTCTCATTATACCTTACATCCAGATGACTGTTAAAAATTCCTTTTAGTGTTCCAGCTATAAATTTTAAATAACCAGTTAAGAGATATTGCTGGAAAGTTTTACCTCAAGATATGTGTAATAGTCCAACCCTTTGTCAAAACTTTGTAGCACAGGCTATACTCCTGTGAGGGAAAAATTCCCTGATGCATATATTGTCCATTACATGGATGACATACTTTTGGCTCATGCTAGTCCAGATGTACTTTTAAAAGTTTTTGCTCAATTAGAAACTTCACATACTGCCATGGGCTTATGTATAGCACCTGAAAAGGTGCAAAAGACCTATCCTTTTCAATATCTGACCTCAAAGCCTACAAATAAGAGTTGATGGGTTACATACTTTTAATGACTTTCAAAAGTTACTAGGTGATATTAATTGGCTGAGACTGACTTTAAAACTAATGACTGCAGATTTGAGTTCTCTGTTTTAGATATTACAGGGGGACCCTTCTCCAGCTTCTCCTCATCACTCACAACAGAAGCAAGGATGGCCTTAAGGAAAGTTGAATTTGCTATTAAAAATGCTCAGTGTACTAAAATTAACCCACAGGAGCTTATATATCCATTAATATTTCCCACTGTTCATACTCCTACAGGAGTGATATGGCAATCGTTGGGAATTATTGAATGGTTCCACTTAGCTCATTCTCCTCAAAAGTCATTAACTCCTTTCCATGATTCTATTGTTCAGTTAATCATTAAAGGGAGAACACAAGTTTTTCAGAAGGTTGGATCTGTCAGTGTTGTTCCTTTTTCTACTCAACAGAATGATTGGCTTTTTCAAACTTCTAATACTTGGCAAGTAGCTTTTGCTAATTTCCCTGGTCAGATAGAAAGCCATTAGCCTTGTGATAAAATTATTCAATTTGCTTTAGTAGCTACATTTATTTTTCCCCAAATTGTGCATGCTCAACTAATAGTTGGAGCACTAACAGTATTTATTGATCTTTCAAGCTCAGGTAAAGCAGGTTTTTATAGCCATGTTCATATAGACATAATACATACATCATATGCTTCTGCACAGTGAGCAGACTTCAAGCTCTCATTTGTGCTTTAAGTCATTTTGCAAATGAGCCAATTAATATTTATTCTGAAAGTTTATATGTAATTGGAGTTACAAAAAATATTGAAACATTGACTATTGGGTACACACCATCAGAAGAGTTATTTAACTTGTTTCCTGCCTTACAAAATACAATTCAAATGCGTCATCATCCATGTTTCATAGACATGTAACAGGCCCATTTTAACCTCCCAGGGCCCTTAACGTTAGATAATGATAAGATTGATAAACTTGTTGCTGTTTGTCAACAAATGTCTTTGTATAACTGTGCACATGTTTCACATTTGCATCATCAAAATGCTTCTACTTTACATAAAAGTTTTAATATTACTAGAGAGTAAGCTCATCAAATTGTACATCAATGCTCACAATATGTTAGACACATTCCATCTTTACGCACTGGGGTTAATCCCCATGGTTTACGACCAAATCATTTATGGCAAATGGATGTAACTCACATCCCTCAATTTGGCAAACAATCTTATGCCATTGTTGACACTTATTCCAGATTTATTTTTGCTACAGCCCGTATAAAAGAAAATACTAAACACATTATTTCTCATTGCTTAGCTGCTTTTGCAACATTAGGATGTCCTTTGCAGATTAAAACTGAGAATGCACCAGCTTATACTAGTTTTTCTTATTAGTAGTTTTGCCATCAGTTTTGTGTTGAACATAAAACAGGTATTCCTTATAACTCTCAAGGTCAAGCCATTGTAGAATTAGATCATTTATCTATTAATCTACATTTATAAAAACAGAAAGTGTGGTAGTAGGAGCAAATGTGACTCCATTTTGTTTTATGACTTCATCCTGTAAAACAACCATGCCAAGTAGAAGAGTCATGACTGCAGCAAGATGTTCTTTTCCTTTTGCTATAGAAACCTTTAAGAACACGGAACTACCTAATGGGGCATTGTTTCTATAACTAGGGTAACGGGGCGACTGGGCTAACTGTAATTGGTTAGGCTTCCCTCCGCTTGACTGCACTGTCCCGCTTCTGTAACCTGGCTTGCTTGCATTGGCTAGACCCCCTGAACATCCCTTTTGTGGTTTTCAGGCTTATAAGGAGTGCCCTTGCAATTGTTCAGGGCTGATCAGGGGAACAGGTTTATGTTCTGGTCAGCTGCCACCGGTATGCTTCAATAAAGGCTTGATTCGATTATATGTGAGTGGTCTGGAAGTCAGTTTATGAAACCCTGGGACAAAGCTTTAACTATAACAAAAGGAGGAAATAAGATCCCCCCACAAGTAAACTTAATCAAGCTTTGTTTGTTTTACATTTTCTAAATTGTGACTCTGAAGGTCGCACTGCAGCTGAGCGACATGTTCCTTCCACTGCAACAGGTCCTTTAGACTGAGTTTGGTGGAAAGATTTATAAACAGCTCAATGGAAAGGACCAGATCCAGTGATTATGTGGGGTAGAGGTCATGCTTGTATTTTTCCAGAAGGTGAATTTTGTCCTACCTGGGTACCTGAACATTCCATTAAACATGGAGGACCTAGAGCCAAGATTCAAATGGCAAAAGATTGATCCAGAGATGTCAGCCCAGACTCCCAGCAAGAAGAGCAAGCTGCAAAGGAAGAGGGGGATGAAAAAGGCCCAGAGAGACCCCACAGTGAAGCTACCATCATGGAAGCAGTTGAAGAATCTGATGCTGCAGACTGAATAGATGGTTTGGCAGCAAGAAAGAACTAAGTCTCCAGCTATGATGCTTGTACCTCTGCTAGCTCTGTTGAGCTGTCAGGTAAATGGGGTACAGGGAGAAACTTATTGGACATATTTTATGCACCCAGTGGTGTGAACTGAAGAATCCATCCCAGTATTTACAAATGACTCACATGAGAGGTTTTACAGACACTCATATTATTCCCATCCATGTGACTGAATTTAATTATTCTGAATATAGTGCTCAGTTGCCCATATGTTGGTCCCATAATAAACATGCATGTGGTCTAAAGGTGTTCTTTGAGGAAAAGACAGCTGTTGGGGAGCCTAGACCAGCCAATCACACTGGCCCCAGGGACTCCAAGCCATATGTTAAGTCTCCAAGTGTTGGAGTAATTTTTAATTTTTATTTTTTTATTGATTTCTAATTTCATTCCATTATGATCTAATACAATTTAGGGTAGTATCTCTACTTTTTTTATTTGCTAAGAGTTGCTTTGTGGTCTATTATATGGTATATTTTAGAGAAGGACACATGTACTACTGAGAAGAAAGTGTATTTGCTTGATGAAGAATGAAATATTCTATATATGTCAGTTAAGTCAAAGTTATTAATTGTATTATTGAGATCTATAGTTTCTTTATTCAATTTTTGTTTGGAAGATCTATCTAGTGGTGAGAGAGGTGTGTTAAAATCACCCAAGATTATTGTGTTGTGGTCAATTTGACTTTTGTCAAAGTCATATGTTAAAACATTTATTAAAATGGGACTTTTTCATAACAAGCCAGTCATTTCAGCAGAATGTCCATCAATACCTCAATGTCCTATTCGTTCTGCAATAGAATTTAGCACAATCCCTAAATGGATGGATGTGTAAATACCTTGTCAGTACAGCATAAAGTGTTTAGAAATAGTGGGTATATTTTAGACTGGTCTCCTAGAATTGACAAAAGACAATTATGCAAGGGTGCTTCCATGACCCCTGGAGGGTTTGTTATTAACATCTTGACCTTCAACGAAGGGGGCATCCAGAAAAGATGTTTGGTGCTCGATTGCTACCTCAGAATTTTTACATTTTACTAATAAGACTTTACCTTGTTTTGTAGCCAGAAATTGTAAGGAAGGTTCTTGTTATGGCCTGTGAGCTTGTGTTCAATCTCCTTACATTTTAATTACTGGAGATGTGAGAGTTAAAAGAAAGGATGATAAATATCTTGTAGTCTATGAAAAAATGTAATTTAACTAATTGTATTACCAGATATAATTGAGGGAAGGGAACACTGATACTTCACCAGCCCTCTTTTGTCTTATTTCCAGCTAATATCAGAACCATGGTATGCTGATGCTGGCTTTCAAGTCTTACAGCAAATACATGCGTAGGTGACCAGATCTAAGTGAGCTCTTGGACTCATAATACTTGGAGTGGCTGCCTTAGTTTCATTTATTGCTTCCATGATCACAGCTTCAATGGCCATATCTCAAAATATTCAGCATGCAGATTTTCTTAATAATGTGGCTCAGAACACTTCCAAATCCCTTCATAATCATAAATATTGATGAAAGGATTGAAACTAAGCTGAACACTTTAGAAACTACTGCCATAAATATTGGTAATGAGTTTTCCACTCTAAAGTTCAAGGAAAGGCTCAAATGCCATGCTGACTATAAATATGTGTGTGTTACTACTGCCAAGTACAATGCTTCCCAATGGGATTGGGATAAGGTTAAAAACCATATATTGGGTATTTGGCAGAACAATAATAATAGTCTGGATCTTTTGGAGTTACATCATCATATTCAAGATATACGAAATGCTAAAATTGATCTTTTGGATTCCACCGCTTTAGCTGATCAAATACTTCAAGAATTAGATGGCTTTAATCCTGGAAACATACTGAAACATTCTGCATGGTATATTATTGGACTGTTATCTTTGCTACTAATTCTCTTTTATGTTGTAACAATAGGATGCCATGCCCTCAGAATAAGAATTCAGGAACTTGAGATAACAATTCATCATTATATTCTTCCAAAGCAAAAGGGGGAACATGTTGGAAGCTGCCACATAAGAGTTAAGCACCCTTACTCTTGAGCAATGGGGTGTGAGACTGGTTTTTGCTGCATGCAGAGGCAGGTTGATCTCATCTCTGCTTGGCAGAGGAGTGATGCTCTGGGATGGGCGTTACCCAATGGGAGTGGGCTGCCTTCTTGTTTCTTTGTAATACTACCCTTTTTGGATGGAATGTTCTATCAAACGGCTCTCTTCTATAAAAACCAGGGTTCAGAGTGTGCTTGCTCTTTCTCACCAGCCTCCCATGTTTTTCCTTTGCCCCACTTATGGGAACTTACAACTGGAGGTGGAGGAGCTGTCCTGAAACACCCCAAGAAAGAGGTATTTTCTGTGTCTGTGTGATTTGTTTGTGCCAGTCCAATTCACCTGAGTGACTCTGGTTCCGTAGCCTGGGATGTGGGCTATAGATTATGATAACCATCCTTCCTTCTATCCAGGCCCCCATCCCCTCTCTCTTTCTCAATCTCTTTCCATTTTCTTTTCTTTTTTCTTTTTTTCTGAATCTTGGGATTGAACCCAGAGGCACTTAACTATTGAGCCACATCCCTAACACTTTTTACTTTTTATTTTGAGACAGTTTTGCTAAGTCACTTAGGCCTTGCTAAATTGCTGAGGTTGGCCTCTAACTTGCAATCTTCTTGCTTCAGCCCTTTGAGTTGCTGAGATTATGGATTTGTGCCATGGTGCCAAGGCCCCTTTCTCTTTTCCTCCCATCTCATAGTCTATTCTTACAGCAGCTAGAGTGAACCTTTAAAACAGGAATCAGATCCTGTCAGTCTCCTTCTTAAAACCCTCCAGAAGCCTCAACATTTCACATAAAGTGAAATCCATGTGCTTCCAAAAGCTGGTAGGTTTTTGGAAGCACATGGATTGTGTGACCTCATCTGACCTCATCTGTTGCTTCCTCTGTGCTCACATAACTATAGCCATACTGGCCTCCTGGATATTTCTCCATCATGCCAGACACGTTTGGGGCCTTTCCCTGGGCCTCTTCCTCCACTTGAAATCCCTTCCCTGGATGTACTCATGGCTGCTTCCTCAGTCTCCCTCAAGTGTATGATTGAAGGTCCCCTTGTCCCCAGGTCTTCTTAGACCATCTCCCCCTGTTTCTTTTTCTGGCTGTTCCTACTTTCTTATCCTATTTTTTCATAACACATTTGTTATCTCATTATGATTATGGAATACATTTATTTCTTATTCTCTAGAGTGTAAGTTTCAAGAAGAGAGGGATTTTTCTTCTGTGTTCTTCACAGTTTTATTCCTAACTCCTGTAAGAGTGCCTCAGGGTAGGTCAGGTGTTCAGTAAATGTATTTTTAATGTGGTTTATTAAACATGATCAGAAAAAAAATAATTTTCAATGGCAGTTGCCCATTTCATTTAAAGGTTTACTGCTTATCATTTAAAGCTGCAGATCTCTCCTTCTTCTATAATATTTCCCCCTCTTCTGCTCCCTGGGAATTGGGTCCTTTCCTGCCGGTCCAGTCCTTGCTGGTCTATTTTATAGGTTCTTATTCCTCTTAAACACAGTGGTATCATGATGTACTTCTTAATTTTATACAGTTTCCTTATCAATCTTATCCACATAACTTTATGATTCAACTATCATTTTATCTCCTTAGCCCTGCTGCCTCTCTTTGTTGTACAAGACACTTTTTCTGACATTTTATCCTCAGTAGGCCCAGTCTGAACTCATTAATTCAGATTTGCTCTTCCTCATTTTCTCGTATGTTGTGAATAGTGTCATCATTCATAGTTGCCCAAACTGGAAGTCTTTCCTCTATTACATTTTTTTCTTTACTATTTCCTATGAAATATAATTGCTCTCATGATCACTTCAGTCTGATGTTCTAAATACACAGCAGGACACTATTGCAATGATGTTCCAGCCATGCAGTGGGGATACCTTCTTTTTCCTCTTCCTCAAATCTGCTACCAGACAGAGCTTCCTAAAACCCAAATCAAAAGGTGGTGTTTAACATCTTTGAATGGCTCAATTAGCCTGCCAAGTTCCTGTCTTCCTGTCCCTCTTCTTTCCTTAACTGTCCTTGTATACTCCCATTGCTGAATTACCTGCTGTTGCCTGAATATGCCATGTTTTTCTCAACTGTGTCTCCCCACAGGCTGTCCTCTGTGCTTGAAGCATTGTTTCCTTAATGCTTTTCCATGAACATTTTCCACCTTCTCCTCCAATCATCAAATTTTGATCTTTTATCTTTTAGAATTCACCTTAGTCATCTCTTCTATGAAAATTTTCCTGAATTTCTTTTTCAAGAAAGTTAAGCACTCTTTTAGTTGACTAGTACAGCATCATAGACAATACTGGAACTGCTTTTTATATATATGTTTCTCCATCTAGCTTTTAGGATAAAAATTATATCTTCTTCATTGCTGTATTCTCAGGGCCAAACACAGTGCTTGGCTTCTAATAGCTGATCAGCTGGTGTTAGGATAAAGAAAGAAGAGAGAAAATATCACATACTTTGGAAACCTATGGTGTCAGTTTAGCCTCTGTTCAAAAAGAACATACATTGGAAATAAATGAAAAAGATATTTGTAACACTTATCTCATTATAAGGATTCTTATTTTAAATCCTAGCTCTTCCGTGGAAACCGATGTTCTATCTCTTATGATTAGTCAGTTGGTTAGCTAAGTGTCTTGATTGAGCTTCTTCACTTTCATGGATATTATTAAACTTGCATTTCAGCATTTGATTATCGATCAAAGGATATGGTTTTTCTCTAGTAACTTCAAATGTTACTCTCCAAATCATTATATTAGATTATAGAAGCATGGACTTGAATTCTGTGCTGATTCATACCAGTCAATGTGTGTGTCATTATTTTTTTTCTAGGTGTTCTAATTTTACCATCATGCCAAACAAAACTACACATGTCCTGAACTCTGACTGTACCATTTGACATCCAAAGAATACTTTTACCAAGTGCATTTGGGGGAAATTACAGGGGATAGTTGCATAGCATGGTACTCACCATTGTATTTATTGTGGGGGAATGCTGTGAAGGACCTAATCATACAGGCCCCTTATGGAGATCCTTTGAGAAATTGTTCTCAGTTTTCATTATCAGAAAATGCTTTCATCCAGAGCAACTGGTTTATTTTAAACTAATCCTCTCCATGAATCCTATGTGAATAATGTTTCTCTCTTTTTTCACTTACCAGAAGGTTTAAACACAAGCTGTGGCCCAAATTTAATAAGTGCATAATAATTTATGACTTAGATATTTTATGTATGCAAGTGTTCCCTTGGCTTTATTTTATTTTTCTACCTTTATTTCCCCTTTGTTCAGATTGGCTCATCTATTTAATTTCTCCCCATTTGTGTGTTTTTGTAAGCTGCTTCAAATCCCTTTATAGTTACAGAGAGAACTAAATTAAATTAAATAAAAATACAATTATCTCAATGGGTATTCATAATTTTGTTAAGGGAAAAATAATTCTCTACATATTTCAAGGTGAGTATACAGTCTGTCAGCAGCCTGAAATTTTAAAGCACATGAAGTGGATGTTAATTTACTTGAAATGTCCAGGACCCACATCTTCATAATTAATGGTTATTCCCAGAGTTCTATATTTTATCTCCTAGAAGGATGATGGATGACCTAATAAAACATGTAAAGAACAGCCATGTTCTTCACAAGCTCTCTCCCAAGCCATGCTGTATTATCTAGATTGCCAAGACCATTATGAATGCATTGGCAGTGATTCCCACTCCCCTGTGAGGACCATGTGAATTTCAACTCTAGACAGCCCTTTATGGTGTGGTGGAAATTCCCCCATTACTTTGTGAGATGCACCATAAGAACTTGTTCTTCAGTTATCACATTGCTGTGATTTTAAAAGGTAATCCTAAGTGTCATAGTTTGGATGTTTCTAGGCTTTAGATTTGTAGATAAATGCACTTATGCATGTAGTATAATGTAGGTGTTTTATATGTATTTATAATTTTTAAAACTTTATCATCTCAGTAACTCAGTAAGACAGTATTGTTTTCTTGATTGAAGATTAGGCAATTGAAGTTCAAATGGGAAAAGGAATTCTGGTCTGACCTTAAATATTAACTGACCTTAAATATTAACTCTCAGTTCATGTAACTCTAGATACTATTTGCCTTCTACAACAGCAGATTATTTCTCTTGCTTTTTTCATGTTCCTTCTCTTTTGGGCATAATTCTGGATAATGGTAATATTTGTGTAAGAGTGTGTAGGTGTGTGGGTATGAGTGTATGCATATGTACATGTACCAATGTGGACAACAATCCAGAATCTACTCTACATTTTTGACAGTGAATCAGTCAAGGCCTTAGATGGTAATAGAGAGCTCATTCACTCAAAGAGGTTTAATTTAAAAGAATGAAATGTTGAGAGTGTCTCCAGAGGTAAGAACTGGGCTATGGATCTCACAAGGATAGTGAGGCATCCTAAGTCTAGCACGGTGGGACACCACTATCACTCTGAGGTCTGAAGGCACCAGGGGAGGGAATTTCTTTACCAGAGGCCAGTGAAATGCTAGTATACTCCTTTTGTAATTTACCTGTTCTTTTTGGACTGGTCTCATAAACCACTTTCATGTAATAATAGAATACAAGTCCAACTTTATGATTTATGGAACAGATAACATCCAATACATGACAAGATTAGGCTACATAGTTACTTGGTGTGTCAGGCTTCGGCATTCAGCTTTACCTATCTTAGTAGCAAACCAGAACCTTCTGTCCAGGGATGCTAGTGCTGCCTTAACAAATCAGTGTCTCACAAAAAAAGCATCCTCAGAAGAGTCCTTCAAAAGGGCTAATGAGGCTTGAGGCAGAGCGTATTTGTCCAATAGGTTCATTCTAATACTCTCCCATTCTTAAGTCTCTGACTCCATCTTCTACAGTATGCCAGAGAAGTTGCTAGCATCTTAGCCATATTGGCTATAGGCTACTGCTGAATCAAGGTTTCATTTAACAATCCAGCATTCTAATTAGAATAAGATTTAGTCCATGCTTGTATAAATATACCAAAATAGATTCTACTGTCATGTATGACTAAAAAGAAGCAATAAAAAAAGAAAGAAAAAAACCCAACCCAGCAAATTTTTGGCACCAATGGCAAGAGCTTGAAATTACACATCAAATTACCAATCCCAGGAATGTGCACCCATATTGATGAATTTGGTTCATTTAAACAGTATATTTCATTCTTCTTGCTCTAACACCCTTGGGATCCACTTCCATGCAAGGCCTCTAGCATTGTCACTATAAATTAATAGTACCCTATCATTGCTTCTGTGTTCATAGCATCCCTTCCTGGGGGAGCAGGACTATGCTGGAATCTACTATGGATTTGGAAGGAAGAGGGAATGGTAGTGTAGATCCCAAGAGAATTAGCACCTTGTTCTGAAGGAATATATAAAGTCTTTGAAATTTTTATATGCAGGAGAAATCATAAGTGGTAGTGAGGCACTAGGTTTGTGCAAGAAGAGGAAGTGTCAATAAAAAAGAATAGTGATAATACCAAGCTTAGAAAGAGGTTGAGCTATGGAAAACAGGCTGCCTGTCAGGGTCTGCCAAAACTACAGCAGCCGAGGGGGAAATGCGGGCATGAATGCCCTGCATTTTGCTCTCTCCTTCCACCTATGATCTCCTGATATGCTGCTTCCTTTGACTTAAAACTAGATGGTAAGTGAACAAGGATGATGGAGAGAATTTCCTTACAGGACAGTATGGATGCCTCAAGTATTATCTTAAGGCAATAGCTTCCATTGTATATGTTTTACATCTCTAACATGTTAGTGTGGCATTTATATATTTAACACATCCTCAAATTAATAAATTTGCTTATATTTTCAACAAAGTCTATTAAATTTTTGGTTAAAATTCAACAATATTTGTAGATACATACAACCTAGAATAATGGTACAGAAAGAAGAGGTAGGAGGAGGGAAATACCTATTCTAAAGTGCTAGGAAAAATATTTTTCAAAATGATCTTTGATCAAATTAAGATCCTGAATTACATGGTCTGACTACAACTTTTAGTTTAACATCCTATAAGAGAAAAATCTCAGGAGAATGTTTGTATATAAAAATTGCTTAAAGATAATGTTTTGATAAGCATAAATGAATATGAAACAATTAGAGAGGTTTTCCATGGTGCTTAAAATGATCAGGGGTTTAAGGCAGTTAAGAAATATGTGTTGGTGAGGAGCATGTTTGAGTTTGGTGCGTGTTCAGAGGCTCAAGTTCTTCGGCGTTAGTAATATTCCTCATTACAAAGTAGTACATTTTGACATTAATATAGACATTCCATTTTAGTTTTCCTAGGATTGATGTTTTCACATGGTTAATTTTTCTTTCTGTCCTTTAACTTCAAAACTATCTGGGTCTTTATATTTGAAGAGTATAAACTTTCTCTCGAAAGTAGAATATGGTTGGGTCTTACCTCTCTGTCTTTTGATTGGTTTTAATACCTTTATATTTAACATAATTATTGATATGGTTAGGTTTAAGTCTACCATCTTACTATTTGTTTTCTAATTATTCCATATTTTTTCTTTTTTTCAATCTTGCCTTGTTTTTATTTAAACAAGTGTTTCTTATATTACACTTTCCTTCCTCTTTTGACTTACCATGGTTCTATTTCTTTGGTGATTTTATTTATTTTATTTCTTTGGTGATTTCTATAAGGATTAGATTCTTAACCTGTCATAGTACACTATTTTATATATAATATAAAAACTATACATATAATATAAAATGATACATCCATTTATCCTCTCCTCTCCTTTGTGCCATTTGTCGTATATTTCACTTATACACATTGGAAATTCTGCAGCACATTTTGTTAGTCATACTTTAAGTAGTGAACTGCTTTTTAAGAAAATTAAGAGAGAAGAAAAATTCACAATGCTTTTTTAAAAAAATTCATATAAATTGTTTTACCCAGAAAAATTTTCCTTCCACCTGAATAAGTTTAATCAACATTTTCTGTAATGGCAGGTCATCACTTTTGTAATACGGAAATTATTTGCCTCAATTTTGAAGAAAAATTTTGCTTGATTTAGAAAGCCAATTTAATAGCTTACATCTTAGTATTTAAAAACTGCCATTTCACTCTTTTCTGGCTTGTATTGTTTCTGATGAGAATCCAGTAGCTATTCTGTTGTTACTTTTCTTTATGCAATATGTCTTTGTGTTCTGAGTTTTTGTTGTTTTATTTTTAATTTGCTTTAAAACAATTATACTAAGATATGCTTAGATGTGGTCTCCTTTGTGCTTGTGCTCTTTGTGGTTCATTTCTTCATCATAGCCACAATCAGAGATCAGGATTTTCAAAATAAGCTTTTAAGTGTTCACATTTTGCTGAGGAAATGAATGAATGTCCCCAGAGAAGTTTATTTTGTGTTGGACAATATTCTCTGTGGGTTGTCATTTTCATTCTATTTGGGGACTTTTTGTACTATTATATCTTTCAATAATTTTTTACTGCTAAAGCCCTTTTTTTTCCTCTGGAGCTTTTATCCCACATGTGTTAGAAATATTTTTAATATTCCACAGGTCACTGAATAGCTGTTCAGTTTTTCTTTTATTAATATTTGTCAGTTTCTTTTTTCTTTCTGTGCTTCAGTTTGCATAGTTTGTATTTACTTTTTTCAAAATCTTTACTTGCACAATATTCATAATGCTATTAATCCCAGGTTAGCAATTTTTAAAATTTTAGATGTTATAGTTTTTAATTCTGCAATTTTCATTTGCATCCCTCTCTCTTTTAGTTTTGATTTATTTGTTAAGATTCCCCATCTGGGGGCTGGGGTGTGGCTCAAGCGGTAGCGCGCTTGCCTGGCATGCGTGCGGCCCGGGTTCGATCCTCAGCACCACATACAAACAAAGATGTTGTGTCCGCCGATAACTAAAAAATAAATATTAAAATTCTCTCTCTCTCTCTCTGTCTCTCCCTCTCTCACTCTCTCTTTAAAAAAAAAAAAAAAAGATTCCCCATCTGTACACTACTTCCTCATCTTTGTTTCTAAATTTCTGTCTATATATCTGCCTGAAGTCTTTGTCTACTAATTTCACCATGAGTGTTATTTGTTTCTATAGCTTTTCATATTTATCAAATTGATATATATCAAATATATATATTTGATTCTTTATATATATAATATATATTTTTAAAATTTATGCCTGACAATGAAAACCTATATTGTTGAGATTCTGGATTTATTTGTTTTCCTATAAAGAGTGTTGGCTTTTATTCTTGCAGGGAATTAATTTGTTGTAAGCATAGCTTGATTCTGTTGAGGCTTTATGTCTAGCTTTAGGGGTAAGTCTAGAATATTCCTTATATCCAGGCTAGAATAGCACTACTCCTAAATAATTACTTTTCTGGGACCTCAATTTTGACTTGTTTTCATTCTGCTGTATCCAAGCACTATGTATTCTTTGATCTTTCTATTTAGTTCACATTTCAAAAAAAGGTGCTCATTACTAATCCTTTCTGAATTTTACATGTGCAGTCACAAGTATTCAAAGACTCAAAAAGACACCTATGCAGATTGTATGGGTTCCTTTTCTGTCTAGTTTCTTTATTTCTGGTAA
Organism: Callospermophilus lateralis; assembly: GCF_048772815.1. NCBI lineage: Eukaryota > Metazoa > Chordata > Mammalia > Rodentia > Sciuridae > Callospermophilus > Callospermophilus lateralis. The sequence continues at coordinate 68,079,209 of NC_135312.1, forward strand.
CCTGCAATATGAATTTCAGATGCTGCAGGAGTCCCAAATGTTGCTATTTCTTATGTTTAGAAAGACAGCTGTTCTCTGTGTAGGTTCCCTGGCCACAATTTTGAAATTACTCTAAGAAAGTAAAGTACGGTAAGATGGTATTCTCTTGTGTTTCATACCTCTCGAGGATTATGGTTCTGAGCTTTGTGTTGACCAAGTTCTTAAAAGAGTTTTTTTCATATATTTTGTCCAGTGTCATAGTAGTTAAGAGTGGAAAAATCAGTCTAACACCTAGTTCTTCTATCATGGCCAGAACCAGAAGTCAGGATTTTCAGAACACATTTAATTTCTCAATTAGTAAATGATTAAATGTCCTCCAAGACATTACGTTTTTGGTGACTGAACAATGTCTTCCACTTAAAAAAATGTATCTTGACTGAGTAGCTTCTTGTGCCAGGATTTATACTCAATACTTTACAGAGATTTTCCCATTTGATATTGTAAGCAAATCAATGAAGTATAGATATTTCTATTAATTCCTTTTTGGAAATGAAAAAAAAAAGAAACTTAAAATATAATAAAGCTTGCCCAAGAACCTATATCTAAAAGTCAAACAAATCTCCATCATGTTGCCTTAGGAACCAAATTCTTTAACAAGAGTCCTAAAGCACAAGAAGTAAATCAAGAATCAGTAAATGAGATGCTATCATACGGAAAAGCTTATTAGTAAAGGAAAGAATAATGTGAAGAGAGAACCTACAGAATGGGAGGAAATCTTTGCCACCTGCACTTGAGATAGAGTATTCATCTCCAGGATATATAAAGAATTCAAAACTGAACAACAAAAAAACCAAATAACCCTATCAATAAATGAGCAAAGGAATTGAACAGACACTTCACAGAAGTACCATCAGTCAACAAATACATGAAAAAATGTTCAATATTTCTAGAAATTAGGGAAATACAAATTAAAACTACAATGAGATTTCATATTACTTCAGTCAGAATGACAATTATCAAGAATACAAGCAACAATAATGTTGGCAAGGATGTGAGGAAAAAGATACACACATATATTGCTGGTGGGACTGCAAATTGGTACAACTAATCTGGAAAGCAGTTTGGAGATTCCTCAGAAAACTTGGAATGGAACCACCATCTGACCCAGTTATCCCATTCCTTGGCATAAGACTTAAAATCAGCATACTATAGTGACAAGGCCACATCAATGTTTATAGCAGCTCAATTCACAATAGCTAAAATGTGGAACCAACCTAGATGCCCTTCAATAGATGAATGGATAAAGAAAATGTGGTACATATACACAACAGAATATTACTCAGCCATAAAGAATGAAATTATAGCATTTACCAGTAAATGGATGGAACTGGAGACTATCATGCTAAATGAAATAAGCCAATCTTCTAAAAACAAAGGCTGAATGTTCTGATATATGGATGCTAACACACAATAAGAGGTGGAGGGAAGAATAGAATGTTCATTGACTTAGACAAATGGGAATGAAGGGAAGGGAGGGGAAATGAGAATAAGAAAGACAGTAGAATGAATTGGACATAACTTTCTTTTGTTCATATATGAATACATAACCAGTGTAACTCCACATCATATCCAACCACAAGAATGAGAAGTTCTACTCTATGTATGTATAATATGTCAAAATACACTCTATTGTCGTGTCATGTATAACTAAAAAGAATAAAAAATTAAAAAAATGTATGTCTGATAAATGATAGAACTAAAATTTGAATTTAGATAAGAAATTTCAGAGTCAACTCTTAAAAATTATTCTACTTTGATTATTTTATTTCTGAAAAAACTGCTTATATAATTAAAGTTGTTCTTCCAATTAAAATGATTTGTATACTTTCCATAATGGAAAATACAGCAATATGCATAAACCTGCTGGATGTGATGGTTTCAGATTTCCTCTGTTATCCTTCTTGTTTTGTCTGCAGCCCAGTTATGCTAGGAAATAGGTATAAATTGCTGAGAGATAAAAGAAAAATACCCAAAGCTGGCATAGGAGGAATAGGTTTTTTTTGAGAAATGCTCACAGGGAAGGTCCAGTGGCGATAGGTTAAGAGATAGCACCTTTATCCCTCATGGCATTTTGTCCAGATGCAGTGACTGGACAAATGACAAGCATTCTTTCTAAAGTGCTCCAGTTCTACCAATTGGCACTGAGGGAGTGGCTTTAAATGTTAGGCTGCAGAGGCAGTGACGACACGGGCATTAGCTTGCTAAGTCTGCTTAGTTCTTGTTTGATCAGCAGTCCAAGAATCAATTGTCCTGGTTTGTGTGCAAAAAGCAGCTTTCAATGGATCACATTAACTTGCCCCAATTTCCAGCATTCATGAAAGAAATTCAGTGTTATTCAAGATAATATGTACCTGGACATCCTGGCTCAATGTTGCTCTCATTTTCTCCCTAACTTGACTAGGTTATTGAGAACAGAAAAGGGGGCTCTCAGGGATATGGTGTTCTACTGTTCCCCTTTATTTTACAAATGATACGGCTACACATGCTCAAGGATGGGAAAACTGCATCTGATGTTTTAAAGAAAAAATAAATTGATTTCTTTAAACTGGAAAAGGAAGAAAGGTGATCATTGCAGGTTATTCCATAGGAAAAAAGGGAGTTATACAACACTGTGTATCTTTAAATTAACAGAGCTTATTTTTAGAGCAGTTTTAGATTCATAGCAAAAATTGAATATAAAAACAATTTCCACATACCCCTCCCCACAAAATGCATAGCTTCCCCACCAATATTACAGCACCAGAGTCACTGAGCCAACATCTGCACATCATTACCAACCAAAGTCCAATGTTTATATTAGGGCTCACTCTTCCTATTGTATAGCCTGTGGGTTTTGACAAATGCGTAATGACATGTATCTGCCATTATAATATTATAATTTTAAAAATTAGTAAAAACTATACTAGTAGGTAAGTGCCTAAGCACATAGAAGACACATTTTTACCTTACATTGAGAGCATTATTAGAATGAAATTATATAACCAGTGGAAATGACAGCAATTTTTGATGGAGGCTATCAGAAAACTGAAGAATTTTGGTGGGAATACATTAAATATAGAATGGGTTGTCAGTGACAGAAGCTGTTATTAATATAGCGTGCTCTGGCTTCCAGCAACTGTTTTCATTAGTGAAAAAGAGGAAACTAGCAGAAAATAGGCTTTTTTCCCTGCTAAGCCCTGTGTTCCTCATTTTGACATGTTGCTTTGTGTATTTGCTATTATTTTCCTTCCCAATAAACATGACTGACATTAACCTCAGTCATCATGTTAAAATATTAGAAATACATTTTTTTTCTCTCCACTTTTCACCTTCAACATAATTGATTGCCAAGACCTGAAGACATGGTCTTCAATTCAGCTCTCTTCCCCTCTCTTCTGTTTCTGCCTTAATTTAGGCTAGGAACTGCTATCATGGCTCTAAAAGACAATTTTCCCTACCATCAATCTCTTCCCATTCCAGTTTCTTTTCCAGAACAGTGCTAGTGAAAAACTGCTTATTTGACCAGGACATAAAAACTGGTCTAGAAGACAAAAGCTTATTTCTGTTCTCTATCAATTCTCTTCCTGTATAGAAATTCCCCTCTGTCAAGTTGCTAGAGGTCTGAAATCCTTGTGTCTTGTGGATAAATCAACCCTTGGATTGTTCTCACGTGCATCATATGAGAGGGCTTATTACCTTGTCCTAACTCTATAATTTGTGGAAAAGGGGAGAACTGAAGAGAAGAGAGCACCATTTGCTTTTAAAGGCATGAGTCACAAGCAGCACATGGTACTCTACTAATTCCAGAGCTTAATCTGTAGTGGGGGCTTGGAAATGAACATCTGATTCTGCATGACTGTGGTCCTAGCTAACACTCAGGTAAAAGAAAAAAGTATTAATGAAAGAAACAAGAGCAGAAGAGATAGAAAAACAAACAGTATCTCATTATAACACTCTTGTCATGGATGGGTACAAAACCTTAGACTATGAACTAATGTGCACATGGCCATTTATTTGATTGCAAATCATTTATCTCAGTCTGGGAGAAAAATTATTTTTAGCCTGGGAAAGCAATCTCTTTTTTTCTCTCTTTCTTTTATTCTTTTGTGTATGTGTGTGTGTGTGTGTGTGTGTGCACGCGCGCACGCACACCAGGGATTAAAACTAGTGGCACTTTAGTCATTCAGCCATATAGCACTAGCCCTTTTTATTTTTTTTATTTTGAGATAGGGTCTCTCTAAGTTGCTTAGGACCTCACTAAGTTGTTGAGGCTTGCCTCAAACTTGAGATCCTCCTGCCTCAGCCTCCCAAATTGCTGGGATTATAGGTGTGAACCACCACATCCAGCTCTAAAAATGCTTTATAAATAAAAAATCAAGGGAATAAAAATAAAAAACTTCTGTACATACATGTGTTTATATTCACAAAAGATGAAGACAAAAATACTACCTATTTTTATAACTTTATTTGTTATCTTCTATTTGTAAATTCATTTTCTAGATAATAAATCATGTTTGTTGCTCTATGCTGATGACTAGGTTCTGTTACATTAAATGAAACCAGAATTCAAAATTGAAAGTTGTTAAATCAAAAGATACAATTAGGAAATCAAGACAATCACTCTAACTGGACTTCTCTATCTTTTCTGATATGACTTTTTTGTCTTCCAAAAATAATGTTTTAAAAATGTACTTTATATGTGACCTTCTTCCTCTCTTTTGGAGTGAGATATAAGTTGAGAGATTACCATACAAATGCAAGAAGAGCTTGCAAACAGGCATTTCTTCACCTGGGCCTTTACTCTTAGCTCCCCAAAGCAAGTCCACTTTAAGAACCAGAGGTGGTGAGACTGAGAGCTGTTTCCTTTTGTAGAGTTATATTTATATGTTTTCACAAACAGAACAGGTTGGGAAGTTACAGACGGAGAAAAATATAATAAAAGGCCCAAGATTCATTTTCTGTTTGGTTTTACTATAGTCATTTTCTTTTTCCACTTTCAATATGACCAAAAGATTTACTTTCAGCAGTGCCACAGGAATGTGGTTTCAAGGAGGAAAAATGTTCAAATCTCCACCTCTCTGTTTCTCACTTAAAATAAGACTAATTTACTATAATATATATTGAAAGACTTTTGAAACATTTCCTTCTTTTTGCTGTTATTTGTGTTCTTTCTTATGTAAGCAAATAAGCTTAAAATATTTTGAAATTTCAGTACTCTTCATAAAAAATATTCTTTTGATGCATTTCAAAACAACAGTATCACTTAATTTTGTTATGAAAATAATTAAAATATATTGTATCTCTATATCTATAAATCTTCTTTTTGACCAATCCAATATTTTAATTTTTCAATATGATTTATCCTGAGATGCTTATTGAATTTTTCTGGGACCCTCATGAAGCTTTATTAATAGCAAATTGGAAAACAGGGGACACCTAACTCCAAGCTTTCCTTTGGGGGGTAGCTGGGGTATCACAACACTTCAGTCAGTACTTAAGAAGGCAACAGACTGGGGAAAAGAGAGATGAAGACCTGACATAGATGTATGCCTTCTATTCAATTTTTCATGAGATTGATAGGGCCCCCATTACCTCTCTCCTTCGCTGTATCTCTGAAAAGTTATGCATAGACTTTTAAAAACAGTTCCTTTTTATAATAGTCTGTTCTTTTCTAAACTATGACTTGGTTCTTTTACTAAGCCTAAGATTCTCAACCAGTAGGCAGTCATTTATTTCCTACTGCTTATGGCAAACATCACTTCACAATATTCTGTACTGTTGAACTAGATTTGGTTTCAAACACAAGACTTCAGGTGGCCATATGCTTATTCAGAATTTGTACAAGAGACAAAACTTTTGCCCTTCTTGCTCTAATTTATGAGATGGTATCTGTATAACCTGCCTAGCTTTGTTAAACTCCTTCCCCAGGAAGTTTGTATTCTACCTCCACTGACAAGGGTCCTGATAAAAATTGCAGTCCATATCTGCAGGCCTGCTGCATGGATTCTTCTGTACCCTGGCCTTCTTGCTGGAGTGGAGTCCCTGGTGTACGGGCCTGTTGGAATCTGACTGAGATGGCCCCACCTTTTGGATTCCACTGTGAGGCAAGTCTCTGGGTCTAACTGCCTTTTTGTTGCCCCTATTCAGGCTTTCACTCTATTCTATTTGAATAAGGTCCAGTCACATTTTGTCCCACGGGAACTTCTGTTAAAACACTCAGAGATCAGTCCCAGTCATTTCATTAACAAAATGCAATTCTGTTAAGAGTAAGTGCAGTAATTCTTATCAAGTCTTTAGCACAGTTACTAGTATGTAATAAGCATTCAATAAATTCATTTGCTTCTGTAAGTTTTGTTACCATCTCTTCTTTCTCCTCCCCCTCTTCCTTCTCCTCTTTCCCCTTTTCTTCTTCTCCTTCTTCTTGTCCTCTTTCTCCTCCTCTTCTTCTTCTCCTTCTTTCTTTCTTCTCCTCCTCCTCCTCCTTCTTCCTCCTCCTCCTTTCACTTCTATTAGGATCTCCATGTTAATTTAAGAAAGACTTCTGATACACTCAGAAACAGATTTCAACAAGTCTCAGAGATCTTTCTGCCATCAGAGGACTAGGGATATATACCTAACAGGTGTTCAAATTGAAACCATAGTGAATAACAATGATAGTTGTCATTTACCAAGCTCTTTCTCTGAAGAATTTTCCACATATTATCTTGTTCAATCTAGTCACAACCCAGTGAGGTGGGAATTGGGTGGCAGGATTGGAAAATTGAAAGCCTAACACAAACAATGAAAAGTCAAACTGAAATCAAATCCATTCCTTTCTTACTCAAAAATCCATTCTTCTGTTTCTGCATCTATTTTTCTATCTATACACAACCATATCCTGGAAGCAGAATGTACTTTCTGGGATTCCAGCTAAGTGGGTTTTACCTTGTGGCCTCATTTCCTACTTAGTTTTCCATTAGGTAATTTCTGAAGCCTTTCTTTTATAAAGGACCCCTCACCCCACCCCCAGGCACTGGGGATTGAACCCAGGAATGTTTCACCACTGAACGACAACCCCAGCACTTTTCATTTTTTTTATTTTGAGACAGAGTTTCACTAAATTGCCCAGGCTGACTCAAACTTGCTATCCTCCTGCCTCAGTCTCCCAAGTCACTGTAATTACAGGCATGCACCACTGCACCTGATCTTTGCATTCTATTCTTCTAATCTGTACACTACTCTTAGTTCTGGTTGCTCTTAGCCACTCTGTTACTATTTGCATAATTATCCTTACATGTCAAAACCCTCCACTTAGCCTTCTTAGACTTTTCCAGCCCTCACTGAAGTTCTTTTTATTTTCCAATTCCCTCCTCCAAATTCTTTTATTTTCCAATTACTTGGCATTCAGTGAAACACAGTTTTTGTTACGATTATTATTGTGAATTATTCTCTAAATGGTTCAAGCGCTCATTCATTCATTCAATTACTGTATGTTTGAATACATATTAAAAGTCAGACACTCAGGCAATGTGTATGGAGATACATAGATAAGAAAACTATTCAAAGCAACTTAAAGTATTCTTAGTAGGGCAAATAAAAATCCACAAATATTTATGATACTGTGTTGAAAGAAAAGCACCATGAGAAACAGAGTTAAAAGAATTCAGACAAAGGAAGAATTCCTTCTACCTAGAAGAGGAATGAGAAGAGATAGGGTCCATTTAGGTTTTTGTAATAAGTGTTGAGAGAAGGAGCTTTGTTTGGTATTGCCAAGCACTGGAGCTTGTTAGGCTATCAAGGCATAATGAGTGGCTGTGTTGGACTGGACATTAAAATATCTCAAAGAGATTTGTGGGTCTCCATGGCAGAGGCCCTTAAATACAGAGGGGCCCTGTCACTGGGTGAAGTGGGTGGATCATTAGGAGTCATTGAAATTATAAGGTCTCAACCGTTTTTGCATCCCTCCTCCTAAATTAACAGTAATTCTGTTAAAGTTTAAAGTTATGTTTTCGTATTTCTTTAACATTTCCAATTTCGCCTAAATGCAGATACAAAGAAGCATTTCATAAATAGCCAAATGACTGATAAGAAGCAAATTAAATATGATAGCTCTATGGTATATTTTGCTACTTATTAACTTTCTTTTTTATTGGCATTAGATTTTTTAGAGTCTAATTAGGTTGCATGGTGATTAAAGAAAATAACTCTTTGTTTCTGAATCAGTCAATAGGACTAAAGATAATATTAGAGGTATTAATTTCATTTTCAAAAAATTTATTATAAGGGAAGCTTTAGATAAAACATTAAAATACAACATGTATTCTTTATATTAACCTCACCTTTTTCTGTTATGGATTTTAAAAATTTAGATTTTCAGAATATTTTTCTTCATATTTCTATTAAGTATCTTGAAAATATTTTCTTAAAAAAAACTTTTCCTTTTCTTCTAAAAGTGTAGCTTAGTGATTCTATGTACTCACTTTAATGTTAAGAAAGGTATTATCTGTTGGACAGACTATTTGCACAAAGCCAGATCAATGGAGCTGGTGGTTTGGACAGGGACAGAAAGACCAGTAAAACCAATGGCTCACACTCTGAACTGGTATGACTGGCTGGAGAAGCATTCAGGCTATTCAAAGTCCATGAAAACAAATGAAAAGGCCACTTCTGTTTCCTCTGAGGATTCCCTCTTTGGGACTGCACACATCTTCCCAAGGCCAAGAATGAGGAATCGAAACAAAAGATTTTGTTACAGGTTCCCACAAACCTATTTCTCTGTAGATGACATTGTTATTTGGGAAGAATCCTTTCACTGCATATTTATTCTGTTGAGAAGTGAACAGTGCAGAGGGCATTTATTTGATCTGTGATTCTGGGTGCATCAAGTCCAAGCCTCGGTCAGCCTAGAGGGCCTGGACTAATCCCTGATTGAGAGAGGTCAAATTCTTGGCCAGTTGCTCTTCACGTTGCAGAAGGAGCTGGTGTGTTTAGTTTATCCTGCCCAAAATAAAAAAAAAAAAATGTCCCTTCTCGGATTAAACTCCTAATTACTGGTCAGTTGTAAAATATGCTTTAGGTAAAATGAATTTCTATCCAGAGAATACTTTTGGAGTAACAAGTAATTATAGAGATGTTTGAAACATTCACTTATAACTGGGGAAACTTTCTTTATAAAAACTTGACATCCCCTTGGGAGAGGAAGATGGAATGTTGGGTTCAACCTTATTTGCCAGCAAGATTTAGCAGGTTGTGCTATTTGCAAATATATTCTTTTTTAGGGTGGAACTATGTGTTTATTTCTAAAATATCATCAATATTTCTTGCTTCTTCTCATTTGTTAAACTCTCCTTGTTGCTAGAACAGGAGAGTACTTTGTTTGGAGAGTTTTCTATACTTGAGAAATTGGTCTGCTCTTCTGGAAAAATAATTACACAGTGTCCAATACAGATATTAACATTGGCGACATCTAGTCCTGTAGCAATGCAGGGTCAGAGATTTGTTTGAATTGCTCATTGCATGAAAGACAAACTCAGGAAGGACTATAGTTGCAAAGTGAGTCAACATCCTGTAGCATCCCACAGTGTATCGGGCTGAGACGCTATATTTTTTTCTTGTATGTGGACTGTCTATAGTGTCTCCCCTCTTTCTAAATCTGTTCTTCCCAGACAGACTTGGTCTAGAAGTTGTTTGTACTGAGTGGTTTTGAGGGGGGATTAAGAATAGCAAGCCTAAGTACATTATTATTATTTTCAGCCTTCTCTTCAAAAAATGTCATGCACTGTATGCATTTACTTTTATGAAGTAAAAATGGCAATTTCTGGTATAACTATGCTGTGGAGGATGGGAAACAGATGCTTTGGTCAGACTCAGGAACTGACTGTAACACACCATGGAAACACAAAACAATAAGAAAGCTATTGTATAATATCCTGACTTTGTGAGCTCTCTGACACAGATGGCATGTGCGCACCTTGTATTGACAACATGTTGCTGACAAAAGGCTGGCTGACCTCCTCCTGCTCTCAGGAGTTGAAGAATATTTTCATGCAATTGGTTTATTCTGCCTACCTGTTTTGATTCCATACCTTGGTGGGAATTGTGTGACATGTACCATGGAGAGACACTCCTTCATTAAGATAGAGAAAGGCAAAGACTGAAGGAATGATTAAATAATAACCAAATGGCTAGATCGTGAATTTGTTTTAACCATAGAGAAATCTCTTTAAAGTTTTTGTGGCATTGAGATGAGATGGGTCTTAGGATACTTCTCCAGAATCAGAGCTTGAGAAAAGGATTTGTTTGCAAATAGCCTATTGAAAGGTAATCCCAGGAAGCAGAGATAGAAGGTGGAACATTTAGGAAGGGGAAGGGAGAGGATCGTAGGGATATAAAATTGAGCACAGTGTTGATGCAGGTAACTGGGGTTCAGAACCTCTGAGGAAATATGGGAAACTGTGAAGAATGGTCTCAAATCCCCTAACTCAAGGAACAAAGAAACTAGGGGGTCTATCTATGAGCTCCTATTTCATTGGCTGAAAACTGCCCTTGGTGACATTAACACCTCAGGACTTCCTGCTTGACCTAAGCAGGGCAGAATATACTCCTACAGCCCAAAGAAACCCCAGGGAAAGGAGAGAGCTGCACTGCCTTTGAATTGTAGGGAAATTAAAGGAGTTATTGGTTTTACAAGGAGACAATACCTGTACAGAATGCTAATGAGGTACTTACCCAAAGAAGATTAAAAAACAAATACTGATACAAAGGAATGAATGAACAAATTGGAAAAAAAATTCTGAGATATGAACATGGTTTCAACTTGCATTTTTGCAAAAAACCCTAATCACATAAAGGAAAATTAAGTCACTTGACAATGCAAAAGGCTTGCACATCACCTCTTAATCAAGTGATCAAAACTGATAGAACCAATCATGAAACAAATAAGGTAACTTAATACATGCCATTTGAACATAGAACCAATTCTATTTAAGATGTTGCTGCCAAAAAAGCATAATGTGACTCTAATCCTGAAGGACCAGCTGACAGGCTGAACTTGAGGTAACTAGATCTGTAACCTTTTAAGGTGTCAAGGTCATTAAAAGAGAAAACCTGTTTTTCTTTTTCTCATAACACTTCTGACAGAAAATGTGTGGGAATTTTTCACAGACCAATCAATTCTTCCATATCAGTGGACACCAATGGTGTGTCCTGCAACCTTACTCATTTCTGACATTGCTTGGAGTAAACACAGATCCCACAAGTTAAAACTTCAGTCCCACAACACTGCCCCCCAAATCAGATGTCAATCACAAATAGCGGAATCCCAAACTACTCACAAATTCTGATCGACTTGTCAATAAATTGAGGGTTCTCACAGTCCTCTCCTCAGTTTTGATAATTTGCTGGAGCATCTCACAGAACCCAGGGAATGGTTTATCTGATATTACTGTTTTATTACTGAGGATATTGTAAAGGCTGAATTAACATCCATACATGTTATGGGAGCATCCTGACCACAGTAGCTTCTCTACTTCTAGTTTGAAGTGTTTCACCCTCCTGGAATGTGGCTATGTTCTTGTTCACCAACCTGAAAGCTCTCTGAACCGCATTGTTTAAGGTTTTAATGAAGATTATATTAGGTAGGCATGACTGATTACATCAGTGGGTGTTGGACTCAATCTCTAACACCTCTTTCCCCTTCCTGGAGGCTGGGATATGGGACTGAAATTTCCAACCCTCTAATCAGGTTCTCAAGGTAACATGTGACCTGGACCCTGTCCCCCTTTCCTAAAAAGGATATTTTGGGGACAATAGGAAAACCTAAATGGATTCTGGGTACTAGCTGTAGTGATATATCAAAGTTAACTCCCTAATACTGATGCTGTATTTGGGCATTCAGTACAGTGTGCTTGTTTGCAGGGCTTACACTCTCTAGTACTTAGGGGTGATGGGGCATTTTGGCAAATCACCATCAAATGGCTCAGGGTAAAAAACTCTTGTAGCATTCATGTAACTTTCCTGAAAGTTTGAAATCTAGATTAGGCAGAATCAATATTAAAGAATCAAGGCATAATTATGTAACTTTATCTACTCTTTTATCTTTTTAGAGAGTCTCTCCTGATGTGGGCAGTCCCACACAGAGCATCACTGAACCACTAGGGAAGGACCGCAGAGCCAAACCAAGCAATAGATACTAGCACTGTAGCTGAACTCTGGTCTGATTAAACACCATGTTCACCATGTTATAAGGCAATTGCCTGATGTTGAGAATGAATCCTCTTCTCAAGTGTTATGTTTATAGCAGTTGAGGAATGTCCTGGCTATTCTTTTATTATTATTATTATTCTTTTTAGTTATATACAATGTTAGGATACACCCTGACATAATGACAAAATCATAGAACACAGCCTGCTCCAATTTAGTCCCTAGCACTTCCCCTTCACCTCCCTCCACTCCACTGATCCCAACATTGGAGGAAGGGAAGGCAGGAATTGTGAAGAACATTATAGAAGATTCCTTAATTATAGGGGTAAGAATTTTTGTCAACGTCTTTTATTAATAAACAGCAGCTGTCCTTTTAAACAAAGACCACCAGTATGTAAGGGAGGAGGTATAGAGTTTACAATATCTAGAATTCTCCTAAAATTTTTTAACATTTTTTTTTTTTAGTTGTAGATGGACACAGTACCTTTGTTTATTTATTTTTATGTGGTGCTGAGGAACCCAGTGCCTTGCACATGCGAGGCAAGTGCTCTACCACTGAGCCAGAATCCCAGCCCCTCTCCTAAATTTTTTAAAGAAACAGTAATGTGCAGGGGATTATGATTCCCCTTTGCATAGCTATATGAAGCCTGAACCAGATAGAGAAGGAAAAAAACAAGTTCCTTAGCTCATTGAATGTGTTAAGCCATGCCCTCAATGTACTTCCACATGTTGGAGTAATATTCAGATCAATAGTTTATGAGAATGAAATCCTGAGCATTTCTTTTAAGGTCTTTCATATTTCTGCTAATTAAGAGGGATTTTTGAGTACGTCTAATTGGAGGGTTTAAAATGAATTCTTCCTGCTGATTTGATAGAGACCTCTATTAATTTTTTTATGGTTTAACTATGTGCTTCTGAATTATCATATCTGCTTCTTACCATGATTTTAAATATACGGCAAGAAGCCATACCATTGAGTAGACCAGAAAAATTTATTCTCAGGAAGGATATTGAAAGACTGGATGGTGAAATTTCTCTATGCAGGTAGACCTGAGGCAGGTAGAACCATTGGAGGATGCCAGTTTTAATTAGAAGAAACAATGAATTAATTTCAGTACAAAATTCATCAAAAACCCTACCATTACTCTTGTCTTCTTTGAATTTAGCTCAGTGGGAGACATGGGTTTATGCAAACTTAATACAGTAGGATACAGGCCACTAGTGGTTTGTGAAGGAGATCCCAGGGAAAGGTGATGGGCGGAGCTTTCAAGGGTAAATGATGAGAACATTCCAGGCCAAAGTGACAGTGAGAACAAAGGTGCAGAGATTTTGAAAATGTCTTATGTGTCTAAGAGTCCTGTGAACTCCGTGGCAATGGTGGCAGGGGACGGTGAGGGAAGGGATGCACCCAGAAAGCTAAGTTGGATATTGAATGACATTACCTTCCATGTTTTGAACCTAGGATGACATTTGGAAACAAACAACCTTAGGTAAATGGATGAAAGGAGAACACTGTGCGAAGTGAAATAAACCAGACTCAGAAAGGCAAGGGTAGAATGTTTTCTCTCATATGTGGAAGCTAGACTAAAATAGGATAAAAAGGAGAGGGGATCCCATGAAAATACAGTGGGGATCAGTGGAGCAGAGGAGGGGGATTGAGAGTGAGGGAATAAGGATGGGAAAAGGGAGGTCCAGTGGAATAAAATTGACCAAATTATGCTCTGTACATATAAGAATATAATTTAGTGAATTTCACTTTTATCTATAAGGAACTAATTGGAAAAATGACAAATAGAAGGAGGATCAGTAGAATAGAGGAAGGGGAATAGGGAGAGGGAGGAGAGTAGGGAAAGAGAAGGTTCTGGGGACCAAAATGGAGCAAATTATAATCCATGCATGTGTAATTACACCAAAATGAACATAATAATATCATGTATAACTATAATGCACTAATAAAAACATGAAAATAGAAAAAGACTCTAGGAATGACCCTACTTCAATGAATAGATAATAATATTTTAATTAGCCTGATAATTTTAAAAGATTGAATATTTCTAAAATATTTAAGATTAGCAGACTGTCTTATATTTCTAATATTTTCCTTGTCATTTATATTATTAGTGTCCTTAAATACTCTATGTTAGTCCACAGATTATGTATTATCAAGACTAATTATCAAATATTATTCCAAATTATCAGAAGGCTCTGAAGATGATCATTACTTCTTTTTTCTTATCTTATTGGAAATTTAAAATTTGTCATGTCATTGTCTACAGCGGCATTTCTGAAAATTATGTTTGATATAAAAAGAAAAATGTGGTCAAAATAAATTTGAGAAACAATAGGATAAATAAAATTAACTGGTTTTTTATTGTGGGATTTTCAGGGCATTTAATAGGTAGGTAGGTATTCATTGTAAAATTCCAAAAGTGGACACAGTAATTTGCATTTTAAAAAATTAAGTGACAATTATTTGCTAAAAGGGCTACCTAGTAACGTCTTGAGCAAAACCAGCTTGTGTGGAACTCTGGATTAGAAAACTGTTTGGAACATCCTGGTATCATATGGTTCAGGTCAAAGGGCAGTGGCAGCCCTTGGCCTATGGTAGCCATGGGCAAGCCAAATGGCGGCAATGAATTCCTTTCACTGGAAACCCGCCTTTAGGGTGGCTTGCAGAACAATAATTAATTTTATTATAGCTTGGATTCTTCCTTTAAACCATTATTTTTTCAATAAAATAAATACAGCCTACAGGTGCTTATTTTTATAATAACCACCTCTTTTGTTTACAGGTGTTGCTTAGCTTGGCAATTATGTGTTTTCCTTAGTCACAAAAGTTTGTGACTACTAGGAAAACAGAGGGTACTTTCCATCTTCAGCCATGTGTGCCCAAGTTCAAGGACTTCATTGAGCCTTATTTTTTTCTGTAAGAAAAATATGTCAAGTGTGCAACTTGAGGTTGTAAGGAGTGACGGTGTTAAGAACACATTTCCAAAGCTGTTGGAATGTCAAATTTGGAAGCTTTTAAAAATATTGAGCCCTGAACCTAATGAAAGACCTCTTGAATCAAAATACTGTACAGGAGAGAGCATGGGGGTATTTGTCCCTAACACACTTCCATGGGGATTATGTTGCAGTTGTCTGGCAGATGGATAAACAGTAGTGCCCAGTAAAAATTTGGTAGAATTTGACATCTGTTTCACAATTCCCTTGAGATTCAATTTGTTATATTTAAACCATCTTTACTTTGAATGTTTTAAATTGTTTTCTTTTAAAAATAATATAATGATATTCCAAAAGTATGTCAGATTATTCTTTCTCTATGAGTTTCTCTAATTTGACCATATATCAAACATTGAAGGTTTCTTATATTCTGGTGAATTACATTGAAGGTTCTTGTATTCTGGTGAATTACATTTTTCTCCCTATGCACTCTTTTAGGAAATCTCATCTAGTGTCATGGTTTCAATGGCCACTTCTATGCAGACAAACTCCTTTCCAAACTTCTGATTTCTATATCCACCTTCCACTGTCCTGCTCTATCTGAATGTCCCATGGACACATCAAGTGAAGCTGGTCATGCCTACCCCAGTTCTGCTCCCTGTTATGTGTTTTCTCTCTCAATTGTAATATTATTATGCATCTAGTTATGCAAATCTGAATTCTATGGTCACCTCCATATTCTAATCAATATCAAGCTCTGTTGCCTTGTACAAATGTATTGTATCTTTATGTTGATTCTTCACTGCTTGGTCCCCAGTTCCAGGACTGAGAATTTAGATAAGTAACAATATAGGAATCCTCTTATTGTACAGTATTTGAACATTCCTTTCTAATAAAATTACATTTATGAAAATAACTGTGGAGATGGAGAAACATTTGGTTTACAACTGAGCTTTTGAATCACCCCTCATTTGTAGATTAGAGACTGACTGCATTAATAATCTGAAAAATCAGCATTTAAAAAATTTTATTGGACTTAAAGTTCTTTAGAAAAATGATTATAATTAAAACATAACAAAGAGATAGGCTCTTCTATGGTTATTCTGAAGGTAACTTCTAGACTTTTCCAGGAGCTTTAGAGGTAAATGGGTATGCATAATGCATCATTTTATTAGAAGATTTGTTTCCCTTGGTGTTTTTATAAGCCTTATTTTCAGTGTATTTTATGTCAGGTGGATTAAATAGCTGGTTTCTTTTTTGTGGTGGTAGTCAAACTGAGTTGTAGTTACTGCATGCTAGAACTCACTTTTATGTTTATTTAGAACTTTACTCATCAAGTATTCATTACCTGCTATATGATGAGGGTGGTGGTGGTGGTGGTGGTGGTGGTGGTGAGAGAATTGTCTGCAAAGGGGCTTGATGGAACTCTCTATTGCATCTAGATAGTGGTGATGATTCCCAGACTATGTATTTGTCAGAACTGATTCAACTGTACTTTCTATCATGTAAGTTACTCCTTAATAAACTCAACATTTTCAAAAGTTTACAGTGGGGTAAATTGACTGTTATGGGTGGGTCCCTTACTCGGATAATACTGATGGCTAGGAGAAAAAAATTCTAGATTTGGGACTTTTTGATATTACTTTAAATGTAATATCAAACAGGTTCATCTGTTAATTAGGCAAGATTGAGAATAAATGGGCTACCTAGCAGGATGCAAAGTCAAGATTATAGACTGGGAAGCAGCTTTTAATTCTTAAAAAATAAAGATGGGGTTGGAAGGGAAGGACCCTCAAGAAGGAGAGGAAGAAAACAAATCAGGGTTGTACATTTCCATTCTTTTTCCTTCTCCTAACATAGATGTTCACTCCATCTCCAAACCATTTTATATATTTTTGTTTGCTAAGTTTATATCTAGTTTCAGGCATTTCTTTGTAGCCCATAAGCACAAAGATGGCAGGAGACAGACAGTAAACCCTTGACATTCAACTTGCTTTTTCCTTGATGATGCATTTACTTACTTATTAAAAAAAAATTAGTGATTGTTTTAGAGGAACTGAGTGCCATTCTAGGAGCTCAGGGTGCATAAGTGAAGAACTACACATTCCTTCCCCAAAGGAGCTTACCTTCTGGTTAGGGGTTAAAATCAGGAAACAGGAAACTATTACAACAAGCAAAGAATTAATTATTTAGCTGACTAGAAGATGAAAGGAACTGTTATATGTTGAATTGTGTACCTTTAAAATTCATACGTTAAAGTCCTAACCTCTAGTACTTCAGAATACTACATTTGGATAGAAGCTCATTGCAGATATAATGAATTAAGTGAGTTTATTCAGGTGGGGCCTAATCCAACATGACTGGTTTCCTTATAGAAAAGAGAAATTTGAACACAGAGACATAAACACACCATGCGAACGCAAGAGTAAAAACCGGGGGGAAGCATCTATAATCCCAAAAAACACTAAAAGTGGCCAGCAACCACCAGAAGCCTGGGACAGAGTCTTTCTGTTCTGCTCCTTTATAAGACCCAAACCTTCTGAGACCTTGATCTGGGACTTAACAACATCTAGAACTATGAAACAATAAACTTCTGCTACTTACACCACCCAGTTTGTGGTATTTTGATACAACAGCCATAGGAAACAAATACTGGGTCTATGAAAATCTAACAGAAAAGAGTAAGGGTATCAGAAATTGTTAATAAAAGCCTAGCTCACATCAGTCATTTTTCATATAGGAAAACTGAAAGATGTAACCATTCCCACCCCTTGCTAGGAAAACTTGATTACTGATTCTTTCTTCACTGCAGCACTTCACAGACATCTCCATAACAGCTCCCTTTGAATTATATGGAATGATTTATTCCTGGTACCCACCAGAGCAGAAACATTTCAAGGGCAAGGACCATCTTGTTTTCCTTTCTGTCTTAATCTCCAGCACAACGCTTGTGCTAGAGAAGTTCTCAGTAGATTCAATGAGAATTTAGTGTATGCGTGTTTTCTATGTTCTGATGCTTAATATAGATTAATGTAGATTAAGTCCATAAGTCATTCTAAAACAGGGTGTCAGCAGCTGCCTTTCTAAGTTCACCATGAGATGCAGTTTTCTGAGGCTGTGAGGGATGGTGGGGAAGGGCACAGTCTTTGAGCTTTTGGTTTGTTGTGTGAGGCTTGTGCCTATTTCCTGTCTGAAAACCAGAGGGATAATGATACTGCCTACATCACAGGATTATTGTGAGATTAAATGAGCTAACACATATAATAAAGTCTTCAGATAGTGTCTGATATTGGGTAATCCTTCAAAGAGTGCCAACTGTATTGTTGTTATTCAGTAAAGACTCATATGGGTGTTCATTAAGACTCAGAATCGACTCATAAAACCATTCAGTAACTAATTGAATGTATAATGTGTGCCTGGGTAGATCAAATTGGAGTACATAATTGTTCTCAGTACTCTTTGGATTGACTGTCTAATAGGAAAAGCAGAGAATAAGTAAGACAGTGCAGTTTTGATCATATGAAGTTGAAACACCTGATATTTTGAAATCACTAGTTCTGGATATAACAGGTTGACAAAGTCAGTGATGAGGAATTGAGATTTCTGTTGTAAGAATTGTCTACCAAAGAGGTGAACAGTGCTCCAGGTAGAAAGAGTAGATGTCCATTAACTTCCTAGGCCACAAAAGCTTTGCTTGTTTAAGGAAGGGAAAGGAGACGAGTGTGGCAAGTAAGAGGTTCAAGGTGAGATTTTGTGGAAACACAGAAGCCAGATCACAGAGAACTTTATCACCCTATCAGTCACTTAGCACAATGGTTTTGTGTGAGATGTTGGGAGGGAGTTATGGGGAGCAACAGGCTCAGGGTTGCATTGTAGAAAATGATGAAGGAGGCTCGTGAGAAGGTGCATTGGGCTCTAGTGGTTATGTAGAAGTGAAATGATGGAATGAATATAGGTGGTGACACTGAGAGGACTATCAAGGACAGGGGACAGCATACTGGCCTGTGTCATGGCTAGAAATGGTCTCATTCATGGAGGCAGACCATTCTGAGGAAAGTGGATTTTGGGTTTATGGAGTATAAAGTGCCTTTGAGACATCCAAGAGAAATGTCCATGTGGGTTCATGATGAGTCATATAAACATGAGGCATTCAGCATCTGTTGTCTGAGGAAAAGATGTAAGGGAATGGGTATTTTGTGGTCTGACAGTACCCTCACCCCTGTGCAGGAATGCAGAGCTAGTCCTTGGGAAAGGGATGGTTGAACTGGTCTAATGCATCATACTGTCTTCATTTTGACAATTTCTATTTTGAGCCCCAATCTACTGTGTGGCCCAAACTTAACCACAGTCAGTCAGAGACTTAGAAATTTCTCTAGAGCTATGTCTATATGATGAGGAGGGGGTCAAGGAATGCTAAGTCCTTTGGAGGGGAAGCATAAGATCTTCAGTGTTATCTGACTGCACAATTTTCTAGTACAATTTTGAGTCCGTACAAACTACAATGTGATGTCCTTTGCCTTTTCCATGTGACCCGCTTCAGGAATAGCAACTTTTTTTGATTCTTCCTCAACACACCTGAAAGACAAGAATTATTTTGCTTCTGTTGTGGTACGAAAGCACAAGAGTAAAAAACCTTTCTTTTGTTCCATGGACCTGGACTCAAGATGTTGCTCTTTCCTCTTGCCACCACATCAGAATTGTACTGTGGGAAGAAGGTAGAATAATACCCTCTGCTCCCAGGCACCTCCAATTTGTGGAATCTTCTCTCCTCACCAGGGCTCTAAACTAGGAAGTAGGAAACAGGGTTTCTTATTCAGTCTGTTCGACAGTTCTTGAGGATCCCGTCATCTCTAGGGACTCTAACCCATGGAATGTGTGGCAACAAGGATCTTCTGATTCCCACCACAATTTCACTCTCCTTGATCTGACTCCAGCCCTCTTCCCTCCACATAGCTGGTGGAATAGCCTTCTAGTCTGCTTTGTCTGCACCAGGGTTATTCTTGTTTTCCCCAGGGCTTTGACTTTGAAAACTGAACTAAGGAACATTCCTGTTTTTTTTTTCATCTACCTCAGTATGTTACCTTCTTCAAGGAGACAATTTCTGAGGGGCTTAGCCTCAGACAGAAGTAAAAGGAAATTTGAAAGAGAGAATCAATATTATAAGCATCTTCATGCCATCGTCGAGAGAGAAAGAGAGTTCCCTTTTACCTCTTTTAGATGATTTTACAGTCTGATTAAATTATGTAGGTTAAAATGGAAAATAGGTAGCATAATTAATCTTGTGGACACAAAGAGACTGTTTTATGTATCCTTGTAAACTCTTTTACTATGTGCATAATTCTAATGGATAAGATGATCCATTGCATATGCTATTTTCCTTCTAGTTCCTTCTTAGCTAAATTTAATTGGAGTCCTGTGAGATGAAACTAACTGAAACTACAAAATTCCCTGAAATTAGTGAGATTAAAATCACTCTTCTTCCTTGCTCAGCAAAGCTCACAAAATACTCTTATTCCAGCAATATTTTATAATGTAGTGTTTCAGTTTCCAGAAGCCACCAGGAGCTATTTGTTGGTTTTCAGCAAACTCATAAGAGAGGTGAGATTTAATAAAATACAGTAGAACAAAAATACAGTAGAATTAAAAGCATCACCACACATTTGTTTCATAGTTTGAAGGAAAAAAATTCCTGACATGGTGGAGGAGAAATTACTAGATTAAATTTTCATGATGCCAAGAAAGACCCTTCATTCTATCTAACCTAATGAAAAATAAATGATAGTTTTACATTTAATGATATATTATAGATTTCTCCAGGTATACAAGAGAAAACCAAATCAATAGTGTTTAGATTGTTAGAATATTTTGTTAAAGCACGTCGATCTAGGGAAGTGTTCTTTTGAGGTACAGTTTAGAGCTTAGGATATGAGTGGCTGTTAAAATATAAAAACAGATTATAGGAGTTATAATTTATTACATTTGTATGACATAAGTAAAATAGTCCTCAGGAACTGTCAAGAGAATAATATACGTATTAGAATAAAGCTTAGTCAGGAGCCAGTGATGCATGTTTGTCATCCCAAAGACTCAGGAGGCTGAGGCAGAAGGATCAATTTAGGAGGCCAGCCTAGGAATTTAGGAAGACCCTCAGCAATTTAACAAGACCTGTCTCAAAATTAAACAGGACTGGGAGGTTCATAGTCAGTGGTAAGATGCCCCTGGGTTCAATCTCTAGGATAGGGCTCGGGGAGAGAATAGAGAGAATAAAGCACAATTTGCAATGCTCATTATTCAAAGCTCTATGTGGTTCTCTGATTTTACAATGTTGCCATATGCTAGTAAAATGAAAATGATTTTGCATCATGAAAAGAGGGCGTGAAAGGTAAACAAGAATTTTTATGTTATTATTTTCTTTCTAAAATAAGTAATAGCAAATAGATAATAGATATTCTAGTATTTTGTACATTCTTACAGCCAGTTAGAGGCTCTATATAGCATATCTTTAGTTATTTACCTTTGTGAAAGAACTCAATACAAGAGCAGAAAACCTTACAAAATCCCTTTAACAGTTAATTGAACAAAAATATTCTGATTCTTTATTAATTTAGAATTTATATCTTTATTTAGTACATGTACATTCTTTCTTCAAATATCTTTGATTTTTATAATATTCTGTCTAATTTCCAAATATCTTTTGAAATATGACTACTGGTCTTATCTATAGGTCAATGTAGTCTTTGGTTTGTTTGATATCAGGAAGGGGTATGATGCCATAAACACAATTAAACTCCAGCTAAATTCCAATGCCAACCATGGAAAAGAGAAGATATTTAATGTTGATTAAGATCACAGACATGGTGAGCTCTTGATTTCAAGGCTTGTTACCTTTTCCTCTTATTAAGTCAATTATATATTTTTATCCAATTAGAAATAACATGTTTTAATTTTTTAAGTCAGAAATAAGTGCATGTAAAAAAAAGATAACATTAACTTTGTGGCATGCCATGAATTGAAATTGTGGGTGACTCAAACCTCTTCAACCTCTGACCAGCCACAAAACCACCTGGCAGATGGATAGAACATACATTTCCCAGCTTGCCAAATAAGGACTGATGCTGCCTGGTGTTTTAAAGGCCACTTGTGTCTCTATTTCTAGACTAAAGACAAAGGCAGAAACCAGTCTAACCTGAGCATACAGGCTGTCACATTCAAAGATGTGGTTGGCATGTTCTTTTCTTCATAGAATTTACTGTAACTGTTAACTCTTTTATTTAAGTCTTCTTTTAATTGTTCGTTTTTAGAAAAATATTTATTTATTTGTTCTAATTAGTTATACATGACAGCAGAATGCATTTTGATTTATAGTACACAAATGGAGCCCTAATTATTCTTTCTCTAAGTAGAATATAAATTCCATGGGCAAATGTCTGTTTAGCTCAATGCTTTTTTTTCCTGGCGGTATCAAGATAGCTAGCATGTGACAAATAGACCCATTAACTACACTCAACTTTTATCTTTATCTTATTGAATTTCCATTTATATAGAGTGCTTCTTGAATTACAGTTTAAGAAGTTTAAATTTTGTATATGTGATATCAGATCAGTATTTTCACTTACCTGCAAAACCAAGCAAAACAAAAAACTCAAATCACAAAACTAGCCAAAAATAATAAAGTAAATGGAAAACGCCACCATGAGGGAACATGTTAAGAGAAAATGGCTTAGTGAGGAAACCAGTTGATGATAGGATCCAGTTGCTATAGGTATTAGAAAAAAGCTGAAAATTTTATACTTAGCAAATTTTATATGCATACTTTGAAGAACAAAAACAATATATTTTGTTTCAAGAATTCAGGAGAGGTATAGCTGGAAGCTAGAGGCCCTGTCTACTTTACTTGATCACAGAAACAGAGCAAGCATGGCTGAGTGAAATGTCCCACATACAAGCTACGTCTTCAGGGAGCAGTGCTACTCTATGGCTAGGGAAGAAAGCAAGATCAGAATTGTTGGCCTGTGTGGGAAAATATCACCGATGTCAACTGTTTGAGAAATAATGAAGGCTACGTAAACTTTCTCATAAATCACTAGAGCATAAGAACCTGGATGCTTTTCCATAAATTTCCTTCAAAGAGCTGTGCAGAAAATTAGCAAACAAAGCCTTTAATATTGAAAAAGACCAGTACAAAAACTATACAGACATTAAAAAAAAGTTAAGAAGGTAGTAAATGAAGAAGACTAGAAAGACACTCATCAGAAACCAAAATTGGCATGAAGTCATGAAACAGATAATATTGTGAACAAATAATTTATAATGAACTTAAACAAATAAAATTAGGTAGTGAGATACTATATATATGTACATTTATGTTTATATATAATTTATATGTCAAATCTATAGAAGAAATGTGGAGATGGAATAAGGACATGAAACACTGGTTAGCAACAATACAAGGAAAAAGTAAAAAAAGATAATCAAAATAATTAAGAAAAAATGAATCAACCCTTAAAAGATCAAAATATTATAGAAAATAAAGTGACATAGAAAATAAAAATTACTAAAACTAGGCAATTTGTACCAGAATTCAAAAGTTTCAAAAGATTGTAGAGATTATAATAGAGATAGAAAGTAGGTGATAGAGCCTCAAAGTTTACATAATCATGGGAATCATGAAGAAAACAAAGTATGGAACAGAAAAAAAAACATTAAAATATTTTGCAATGTCAAATGAAACTGAATTTAAGTTTTTAAAAAGATACCTCATGAATCATAAAAAGTCGATAAAAATGATTGCTTGAACAATATTAACTGTATAGGACTTCAAAAATAAAGAATATTTCAGACATGCAGGAAAAAAGAGTAACAAACTTATAAAAGAAAAAAATATCAGGCTCCTGTCAGTCTTCCTGACAATAAAAGTACATGTTAGAAAATAATGTAGTGATAGAGAAAAAAATGAACCAAAGTTTTCATATATAGAAAACTTGCAACTCATGTATAAATAAAACAGATAAACTGTCTTAAAAACACAATAATGTGAGAAAGACACATTCATCAAGAAGTTATTTAAGATCTTCTAAAAAAATTCACATCAAAAATTGTAACCAATATAAAGATGACTGGGTACACCAAAAGATTGTTGATATGCACTGACTAAATTAATAAATTCATTTTAATGCATATATGAATATGCCATAATAAAATATACCATACATAAACAATTTGAAACAATAAAAAATGTTAAAAAGAGTGAATCAAAATTAAAACCTGGAGGCTAGAAAGAAGTTTGGAATGCAAATACTGTATATTCTGATAATGTAGAAATAAATAAAAAACTTGGAGGAAAGAAAAGGTAAATGTTTTGTAGTAGAATAAGCATTCTAACTACAACATCTATAGTATTTGGACATGAAAGAATAGCACTTAAACTAAAATATTCAAGTAGCAGAAGCAACAGAGATAAGAAACACCTTTGTTAGGCTCACCAGTAGACTTGACATAGCTGAAGAAAGAAGGAGTGAATTCAAAGAGAGGTCAATTAAAATTTCCCAGACACAAAAAGGAAGAGTGATAAAATAGAACAGAGTATTCAAGAGTGATAGAAAGAGTAACACTCAAGTAATTAAAATCCCAGAAGTGACAATGGGGCAGAAGAAATGTTTGAAAAGAGGATGGCCAAGAATTTTTCAATAATAATAAAAGTAAAAAAAAAAAATTACCAAACCACAAGTGCAAAAAGTTTAGAGTACATGAAGCAGGATAAATAATAAACAAAAACACACCTAGATACACCAAATTCATTCCCTTGAAATCAAAGAATAAGAAAAAATCTTAAAAGCAGGAAGAGGTGAAACAGACATGTTACACATGTAGGAGCAAAGATAAAAATCATAGCACCCTTCTCATCATAAATCATGCAAGCCAAAAGACAATGGAGTAGCATCTTAAAGTACTGAAAGAAAAAAAAAACATAACCCAGAATTATTTAACCAATTAAAAAATCTTTCAAAATAAAGTACAAATAGATACATTT
Organism: Callospermophilus lateralis; assembly: GCF_048772815.1. Lineage (NCBI taxonomy): Eukaryota > Metazoa > Chordata > Mammalia > Rodentia > Sciuridae > Callospermophilus > Callospermophilus lateralis. The sequence continues at coordinate 68,104,380 of NC_135312.1, forward strand.
TAAAACTAAAAACAAAAACTGGAAAGATTCATTTCCAAAAGATGTGCATTACAAATATTATAGTAAGTTCTTCAGGAAAAGGAAAATGATACCAGGAAGAATTTTGAATCCATATAAAGAAATGAAGAATGCTCGAAATGGCATCCAATTGGTGGGGCTGGAGAGATGAGCTGGGTTCAAAGGAGCTGGCTGTATCAATAACTAAGAAAATGGGAAAGAAACCATGTAGTACACAAACATGAGTTTCTAAGAACAAGAGCAAGACAGCTTGGTGACCCCAAGGGTCAGCTCCACCCCGGGCAGTGCTGAAAATAGCAAGAGAGCAAGCACACCCGAAACCCCCCTATTTACTGGAGAGAAGATATTTGATAGAATATTCCACCCAAATAAGACAAGTGGTAGGATTTTGAAAGGCGGAATCTGGCTTGGTGATGTCTTATGGCAAGAAGATTGATTGACATCTTGGCAAGTCACACCCATCTCAGGTGTTGTGTGGGATCACAGGCAGAGCCAGAGGAAAGGCATATTTGTGTCACACAGCCTAATCAGCATGCAACAGGAGATCAGTCCCCGCATATACTCAAATGCGCATAGCTCACACACATAGCCTATGAATGACTCATGACTTATTATATTCTTTTGTTTTTCTTTGCATATTGGAGATTGAACTCAGGGGCACTTGACCACTGAGCCACATCCCCAGCCCTATTTTGTATTTTATTTAGAGACAGGGTCTCAATGAGTTCTTAGCAACTCACTTTTTCCTGAGGTTGGCCTTGAACTCATGATCCTCCTGTCTCAGCCTCCCAAGTAGCTGGGATTACAGGCATGTGCCACCATGCCCAGCTATTTTTAGGTGCTCAACCATAGCAGACTGTCTAAAAAAAGAAGAGTAGTGATGTACTGAGTTTATAGCATATGTGAAGATAAATGTATAATTAAAAATAGCACAAAGAATGGGAGAACGGAATTGAAACAAAATATTACACAAAATATAATAATAATCTCACTCCAGTTAGAATGGCAGCTATTATGAAGACAAACAACAATAAGTTGTTGGCGAGGATGTGGGGAAAAAAGGTAAACTCATACATTTCTGGTGGGACTGCAAATTGGTGCAGCTAATGTGGAAAGCAGTATGGAGATTTCTTGGAAATCTGGGACTAGAACCACCATTTGACCCAGCTATCCCTCTCCTCGGACTATATCCAAAGGACTTAAAAACAGCATACTATAGGGACACAGCCACATCCATGTTTATAGCAGCACAATTCACAATAGCTAAACTGTGCAGCCAACCTATATGCCCTTCAGTGGATGAATGGATAAAAAAAATGTGGCATATATACAGAATGGAATTTTACTCAGCATTAAGAGAGAATAAAACCATGGCATTTGCAGGTAAAAGGATGGTGTTGGAGAAGATAATTCTAAGTGAAGTTAGCCAATCCCAAAAAAACAAATGCCGAATGTTTTCTCTGATATAAGGAGACTGACTCATAGTGGGGTAGGGACAGGTAGCATGGGAGGATTAGATGAATTCTAGATAGGGCAGAGGGGTTGGAGGGAAAGGGAGGGGGCAGGGGATTAGCAAGGATGATGGAATGTGATTGACATCACTATCCAAAGTACATATATGAAGACATGAATTGGGTGTCAACATACTTTATATACAAACAGAAAAATTGTTGTGTATATGTGTAATAAGAATTGTAATGCAAAAAACCCACAAAGTACATGTATAAAGGCAAGAATTGGAGTGAACCTACTTTATATACAAGAATAAAAGTAAGGACTTAGAGCATTTGAACATTGTGATTGATGAACTTGGACCAATTTATAAAAAAGAAAGCAAGCAATAACTCCAAAAGAGACAATCTTATCAAGATCAGATGTATAAGCTGGGCATGGTTATACACATCTGTGATCTCAGCAATTTGGGAGGCTGAGGCAGGAGGATGGCAAGTTGAAGCTCAACTTCACCAACTACTTAGTGAGACCCTGTCTCAACTAAAGAAGGGAGAAAAAAAAGCTTCATGGATAATTTATCAGAGTTAAACAAATGCAGGCCATAAAACAATTCTTAAAAATTTCAAAGGATTGAATCAGAGTATGATTTCTGATCATGGTTGGAATTAGGTAAAAATTAAAATAGCAAATAACATCAAAAACTTCTATAAGAATATTAAGTAATAAACTTCTAAATAATCAATTTCTTAGAAGAAAAAATCAGATAAAGTTATAAATTGAAAATGATGAAAATTTTAATTTTCAAGACTTACACAATCTGTTTCTAGACAGAAATTTATAGCCTTAAATAATATGGTTAAAAATAAAAGGTTGAAAGTTAATGATCTAATCACCTATCTCAAGAAAGAATAAAATGAATACAAAAGTGAATCTTCAGAAAGTATATTGATAAGCAGAATGCAGTCCATCTACATGAGAGGCTGAAGCAGGAAGATTGCAAATTTTAGCATGAGTCTGGCCTAGGCAAACAAGTGAGACCCTATCTCATACACACTCACATACACATACACACTCACAAAAAAAGTATAAGAAAGGAAATAATAAAGATGTAAATTGAAATCAATTAAGTAATGAAACAGAAGGAAATATGAGGTACAACTGATCAATAACCCATAGGTGGTTCTTTATATTGAATTAGAAGGTTGACTTGTTGCTTTAGTCTCTTAATTTGTGTGTGTGTGTGTGTGTGTGTGTGTGTGTGTGTGTGTGTTGCTGGGATATGAACCCAGGACTTTGTTCCTGCTAGGCAAGTACTCTACCACTGAGCCACATCCACATCCCTAGCTCAAGTATCTTTTTTTGGGGGGTGGGGAGTACCAGGGATTGAATTCAGGGGCACTCTATCCTGAGCCACATCCCAGCCCTATTTTGTATTTTATTTAGATACAGGGTCTCACTGAGTTCCTTACCACCTCACTGCTGCTGAGGCTGGCTTTGAACTTTGTGATCCTCAGCCTCCCAAGCTGCTGAGATCAAGTAACTTAAGCTTTGCAAGTCCTATACTTATAATGCCAAATATTCTGCTCCCTTAATTCAAAATGTGAGAAATTCAGATTTTTATTTATCTTCATCATTTTTATATTTAATATTAAAAACTTAACATGTTAATTCAAAATATGCATATTCAGTATTATGTTTATTACATAAACAATTATGTAACCCCCAAAGTTTTTAGGTTTCTTTTTTGTTTTTCCTATGAAAAAATTTTTAGGCTTCTTCTTCAGCATTTTTTTTTTAATGTGCTAGCAATATTACATTACTATTAGATCTTGTTCAAGACTGATTGAACATGTGAACTATTTCACAGTGGCCCTGCCAATGCCTCCAAGTATAAAGTTGGTTATACTACCTATTACCTTAAATCATTTAAAATTTTTATTCTTAATTTTCAAATAAAAGTACAGTCAGAAACCATCATTTGCTGACTACACACTTTGTTGAAGTTTAAGTGAATTTTCTTTGCCTCTGAAGATATCTAACTGTCATAGCGAGTGCGGTGGTGCACACCTGTAATCCCAGCAACTCAGGAGGCGGAGGCCCAAGGATCACAAATTCAAAGTCAGCTTCAGCAATTTAGTGAGGCCCTAAGCAACTTATTGAGGCTCTGTCTCAAAAAAATATATATATATATAAAGAGCTGGGTATGTGGCTCAGTGGTAAAATGCTTCTGGGTTCATTACCCAGAACCAAAAAAAAAAAAAAAAAGAAAAAATATATGTAGATAGATCTAAATATAGAGATTGATCTATCTATCTAAACTGTCTTCTGTCTTCCCATCACCTCGCTGAAGACTTGAATTATTTCTCTTGTTGGAGCCCACAAATGTTATTCATATTAGAACAGCAAAAAAAGAAAAAAAAAGGAAAAGAAAAAGATCTGCAAATCTCAAGATGATATCTGAATCTTTACAGCATATGGCTTCTGGTAATTTGTTCAACAACAGGAATTCAAATGCATCATGGGCAACTGTGTGTCACAACTGCCTTTTATCCTTTTGTAACTTGCTATATTTCCATCATGTCATGACCCTAACATTTTTAGCCCTTGCTCTTCTAAGATAACAAAGACTGCAAAATATGAAACCATTGGGTGGCCTCCTGAGTGTTGACCTCAGAGCTTGTCCCAGAAGTTGGGTGTCTACACTGTGAAAAAAATAAACACACCCCATCACTGTTGACACTAATTGTGTCCTTCATTTGTGTCTTCTCAGAAGAAAAGCCAAGAATGAAATTGCTATGAAGGGCAAGCTCCTTCCCATCACTGGGGGTGGCCTCTATTGCAGCGGGTTGAAGTCCAGTTCCAGTGTGGTGTGGGATAGTGCACATGGCCAATGCCTGTGCTATTAATAGTGTGTGGATGAGGATGGCAAGAACTCTCCTGGGATGTCAAGTATCTGTGACTCAGCAGTAGATTTGCAAAAGTTAAGAGAAAGTAGAATATGAACAAACCTAGGCAAAAGGACAGCCAAAAACATTACTCAGAATTTTCCTTCATTATTCATAGTTATCATGAAATGTCATTTAACATATTATTATTATGTACAATCATATTTGTAAATTAACTTTTTAAGCACTCTATGTAGTCCAAGTTGGATTGTAACTTAGTAAAATGTGGGTTAGCCACCAATAGAGTAAGTCTGACTTACAGTTAGAAGGTCCATTCCACCCTCACATATTCTGATCTGTCAACTTCATTGGTAACAAAATTGATATTTAGACATCTGTATTCAGGGCTGAATTCATGGGCTTATGATTTATTTATTCAGTCACATAGGGTACATACTTTAAAAATTCCTGGATTTGGCTTCATGCTCTATTGTCATTATCTTAAAATCTATAATGGTTATTTAAAAATAGGGTTCAATTTTCATTTCACACCGGGCCTTGCAATGATAGAGGCAGTTTTGTAGTTGCTGTCCACTAGCATTTATTACTCAGCTTGTTCTACTTAGATGGGGAAGAGAAATGCTATTTGTCAAATAATGCCTCAAAATTCCAATACCTTAAATCTTGTGAAGGATGGCATTATTTAATGATAAAAGACACAGTTCATGAAACTCGGGAAGAAGATGTGTATCATAAATTTCTATATCAAACTATATGATATAGAAACAAGGAAAATTTGGTAAAGATATTATTATAGTGGGCTTCAATGTACTTCTCTTAGAACTGGACAGTTAAAACTAACCAAAAAACATTAATCAAAGACAGAGTAGCTGAGTATCCCTCCAGTACAAATACACATTTTTCTATAAGTCTATGGAACATTAACAAACACCAGTTGTGTGTTTCATTACAAGTAAAATTTAAAAAACTGAAAGGCTTAGGGTATTTATAACTTAAATTTGTTTAGTATAATCCAATAAAATTAAAAATAAAAAATGAAGGAGGCTCCCACCAAAACTTTAATTATGTAAATAGGAAGAAGCCTGCCCAATCTGGGTGCCATGGCACATGCCTGTGATCCCAGCAACTTGGGAGGCAGGAGGATCATGATTACAAAGCCAGCCTCAGCAACTGTGAGGCACTAAACAACTCAGTGAGACCCTGTCTCTAAATAAAATATAAAAAACTAGGGCTGGGATGTGGCTCAGTGGTCGAGTGCCCCAGAGTTCAATCCCCAGAGCCAAATAATAATAATAATAATAATAATAATAATAATAATAATAATAATAATAATAAATAAAATAGAAGCATGCCCAAGAAAAATTATTGAAACAAAGATGTAATAAAATTGGAAATCAACATTGAATAATCAATAGAGGTGACCACCCTAATTTTAAAAAACAAAGTGAATCAGAAGAAAATTTATAGCTGTGATTGACCAAAGAAAAAGTGATCAAAAAAAAAAAGAAACAAATGTTTCAAGAAATAAGATGCATAAAATTATACACAGTTGTTTGGCAGGTAGAATTTATAAAAATAAAAAGAGGCAAATTAATGAAACAGAATAAAACACTACAGAGGATCAATAAGTACACATGTAGTTTTTCTAAAGGTCAGTGAGATAGCTCACCCATTATCAGGCTAGCATAATTAAGCATGAGTGAGGGGCAAAAATAAAGCATATTACAACTTAGACATTATCCATAGCCAAAAATAAAGAAGAGGTTACATCTAGTCACATCAATTTTCCTCTGGTAAAATATAAGTTACCCAAACTTACCCAAGAATAAATGGAAAACCTAAAATTATTAATTACTAGAGAGTCATTAGAATTGAATATGCATCATTGAAAAGGCAGCCAGTTTATAGAGGCTCAGAGCTGAATTTTAGCTGTCAAAGAATAGAAAGTCCAATTTTATTTAAAGTCTACCAAGACATAGAAATAGCCTCCCATAATACCAAAACCTTAAAATTTATTTTAAAAAGAAATATGACAAGAATATGACATAATTGCTAAAAACTTTGGAAAAGAAGGCTTTAAGAAAACCATTTCATCCAGGGTTTGGTTTTATACCTAGAAAAATCTATAATCTGTAGGAAAGAATTAAAGTTAATAAGAAAAAGATTCCCTTTTTTCGCTCTAGTAATAAACAACTTGGAATGGAAATGGGAAAATTACTTCATTCTCAATAGTATTAAAAGTTACAAGAAAGCCAGGTATAGAGGCGCTTTCCTGTAATTCCAGTGACTGAGAAGGCTAAGGCAGGAGGATCCCAAGTTCGAGGTCAAACTTAGCAACTAATGATTCCTTAAGCAACTTAGTCAGTCCTTATCTCCAAATAAGAAGTAAAAAGGGCTGGGGATGTGGCTCAGTGGTTAAGCACCCTGGGTTCATTCTCCAGTATTCCCCTCCCCCCAAAACAACAACCACCACCACCAAGCTGCAAGAACCCCAGAAATAAATATAACAATATTGGCATAGAATTCTATGAATAAAGTTTTAAAATCATATTTAAATAACATAAAAAATATATAAACAAATGGAAAAAAAGCAACATTCTTGGCTACAAAGAGGAAATTTTGTAAAATAAGTTATCTGAATATTTATACATAGATTTTATGCAATTTTTGTTAGAATGAAAATGAATTTGTAGATTGTGTTTATGTGTGACGGTGATAATTAAGATGGTCTTACATTTCTGTTGAGGCAATAGTTATTTGAGGATAGTCAATAAAGCCTTCACAGAGAAAGTGAGGAAGTATTGATCTAACCAGGTACTAGGATATACTATAAAATTATAATAATCAGGTTTGTGGAATAAATATTTCAGATACAGATTTCAGTATATATACACACACAGTTTACACACACACACACACACACACACACACATATTTAAAATTAGTGTCTGCCAAAATGATGATTTAATTCTGTAGAAAAGGTACAATTTAAATAAATGGTTCTGGAACAAGCAATCACATATCTTTAAAAAGTAAAATTAGATAGTTATCTAATATCAAGTTTAAAAATTGAGGAGAATTGAAGAATTAAATAAAGAAAAAGAATAATATAAATTTTGTGGGAAAATCTAGGAGACCCAACACTAATCTGCGATTGATCTGATGATGGAGTGCTAATTTAATGGGATCTGAAAATAAAACACCATTTTAATAAAGTTGAACCAGCAATGAATTTGGAGAAAATTATAACACATCAAGATAGAGTATTGGTAGCTATAATACAAATATGGCAGTAAAAAGGCATAAATAGAAAAACAGGGCAAGAAATACTTACATTAACCAAGAGTAAACCCAGGTAGCTCACAAGATGAAATGTTGCTCAAATTTACTAAGTTTGTGAAATACTTATTTTGTTAGCAAAGATGAAATACAAAGAGATCTCCCAGAACTGCTGTGGATATGTGCATTGCAACTGCTTTTCTCAAAAAAAATTGAAACATCTGTTGAAATAAAAGAATTACTATGCATTTTTTCATTTAACGCCATTCCTGGGAATTGACCCCACATAAAACAAGTCTATAGTACATAATGACATGGATATAAAGAAGTTTATTACAGATTAAATAAATAAATGGAAACAAAGAATGACATCAATTGGAGAATTACAGTATATATCATGCCATCCTCACATTATATGACATTTATTAAAAAGAATAAATTAGAACTAAATAGTTGATTTGAAGTGATATTCAAGAGATATTTATTGTTGAGAAAAATATATGAGATGGGTGATTACATAGGTGCACATTTTGTAATAACTTTTGTAAAAAATATGCATTCTATGGCAGATAAATGTTTATATATGGTTTTGTGAATCTACAGAAATGAAGTGGAAGGATACATGCTAAGTTGTTATGAATGAGAGAATAGATGTATTAGGATAGCAGGTTATGAATGTAAGGGGAGGAGAAAGAACAATTAAAAAACTCAAAAAAGACTGTGCTTAAAATAAATAAATACTTTATACACTATTGTAAAGTTGTTCCTGAATATAACAAATAAAAATTAAGTAAAAAATTGGAAGACCAGAACTTACTACCCATACGTGTATTTTCGAAGAACTATTCTAGTCAAAGGCAGAATATGGTACCATGTCCCACCTGGGAATAATTCCAGTTACTGGGCCAGGTCTCAGGCTAACTTCTGCCTCATTTCGTTTTTTTTTTTTTTTTTTTCTGACTATTTTGGCTCCACCGTAGCCTAGTTTGAATTTCCATAGATGGGTAAGAGATGGGAGCACATCCAAGAAAGGAGAATTAGAATAAATGTAAAAAAAGACATGAAGCATTTAAGGGCTGCTGAGTTTCCTTTTGGGACAATGAAAGCGTTTTGAAACTGCACAGAAGTAATGGCCTACAACATTGTGAATGTACTAAATGTCACGGAACTGTTCACTATTAAAAGGTTATTTTATATAAAATAGATTTTACCTCAATTTAAAAGGCCTGAAGAATGTTACAGACCGTGGAGTACCATGTTTTGGACTTCACTCATAAGTCACAGTCACTTGAAAGCTTGTACTAAGCATATGTAGAGAGGTTTGTGTATTAATCCATTTTCTGTTGCTAAAAACACAATACTACAGCTTGGGTAAGCCAAGAGGAAAAGAGATTTATTTTGGCTTTGGGTTATGTCCAAGGTGGAGGGGTCACATATGGTAATGGTCTTCTTGGCTAGCAGAATCCTCAGGTGGCTCAAGACATTATGCAGAAAGAAACAAGAGTACGTAAATGGATATCCTCTGTTCTTCTAACTCTTCTTATAAAATCATCATTATTCACTCAAACTGGTTCTACCATGATGACTTCAATTAATCCTAATCACCTCCCACAGGTCCTACCTCCACAGACTAAATTTTTCCCTCTTAATAGCTCACAATGGTGATCACATTTCAACGTGTTTCTGGAGGAGATAAACAATATTTAATCCATAGCAGTGTGATCAGCTATTTTAATTTTATTCCTAGTTTACTTTTGAAATCCAGTTCTTGAATCTTCTAAATATATTAGCTCATTGTCATTGGCATGAACTGTAGGCCATTAAGCAAAATATACATAATCATCTCTTTAATATTAATGATCTCAGGGGACAGATCTTCAATATTCCAGAGTATTGTATCCCATATTTCTTCTGGGATATAAATTTCTCACTGATTTCCTTCTGAAAGTTCATACCTTAGCACAATTGCCCTAAACCCAGATCATTTGGGTCTGACATAGTGTCAAATTTCCCGATGCTGTTTCATTTAGATTGACAGCCACCTTTGAAAATCCTCATGTATCAGTGAAAGCGGAGATCTCTCTCTGTGGCTTAAAACTGATCTATTTCTGGCTCTATCCTGCTATTTTCCAAAATATATCATCTGGGAAAATGAGACCATAACTTAATTAGAAATTAACTTAGGAAACACTGTATACCAAGGACTAAGAATCCTGCAATAGCAACATTATCAACCTCCACAAGAAACACTGGCTCCAGGCCTACAAATATCAACTAGCATATAACCTGCTGAATGAATGTTTGGCTTATTAGTGTCCAAAATATCTAGAGTGCTGGGTTAAATAATTAACCTGTCTGATGCAGTTTGTCACCAGAAATCACTGCTAATCTTCAGCAATTTCTCCTCAGCAGCAACAGTACAGGGTCCTTACACCAAGGTCCTAGTCTTGTTCTCTATTTTACTTCATCTGTGGAGACACAGACACAGACATCATCACCAGGCTCCTTTACCTTAGATACAGCCTCTTCCACCAGCTGTCAATGTACCCAGAGCCAGTCTTCAAGTTCAAAAATTTTGCATTGGCACTCCTGGTGATTGGCTATCCTGAGAGACCTACATGAGGAAGTACAGACATCAGAGGAATGTTTTTGTGACAGACAAAGCACTCATATACATAGCCATGGATGCTTGCTCAAAATGAGTATGTTATCTTATTACAACACTAAGAAGCAAATTCCCCATAGCAGCTATAGGAACTTATGCTCAGTTCATATAGACTCCTCAGGTGTCTTATGTCAGGTCAAAGATGATGCTTTTATTTACACATTGTTTTCTATCTGTTAGACTAAAGTTCAATGTCCTTAAATGACCATTTTAAAACCAATAACCAATTGAAATGGACAATTACCTCCCAGAATAATACATTCAGCACCACATGCCTACTGGATAAGCCAACTGGATATTGTTTCTTCCTACCTATCAATTAACTTAAAATAAATTCATCTACTCTTACAAAAACATTACAATTGCCATCATGATATTCCCACCCACCGTGTCCCTAATGCAGATGATTCTCTTGGGCAATTCTTTGTTACACATAAATTTAGTTAAGTAACTCTTTCCAGCAAGAAAAAAGTAGGTTTTTTAAACTAATTATAAGAGGAAACTAGTTACATGAAAAATAAAATCTAATTTGAGTGAACTAATCAGGTTCCTGGATTTTCTTTTTCCTAATGTTTTTATCCCTTGGAGCTTCCTAATGCAGTTTTGATCCCAGTAGTTTAAATCCTTTCTTTTTATACTTGTCATAACCTTGTTTCTGTGGGCTGGGGATATAGTTTAGTTGGTAGAGTGTTTGCCTCACATGTACAAGGCCCGAGGTTCAATCTCCAGCACCACAGAAAAAAAAAAAAATCAAAACAAAACAAAACAAACAAACAAACAAAACCCAGGAAAAAACATAACCTTGCTTCTACCATAACTCCAAATCTTTTTAATCCTACATCCAATTTTACTCTGGCTTCTCCATTCCTATATCTGGGTATTGGGTTGATTCTGGAAAGAATAGTACAAAGCACATATTGGTGCCATTGGAATTCATAAGTCTATTTTGGGTACATTTCCAGTATTAGATTGAAGTTAGGATCTTGGTAAACAAATAAACAAGCCAAAAAAAAAAAAAAAAGGTGCATCCACAATGAGTGTAAGAAAGAGCAGAAATCAAAAACCTTATGAGGAAGATACTTTGCTTAGAAGAGAGTAGAACAAACAAGATCAGTGATATCACATGGAAAGAGAGAAAGAGGCTGCCTCAGACATTCCAGTTTCATTGTATTTTCTAGTCAAGTTTCCTTTTCTTTAGGTAGCTTAAGAAGATTTTTCTTTCTCTCTCTCTCTCTCTCTCTTTTTTTCTCTCTATCTTTGAAAAGCAATGATTTCTCATTAAATATGGCTAGGTTACTCTTTCAGATAGTTTGGTTTCCGCACCTGCCAGACTAGCCATGCCTAAGGTCACCCTTCTGGACAACACAGTTTTCATTAAACACCATGTTCTCCACTCACTTATGCATTTGCATCATGATGTAACTTTTTAAATGTGAGTACTTTAAATGTGTATTTACTTACTAGATTTCAAGTTTCAGAGAGTGTCCTTTATATCATGAAGCCCAGAACTCTGTGACCATATTCATAGTAAGTGATCACTTCATATTATTTGATGAATTAAAAAAATGAATGTTTCATTCTTTATTAGTCTTCAGAAAGATGATAATAGCAACAAGATCTGAAGTTTTGAGGGCCCTCACAAAAGAAAAAGCAATAGATGAGGAAGCCTAAATGAGAGAAATACTGTGGTATTTCCTCTTTAAGGAAAACCAGGATACTGGGCCAACAGAGTGAGCCACTCCTGGGGTCAGCACCGTGGCACGCAGGAGTGGTCCTCCAGCTCTTCAGAGTCCTCTTGCAATCTCCCCTTCTGACCTCACATTGACATTCAGAGGATACCAAAATAAAAGCAAGCAGAAATGTCTAATTATATTTGCATTTTAAAGATGGGGGAAAATATATTTGTAGAATCAAACATTGTTTTTACCAGTAACCTTACTACCTGCAATCTAAAAGACATCATATTAGTTTATTTCGTTTTTGTTTGCCTTGCTTATTTCTGGAACTGTGGTTGCTCTTTAGAATTGCTCCAGGGTGGACACATGTGAATATTCCTGAGTTATTAAAATAACCACCACAGTCTTCACATTCAAGGGTGGTAAATATAAAAGGTGACTTCTATTTCACCAAGCTATGAAAATAATATTTGGGGGAAGAAAATAAGAGGAAAGAAGCCTCAATACACTTGCAAGGAATGGCTAAAAGTGGCCCAACCCCTTCACTCTTAAAAATTTGGGCAATTTAAAGAGAAACATATGAGGCCACACCTTCATTGGGTAAATATATGGTTTTAGGACAGTAAGCTACTCATTTACAGGTTTCTGCTTAAATTTTGGACCACTTTTTAAGTACAAAACTTCATGGTTCATGAGCTAACAAGACGTCACCAAAGAAAATATTGCTCCACAGGGTGTTCCTCTTGAAATGCTTGGAAACATCAGATTGTAGCGATCACATGTCCCTGGCCCCCCCAAAGTGACCCTTTGGGTTTGAAAGGCACTGGTTTGCTAATGGTTGGTTTCAGGCTGCTGTGTTCCACAAACTGTTTTGTTCTTTTTCTATGGTCTGTGAATGATATGTCTCATGGAATGGTGGCTGATAGTTTTTTTCATGGTTCTCCCTAATTTTCTCACTAAAATGTTTAATTAGTGAAAAGGCAACATATTTATAGATATAATAAAACAGTGGAGGATAAAATGTTTTAAATATATACATGACAAGTTATATTTATATATATACACACATATACATACCCACATATACTTAAAAGATACTTTAAATTCGCATATTTATGTTTCAGAAAACTGTACAGTTTTGTTTTCCTAAGGCAGGATGAAAGTAAACTGACACGCGAACACAAATTCTTGAAGATGTTCCAAGATAAAAGGATGTATGTGTGCAAAAATTGTGAAAATAACATTTCATGTTACATTTAAGAAATTTAAAATCTGAGAAGTAAAAAATAATTAATTTCTTCAATTGTCAAAATAGATTTTATATATATATATATATAAAATATATATATATATATCCTCTTTCCTATTTCTTACTTTCCTATTTCTTATTAAGACCTTAAAATAGGATTCACCATCCCCATTTTACTAATGTGGAAATTGAGGCTTAAAGAAGTTAAAATAAATTTTCATTCAAATAAAGGATATAATAGAGGATGAGGATATAGCTCAGTTGGTAGAGTGCTTGCCTCACGTGCACCAGGCCCTAGGTTCAATCCAGCACCACAAAAACAAAACAAAACAAAAGATGTATGAGTAATTATGTGAACAATTTCTAAGTTTTGTTTTTTTAATAATTTACTAATATAATAAAAATTAGTAATAAAATATTTTAAATGACAAGATTGACAATCTTTAGTCCATTTTGGCTGCCAAAAGTTTGAATAAAATTTTCCAAACCAGAAGGCAGTGAAAATTAAAAGAAAGGTGCTGGAATCAAAAAGACACAGGAAAAGGTAATATACTCTAAAGAACTGCAGAACTATGGAAATTAACTATTACAATTAACATGTAGGAAATATGTTTTATAGAGTTATTTGGTAAATTGTGTGGTAGATAAAATAAGTACAAAGCTATTATAAATCGATTCTGGTATTGTATTTTACTACAATTAATGCAAGATTACAATTAGATGCTATTAGTAAGAGTTGTCCAACTAAATAAAGGAAAATGTAAGTTACTGAGGGTAACCAAGCTATTTTTCTGGGTTCCATTTGGAATACTTTATACCTTTCCCATGTTTTGAAAGTTAAAACAAGAAGCAAGACCTCCATTCTCATACAATTTTGCAGCAAATATATTTTCCAAGCAGCACAATTCCAGCAGTGTTTTCAAACCTCAATGAAAGTATAAAGGAAAATTTCATATTTCAAAATTTATTTAATATGCAAAACCAATTTACTTAATTAATGTGATTGAGGAGTTTTCATCCAACCCCCAATAGCAATGATTCATTTGCAATGGAATATCTTGCCCAAAGGCAAATATGTAAAAAAGAATCTAATTGAATTCTATAATTGCCTTCTAAGTGATAAATATATTCAAATAAAATCACAGGCTCATGGACTGATATTAGTATTTGGAAAGTGTTATTTGTGCAAAAATATTTTCACAGGTATATGTAAAAATCTCATTTTATTAAAATGTATCTTCGCAATCAATTTTGATGATAAACAACATTAACTTTGAATATTTTATAATATTTAAGGGAAAGATGTATAATTTATATTTTAGAAAAATATCCCAATTTAATTGTCATTGATTTGGTGATTAATAGACAAGTTATCGAAAATGAAATCTATGTTCTTTAAAGTGTTTAATCCATTAATAAATTATGTAATTACTAATACATTGGGTTTATAACTATCCTTGTTCTGTTTTTGATTTGTCCTAATTGTTGTACCTTTCTGTCTATCTCTTGGGGTCTCTTGGATCTATCTAGTAATTTTTATGAACCTGTTTTTTCTCATTTGTAAGTTTGTTGGTTATATATATATATATATTAAGTTTTTGGTAGTGTTAAGGATTGAACTCAGCACCTTGTGTATGTTAGGCAAGAACACTACCAATGAGCTATACTCCCAGCCCTGTATTTTTTAAGTGGTCACATATTTAAAATATATCTCCTCATTAAAATTTACTTTTGTCCCTTCCTAGACAACATTAGAACCTTAGAACACTTTGTATTCATTTATTCCTTTTTTATCTTTTGTATTATTATCCCATACATTTCAATTATAAACATATTTTGAATCCCACAAGATATGCTATTATTGTTGTTATTTATGGTCAATATTAATTTGTATATATTTGCATGTTTTATCTTTTTCATTCTTTATCATTACTCCCTGCATTTCTATGTGTCCATCTGGGTTAATAGTTCTTGCCAAAGAACCCCTCCTTTTTAGAGTAAATCCGATGGTGACAAGTTGTGTCACTCGTTGTGCTTTTGGAATGTATGTATTTCATCTTCAGTTTGGAAGGCTACTTTCATTCCATACAAAATATGAAGTTAGCAGTTATTTTCTTTCAGTTTTTTGAAGATGACATTTTATTGTTTCTGTACTCTATCATTCCTGTTAGGAAATAATTTGTTAATCTTATGTTGCTTCTTTGAGAATAATTTATTTTTTATACACTAGCTGGTTTTTAAGATTGTATCTTATGTTTAATTTTCATGATTTTACTGTGATGTTTCTATAAGATTTTATTTACTCTAACTTGGGGTTTGTAGTATTGGGGTTTGTACTTCTCCTCTACTCTCCTCAGACTCAGGTAACCACTATTCCACTTTCAAGTTTTAAAGAGATTTTTTTTTTAGATTCCACATATGAGTAAGATCATGTGGTGCTTGTTTTTCTGTGCCTGGATTTTTTTACTTCCTGTAATACCCTCTAATTCCATCCATGCTGTTGCAAAAATATAGTTACTGCCTGCCTCAGCCTCCCAAGTAGCTGGGATTACATGCACACACCACAGGACCTGTCTCATTTCTTGGATATTTTAATAGTGCCTGAATAAAGATGGAATTGCAGATGGATTGCCTCTTTGACATATTTATCTCATTTCCTGTAGATTTCTTGGGTCTGCGGTTTTATGTCTTTTGTCAGCTTTAAAATTTGTCAGTCATTTTCAAATATTGCTTCTGTTTTATTCTTTCTCAAGACTTGAGCTACACAGATGTAAGACATTTTTTTTTCCATTTCATATATTCCTTTTTCTCTTTTCTGTGGTCTATCCCTTTTCTTTTTAGGTTTCCATCTAGGTACTTACTGATCTTTATTTCTTTTTATTTGGTACCAGGGATTAAACTCAGGGGCATCCAACCACTGAGCCACATCCCAGCTCTATCTGTATTATATTTAGAGACAGGGTCTCACTGAGTTGCTTAGTGCCTCGTTTTTTGCTGAGACTGGCTTTGAACTCTGATCCTCCTGCCTCAGCCTCCTGAGCCGCTGGGATTACAGGTGTGTGCTACCGTGCTCAGCTGATCTTTATTTCATTTAACCAATATTCTCTTTAGCTGTGTCTAGTTTGTTAAACTCATCTATTGAGATTCTAATTTTAATTGTTTTATTTTTAGTCTCTGAGTTTCCATTTTGCTCTTTTTAACAAATTCTTGTCCTCTGAAAAATTCTTTATATTTTATTGAATATATTAATAATATTAATAATAGTTGGCTTAAGTCCATATCTAGTAATTGCACTATCTGGATCACTTTAATTTTTCTCTTGGTCCTCTTTCTTGGCATGACTGGTAAATTTGCTTAGAAAAAATTTTAGAAGCTCTAAATGCTGTTATATTCCCCCAGAGAGGAAGCAAATGAAGTAATCAAATTGCCCAAGTGATGAGCATGATTCTGGAGGTAATTGTTATAATGTACTTCATTTCTATGCTAAACCGACATTTTTTTTGAGAAGCATTTTAGTGTCTGATTTCAAAAATCTTAAATAATGTAAAATTCTGCTCTGCTCTTCTTTTCTTTCAGTGCACACATGAGCCCCCCTTTCCAAACCTACATTCTCTTTAGAGAAGTGTTCATGTGTAGAGGGTGCTCTGAAAGTAGACACTCAGATTCTTCAGGGTTCAGGTGCTGATTCACTTGGTTTTCTGGAGTGTTGATTCTGATAACTCAGAGCTGAGTCTCTCTGTAGGCATTCCTGAAGGAAGTCACCTCACCCCAAATTACCCTCACTACCCAAGGCAGCCCACTTCCAAAGGTTGGTCAACAAAGAGTAGGAGTCCAAAAACTTAAATGCCTTGTCTTTTTCCAAGTTGTAAATCTCAAGGACCATTGCTGCTTCAGGGCTCTTCATGGAATTGGTTGAGGTCTCTGTTGCAAACTGGGTCAGATTCAACTTCTCTTTCCCACCCTCCTACACTTGCAGGTATTGCTCCTGAAAGTGTTCCTTACATAACCCCCACATGTAAGTCTCCTTTGTGGTTGTGGGGCAGTCTGGGTGGTCCTGAAAGTTTTCTTTTATTATTGCCATGAATCATACATGGCCCTGCTCTTTACATGTTTTTATTTGGAACTCAGAACTTCCTCAAGATTTCCTTCAGAGAAAATGTTATTAACTGTTGTTTCCTTTCTGTTCTCTATTCAGATCAATCCTCCATGACTTCAGTCCTCTAGGAGTTCCTTAGAATTTCTGATCCACTGATGACATGTTTTTCATAGCACCGTTATTACTCATTCTCTCTCTTTTAAATTGCTTACATTTCAGAGAAATTTGGGGAAGAAATAAGGAAATCAAATGTGTTCAGTCTACCATGAGTGATAAATGTCAGCAGGCTACCATTTTGCACATAATCTCCCTTTTCTGTGAATTTTTTTCCTCTAAACTTTGGGATTTTGTAGCAAAACTAAGAGGCCCAAAGGAATTTCAGGCAAAGGCCTCACTGTAATTTTTTAAGGTATCATTTTTTTCATTTCACTTGATTAATATTTTGAACTGTTATATGGGAAATTAACAATAAAATAGTTTGTATACTTAGCTGTGCTTTTTTCTTCTTTTAGAGTGTCAAAGTAAATATAATACAATGATTTCTGGTAAAAACAGCTATTAATAAGTTGGATGAGAAACTATTCTGTACACATTCATATTTTTGTATGTGATTTTTTTTACAGAGGATTTTGGGGCTTGTATAAATAATATCATTTATTGTATTATTTTAGTCAGCCTTTTCATTGCTGTAACCAAAAGACTTGACAAAAACAATTTTATTTATTTATTTATTTTTTGGTTGTTCCCCAACTATGTTTAATCAATATTCTTCCTGCCCCAAACAAACAGCTCTGTTTCTTTTAACTTAAGTGATTCAAACCTCTAGACATACAAGTTTCCTTTTCTTTCTGCTCACCCAAATCTCAATATGTATTTATTTATTTATTTATTTATTTATTGTTTTAAAATTTGTTTTAATTAGTTACACATGATAGTACAATGATCTTGACATATCATACATTTGAATCAGATGGGGTATAATTTCTCATTTTTCTGAGTGTACAGTTTGCAGAATCACATTGGTCATGCAGTCATGTATATACATACAGCAATAATAAAATCTGTTTTATTCTGCTGTCCTTCCTTTCCCCCTTCCCCTTCTCAACCCTCCCATCACTTCTCTCTACTCAATCTAATGTGACACACTTTCTTTTTCTTTTTCCTCACTTCGTCATACATGTATTCTGTATAACGATAAGGGTTTCCTTCCATCTTCTGAGCAATTCCCCTTCTCCTTCCACCTCTCTACCCTATCTAGAGGTAATCTTCTTCTCGTGCTCTTCCTCCCTACCCCATTTTGAGCCACTCCCCTTATATCAGGGAAGACATTCAGTATTTGTTTTTTAGGGATTGGCTAACTTCACTTAGCATAATCTGTTGTAATGCCATCCATTTCCCTACAAATGCCATGATCTTGTTATTTTTTTAGTGCTGAGTAATATTCCATTGTGTATATATTCCACTTTTTTAAAAATTCATTCATCCACTGAAGGGCATCTAAGTTGGTTCCACAGTCTAGCTAATGTAAATTGTGCTGCTATAAACATTGATGTGGCTGTGTCCCTGTAGTATGCTGTTTTTAGGTCTTTTGGGTATAGACTGAGAAGAGGAATAGCTGGGTCAAATGGTGGTTCCATTCCCAGATTTCCAAGGAACACAAAAAAAATTTTAGAGGAGGAAAAGTTTATTTGGTGCTCGTGGTTTCAGAGGTCTCAGTCTATAAACAGTCAATTCTGTTACTCTAGGTCTGAGGTGAGGCAGAAGATCAAGGCAGAAGGGTGTGAGTTATCCCCTTCTGCCTTGAAGAAAGCAGATCAGAGCATGACAATCAGCAAACAGAGAGATGTCTCTTGCTCATCATGGACAAAGTATATACCCCAAAGGCATACTTCCTGTACCAACCTCTTCTAGTTACACTCTACCTCCTTCCAGTTAACCACCCAGTTGGATTAATGCACTGATTGGGTTAAGGCTCCCATAACCCAATCATTTCACCTCTAAACTTCTTTGCATTGTCTCACACTTGAGCTTTTGTGGAGACACCTCAGATCTAAATCATAACATTCATAATTATTCTTAAGAAGTGGAAGGACTTAAAATAAGCCTTTTATCAGGAAACAAACTCCAATGGTGCTACTAAGGGTTCAAGAGTTTGAAAAGTAATTTGTTAATCAAACTTGAGAACTTAAAAATGTTATAACTTCCGATGCAGTAATTTCATTTCTAGTATCTTTACTGAAGAAATCATCCAAAATTATTCAAGAATGTAAATATGAAAGACTTGAAGTAACAATGAAATGTTTTTAAAAATTAAACATTCAACAATAGGAATAAAATATTATGATATGTAGATATGGAAGTACATTATGTAGTAACACAAGATAGGCTTTAAAATAATTTTTAATAATGTAAAGAAGTACTAGAGATATTTTAATATATTATATGATTATGCTGAGAGGTACAGGGCAGAAGGGAAACAAGATTCAGAAAGGTTCAGAGGGTATTTCCACTACATCTGTTAACTAAAAGATTAACATAGGTTAGTGGATAATAAATTTAAGAATAATATAAACTTTCTTCCTTGCACTTCACTGTGGTTTTCATTCTTCCTTCTAAAATTAACAAGCATTTGTACAGTCAAAAGAAAATTAAGATACTTTAAAAATGTTACATTGAGGGCATAATATCAAGTTTCAGTTGTATAATAATTCTGTGGAAAAAATGAATTCCTGGGATGTAACTTGAAATATGGATAAACCTAGCATTGTCTACAAGTGAATAATTATCTTTCAAAGATTTTATCCTGGGTATTAATGGTGTCAGCAGGACATTTATGTAGAGCTACATAATGTAGAGCTACATGACAGCAGCTAAGTCATGACTGTAGTGGATCCATCTAATGGTAGTTTGTTTACCCTTACAAAATGATTGGCTTGTCATTACTAATATTGCTGCTGTCCCTCAAAGAGGTATAATCAATGGTACATTTACCCAACAGCTATGCTAACCCCAGCCCCTGACCACTAACAGAGGCCCTCTTAGCCTTACTCTTAACTTTTGGCTTAGTAATGTGATTTCATTTTAATTCTAATGCCTTCCTAACACTAGGTGTATTAACAAAGATTCTAACAACATACCAGTGGATGATGAGATATAGTACACTGAAGGAACATTTCAAGGTCATCATATAGCAATTGTCCAAAAAGGACTGCAATATGGCATAATTTTATATACTGTCTCAGAGCTATTTTTCTTCACCAGCATCTTCTGAGCATTCTATAATTCAAGCCTAACCCCCACTCCAGAGTTAAGTAACTGCTGACCTCCTCTAGGCATAAACCCACTTAATCCTTTAGAAGTTCCACTCCTTAATACCTCTGTCCTAGCCTCAGGAGTAACAATTACCTGAGTTCATCATAGTCTAATAGAAGGAAATCTTAAACATATAGTCCAAGCACTATCCATTAAAATTGCATTAGAATTATGTTTCACTCTATTACAAGCTTCAGAATACTTGGACACATCATTTCCCATTTCAGATGGCATTTACGGTTGAACATTCTTTATTGCTACAGGATTTCATGGACTTCATGTCACCATTGGATCCACTTTTCTTTTAGTATGCCTAATACGTCAACTAAACTATCACTTTTCATCCAATCATCATTTCAGACTTGATGCTGCCGATATATTTAACAGCATGAACAAAGTGAAGACACCAAAATCTTTTTTTCTGAAAAGATATACTATTTTAAACTTAAAACAATGTATGGAAATAAATATCATGAAAAAATCAGTTTGTTGAGCTGTTTTACAATTATTTATTATAAAATAAAAATAATTAAAAATAAAGGTTTAAATTTTAAAATTTCATATGGGACACCTTAATCTGTTCAATGAATCTATTGCAGACTTCTTTACTTTGGTTGCCATGAAACAGAGTTAATCTGAGTAGTTTCTCTTAATATTTGTTATAGAAAGTTTTGCACTTTCTTGTATGATATCAAAATTATGATGTATGTTTTTTTCAAAGAGTATCTTGGGAATTCAAATGTGATGAGGGAGCAATTCAGAGACTAGACTAATGGGATATATGGGGAATGCAGAACAAAGTTCTTGAGAAAAAGAGATTTGGGAATCTTTACACATAAGTAATTATTAAGAAAAGGAGAAGGAAATGAACATTTGTTGAATATTTGCTATATGCCAGATATTGCCAATGGATTGTCAAAGCTGTTTGCTTTTTTTCCTTTTTCTTACAGTGGCACATTTCCCAGCTTCCCTCACCTTTAGGTGTTGCTAAGTGATTGAACTATAGCTGTGGGAAACAGAAGAGAAGTGACATACATCACATAGCATGATCCTGTCTCATTTTCCCATCTGATAGTTTGAATGCTTAAGGCTGGTGTAAGATGGAAGTCATAGGTTGAAGACATCAGAGCTCCATCCTTCTGACTATAGGGTAGTCTGCCCACCTGGACTATAGGATGACACAGCTCCCAATCCTACTGCCAGGAAGAAAAACCTAGATTGGAATTTTATTTATTAAGCCACCACCATTAGGGTTTTATCTAATCACAGTTTAATATTCTGCACTGATTTTCCTTACTGTTGACTCAACCACAGAACTTCTGACTTAAAAAATGTTTTTTTTTTTTTTAAATTTAAATCATCCCGGTAATTATAGAAAATGAACTAGGATTCTGTGTTAGTTGGCTTTTCTTTGTTGTGACAAAAAAACCTGACAAGAAAAACTTAGAGAAGGAAAAGTTTATTTTGGCTCATGGTTTCAGAGAATCAGCCCATGGTTGGCTGATTCCATAGCTCTGGACCCAAGGTGAGGCAGAATATTGTGGCAGAAAAGCGTGGTGGAGGAAAGCTGCTTAGTGCACAATAACCAGGAAGGTGGGTAGAAGGGAGAGGGAGAAAGAGGGGGAGTAGGTAGAGAGAGAGAGCATGTGCACATGCAGGGTGCCAGGGAAAAATATAAACCCAAAAGGCACACCTCCAGTGACCAACTTCCTTCAGCCATACCCTATCTTCATATAATTACCACCCAATTGATCTAGTCATATGGATTAATTAACCAAATAGGATACACTTCTCATAATTGAACATTTCACCTCTGAACATTCTTGCATTGTCTCACACATGAACTTCTCATTCCAAATAAACAAATTATGATGCATATCAAGAACTTTGAAAAAGAACAAACCAATTCACAAACCAGAACGAGGAAACAATTAAGATCAGAAGTTAAGTAGCTGAAATTGAGAATAAAAAAATACAAAAGATCAATAAAAAAGAGTTGTGTTTTTGAAAAGATAAAAAAGATTGATAAGCCCTTGGCCCAACAAATCAAAAGAAAAAGAGAGGGGGCCCAAATTAATAAAATTAGAGATGAAAAAGGAGAAATCACCAGAGCCGTCACAGAAATCCAGAGGATTACTATTTTGAAAACTTATAGTCCAATGAATTGGAAAGCCTTGAAGAAATGGATACATTCCCAGACACATATGATCTGCCAATATTAATCAAGAGGACATAGAAAACCTAAACAGATCAATAAATAGCAATGAGATAGATGGAGTTATAAAAAGCTTTCCAACAAAGAAAAGCCTAAACCGTATGGATTCTCAGCTGATTTCTATCAAAACCTTTAAAGAAGAACTAACTCCAATGTTCTTCAAATTATTTCATGAAAAAGGAAGTCTAGGACACTTTTAAATACATTCTATGAAGCCATTATCACACTCATACCTACCAGATAAGAATATATAAAGGAAAGGAAACTACAGACTAATATCCCTAATGAATTTAGATGCAAAAAATACTTACTAAAATATTAGTAAATTGTGTTCAATAACATATTAAGAAGAATGTACACTATGAACAAGTTGGTTTTATCTCAGAGGGAATGCAAGGATGGTTTTATATATACTAATCAATAAATATGATTCTAACACATTAATAGAATTATTGACAAAATTCACTTAATCATCTCAATGGACACAGAGATGGAATTTGAAAAAAATTCAGCACTCACTCATGATAAAAATCACTGAAGAAACTAGGGACAGAAGGAGCCTACCTCAAAATCATAAATGTTGTATATGGAAAGCCCATGGTTTCTCTTATATGGTGAAGCTAGGAAAAGAAAGGTGGGGTGGTCTCATGAAAAGTAAAGGAGATCAGTAGAGCAGACGAAAAGGGCCAGGGAGGGAGAAGAGAAGATGAAGGAGAAACATTAGGGAATGATTTGGCCAAATTATATTGTTATATTGTGTACATATGTAAATATGTAACAACTAATCCTACTACTGTGCACAACTCTAATGTACCAATAAAAAGTGTTCAAAAAGAAAACAACAACAACAAAAACAATAACAAAACCTTAGATCAGTACCACCCAAGGTAGGCAGCATATGTTTTCAAGGGAAAAAGACATTTAGTTTTCCTTTCTCATTTCAGACTTCTTTACTTAGTTTTACCTACAGAAAAATGCTGAAAATTATAACAAATCACCAGATCATTTAAAATTTATTTCTCATTATTTGACTTTATTCCTAGGAGCCATGTGTGTTGTTGCAGTGGTCAAAATAGAAAACATTATTGTTACTATTTAAAGGTTAAAATACTATTGTCTCAGACCAATGTATCAACATGATAACCTAATTTAATTTGAGGAATTTATATATTTGAATGCAAACCCCTGCTAATTCCTTCTAACATTACTAAATAGTCACAGCTATTAACTTCATCTGTATAGAAGAAGCAACTAAATAGCAGAAACACCATTTAGTATCTTTAAAATTTGGGAAAAAGTAAAAGGCATTCAAAAGAAATGCACAGTAGATTGTTATGTAGAAAATGAAAGTTATTGTTTTGCTTTAGTCATAGAATATCATTATACATTATGCTTTGGGGAAAAAGCACCTTTAATTTTTCTCAAGCTTTCACTAAAAACTGTGTTGGTCTGAAAACTAAATGTACCATGTACAAAAATTTTATTTTCTTTTCCTGTTCTGTTAAGAGTGAGAAACAGTTTTGTGAGTAATGAACTACTTTATCCACTTGGAGTTGATGCCTTCACCAACTGGATAGATATATAAATGAAGGTTTCATAATGCATGACAGGTCCTACATCATGATCAAGGTATTTGTATACTATTTCTGCTATGGTTTTTACAAAGAATAAATTATAGTTATGGACATACAGAGATTACTTCATAAGTGTTTGAAATGTCCTTTTCATTTATTGTAAAGTGAATGATAAGTGAGCTCAATAGTAAGCCCAGCTATAAATTACATAAAATAGGTAAGTAAATGGGAAACTGAAATGATGAAAAGGTGGCAATGAAATAGAATTTGTTAGCAAGGATATGTTCTGAATCATTTTAATCTTTCTTTAAATTTTGAAACAAATGGATATTGTGTTAACCACCACTCATCTTTCTTCAAGCACAAATTTTATTTAGAAAATGAATAAATTTTTCCCCTCTTACTAGTGTCACAGAAGAATGTTATCAATTTCTGTATTTTACTGTGTCTTTCTTATGATTAGGCACAGTAAGGTATCTAGTTTCTCCATTAAATCCATCTTTTTCTGCTACCATCTTTGTTCCCACCCTTGTTGCTCCAGCTGTTACTGGTATTGTACTTGTTCTCCAATGGCTCCCAAGCTGTATTATGGTTCCCTTATAATCTAATGCCTCATTTGATATGTTCTGATCTGTTTGCTGATTTTTCTCAAATAATTTATTTTATTTTATTTTTTTGAGGATCTGCCGTGGTCTTGAGTAGTATCTACTTCCAATTTTAAAACCTCCAGATCCATAGGAAAGTTCTCTCTCATGGTGGCCAACACTCCTTCTACCACAAAGACCAATTCTGGCCTCTCAAGGGTTGCGGCTTCTCACTGTTTGATACAGGAGAACCAACAGAAGCAAGGACTCTGCCAGTTTACCTTAATAAAGTCTGAACTTGAATATGGAGCAGAGCCTTTGAGCTATTACAGGAAAACATAATTACAAGGAGGACTTGGCTCTGGTTTTGAATCAGCCTGAAATTGTAGACAAATTCCTTGACCCCCACCCTGGATGGAAAGCCACAAGACCAAGAGAGGACATCATCTCCTGATGCCAACTCATCAGATTTAAAGAAAATAGGAGTTCTGTTTTAAAATGTCTTCTAACTTTGTAGAATTAGATGAAATATCTCGACATTTTTATGGCCTCTCCAGTCTACCATGACATAGTTGTATTTATTATCACGTTTTTCTGTGGAATGCTGAATCTGGTCTAAATGGACTATTGAATTCAATTTTATATTTCTATCAAGGAATTACTATGTAAATTACTATGTAAATTTTTAAACTTTACATATTTCTCTATGAAAAGAAAATATCCATTTTTCAGATGTAGGTTATTATTCTACAAAGGTTTTACCAGGTATCAGGTGAAAATAGGCATTTCAACATTTTTGATGGTATTGGTGTTGATAGTGACAAGGTTCCTATTATCCAGAGCTGTTGAATTACTTACTGGATCTGATTTCTCTTATTTCTGATATTGGCCTATCATTTAACTAGTCATCACTTTATTCCACTGGACTTTACTACAAACTGTCTGAATTTTTTTTTTTTTTTTTTTTTTTTGCATTTTGAAAATTGAGAGAAAGCATGCCATTTCATCCTTTGCACAGAACATGACCATTCCCCAAGTCTACAAAGGCATAGCTAATCATAAAATAAAACTTCCTAAGGAATGTATTTTTAGGCATTTAGAATTTTTAAATGTAAATAGTTGATATATTAATTTTTACAGTGGTTTAAGAATAAGAAAAGGACAGAATTTTGGTCCCTCCCTCAAATTCTGGGGTACTAAGAAGACCTTGTCTTTGACAACGAAAGTTAGATACTTCTACAAGAAATAAATCATTCACAGTCAGGCAACAAAATCATTTCTATATGTGCAGTACCATGACAGCAATACAGTTATCTCAGAACAGAGAAAAGTGGCTAGAAAATACCAAAAAATACCCTAAAATTGGAAATTTTTAGAATAGAGGGTCTATGTGAAAGACCAGATAGGAAAAAAAATCACATGTGAGAAAATGAAACTTATATAGTGAGGCTACTCTTTCAAAAGTAGAAACCTGCTTGGAATGACTAGTCCAGGGTAACCCTAAGAATTCACATTGGACACATTCAAACAGAAAATACCAGTGTAATTCCCAATAAATGTTCACTAAGTGACCATCTGGTCTCGAATGTACAAGTAGTGTTGTAATCTTTATTGTTGATGCAATAGAATGAGCCATATCATAGAAAATTGCAACAAGACCATAAGTAAAGACTGACTGTGATTGTTTTTTTTGTGGGATCATAAACTATTATTATTGTGGATCATTGCAGAAGGTCCGAGGTAGTGGGAAACACAAGTAATACCAAAAATATAACCCAGCTAGTAACTAAAAGACTATATTTGACAATTGTGGAATCCTTGAAATGATTATTTCTGAGAACAGATTTCTCAGTCCTTCACCAAAGAATGTGCTGATCTGTTAAAAACATTATGCATTTTAACAAAACATGAACACTCTTGGAACAACAGCTTATTCACAAGGTAACTGAATAATCAGATAATATCCTGAAACTTTCAGGAAAATCCACAGAGTTAAAGAAAATTGTTACAAGAAGAATATATCACAATTATCCTTCAGTTTGAAAAAGTTCTATGTGCGTGTTTAACTATGGCTGGGTAGAACATGGTTGGAATCCATGTTTTCTGGAAGATTGCCTAAGTGTACCAATAAACTCTACTATTTTGTTGCTTGTGCTATGTCCTTGAAAAGTGGCAACCTCCATTTTTCTCAATAAGAAGATTACAATAAAAGATACTTGGTTAACTTGAATATAGAAATTGCAAGAATATACTTTTTTCTTATTTTTTGTTCAATGCTTAAAAATAATCATTAAGATTAATAATTGTTCACAACCTAAAATATACTAGTGGAAAGACAAATTATTTTCTATTACGAGGAAGAATATTGAAACAAAAGTTCAAGAAATCACACAATTTTACCAAAATTTAGCAAAAGGCTAATGCAGATGATTTTTAACACCCTCCTCTATCATTTCATATATTTTCCTTATTATTTTCCTTATTACCCAATCACACTATATGCTGCATATATTTGTGTTTATTGTATTTATAACAGTCTGTCTCACCATCAAAATACATGGAGAACATTTCCATTACTATTATATTCCCTGAGCCAAGAGCAAAGCATGTTGGTAGACACTCAATAAGTATATATTGAATGAATAAATGAATGAGAATTAGATCATGAAATTATCTATTCTGGAAGCACTACATCTTTAGCTTAATGGTTAGTGAAGAAATTTGATGAAAATATTGAAAGATTTGAGAATTGCCACCTCTAATTATTGTCAAAAAATGTTCCTAAGAAAAATAATTTCAAATGATACCTTGTTAATGGCAAAATCACAGACATATTTGACTAGCCTTTGGTCTTCAGAATTTGAGATATACAAACAACTACCAATCAAACCATTTACTAAAGAGTGAAAAACAGCAGATATTACCTCTTAGACCTGTACAGGATTTGAAAAAGATAAAGTAAAGGATAAGAATCCAGAGGTTTTGTTTAAGCTGTTAAATTGTAAGATAGGAAGTCAGAAAGTGTACTATAATATGTGTGAGAATTTTCAATTCAGATTCCTCTTCCTTGAAGACAAATTTTTAGAGAGAAACCTCTTAACACATTCATATGTATATTGTACATTATAAAATGGCATTTCTGTTTTCCAGAGGGGCCAATTATTCTAACATTTTTGTTAGGCTCATTTTAAATCAAATGAGAGTAATGCCTTTGCTGTGGACTGAAGGTTTGTTTCTCTTCAAAATTCATATGCTGAAACTCTCATCCTCAATGTGACAATATTTGAAAGTGAAATATTTGGGAAGCAACTAGGATTATTGAGTAAGTCACAAGGGTAAGACTTTTATGATGGGATTGATGACTTTGTAAAAACAGGAAGAGACACAAGTTCTATCTCCACCAAGTGCGGATCTGTAAACCAAAGGAGGAATCCTTACGAGACAATGACTTCCTAGGCACCTTGATTTCAGACATCCAACCTCCAGAACTCTGAGAAATAAAGGTTTGTTGTTTCAGTATTCTTCTATGGCAGCCCAACTGAGGCATGCCCGAAGATAAATCTGGCAGGTAAGGGAGGCATAAAAATATTTTAAAATAAGTCTTTAGTTTGTTGGCCTCCAGTATGATACCTACCCTGAAGAAATTCTGAGAAGCGTAAAACAGTAGATTCATTATAATATCTTCAATTTACAAATATATTAGTCTATTATCCTTAGGAATATGTTCCAACACCCCAGTAGATATGTCAAACCATGAACTATACAAGACCCTATATATACTATATTTTTCCTATATAAATGTATCTATGATAAAGTTCAATTTGTTAATTAGATGCTGTAAGAGAATAACAACAATAACTAATAATAAGACAATTATAACAATATAGTGTAGTAAGTTTTGTGAACATTCTGTCTTTCCTTCAAAATATCTTTTTTCTTAGAAGAAGAATGATTCATTTAAAAAATAAATAGTTTAATATTATTAAAACCTTCATTTTCATCTTTTTTTGGTGCTAATTTTTGACCCTGAAGCACTATTTCCACTTATTTTTTAAAGAATTCCACTTTTAAAAAATTATATACACTTATAACAGTGATACACATTAATGGATTTCACTGTGGCATTTCCACACATTCATATTTTGTGCTTTGATTATATTCACTCTCCTTAATGCCACTCCCCTCTCTCACTCCTACCCCTGTTCTCCTCCCCCTTCCCTAATAGTACATCTTATATTTTTAGGCCATATTTTTTTTTGTTATTATTCATGCTTGTTTTGTTTCTTTGCATGTTTATTTCCACTTATTAAAGAAAACATATGATACTTATTTTTCTGTGTCTGGCTAATTACACTTAACATGATAACCTTCAATTCCATTCATTTTCCTGCAAATAACATAATTTATTTGTTTTGTTTTGTTTATTTGTTCTTTTTAATTATACATGACAGTAGAATATATTTTGATATATTATACATACATGGAGTATAGCTTCCCATTCTTGAGGTTGTGCATGATATGGAGTTATACTGGTCATGTATTCATATATGAACATAGGAAATTTATGTCCAATTCATTCTACTGTCTTTTCTATTCCCATTCCTCTTCCCTTCCCTTCATTCCCCTTTGTCTGATTCAATGAACTTCTATCCCTGCCCCCCATTGTATGTTAGCATCTGCATATCAGAGAGAATATTTGTCTTTGGGTTTTTGGGATTGGCTTATTTTCATTTAGTATGATAGTCTCATCTTTCCTCCATTTACCAGCAAATACCACAATTTCATTCTTCATTATGGCTGAGTAATATTCCATATGTATATATATACCATACATATTTTCTTTATCCATTCATCTGTTGAAGGGCACCTAGGTTGGTTTCATAGCTTTGCTATTGTGAATTGAACTGTTAAAAACATTGATGTGGCTGTGAAATGACATGATTTCACTTTTATTTATGGATGAATAAAACTCTATTATGTGTACAAATCATATATATGATATGTTGATGGGCATCTAGGCTGATTCCATGTCTTGGCCATTATAAAGAATGCCACTGTAAACATGGGCACACAGCCATCTCTTTTGTGTGCTGACTTAACTTCCTTCAGGCATATATATAGAAGAGATATAGCTGGATCACATGGGAATTCTATTTCAGTTTTTAAAGGAACTTACATACTGTTTTCCATAGTGGATGTACTAATTTATATTCCAACAATAGTGTATAAGGGTTTCTCTTTCTCTACCTCCTGACCAGATTTCTTTTGTTTCTGTTTGTTTGTTTTTATAATAGCCATTCTGACTAAGGTGAGATGAAATCTCAGTGAAGTATTTATGTCCTGGTGGCTAAAGATGTTGAGCATTTTTTCATATATTTATTGTCATTTATACTTCATCTCTTGAGAAGTACCTGTTCAGATCATTTGCCCATTTTTTAATTGGATTGCTTTTTCTTTTGTTGTTAATTTTTTTGAGTTCTTTTTATATTCTGGATATCAATCTGTCATATGAATACCCAGTAAAGATTTTTCCCATCCTGTATGTTGTTTCTTTACTCTATTGATTGTTTCCTTTACTATGCACAAACTTTTTTATTTGGTATAAATTTGTCCATTTCTTATTGTTTCCTGAATGACTGGGGTCCTATACAGGAAATTGTTGTCCATCCAATAAATTAAAAGTTTTTCACTTGTGTTTTCCTCTAGTAGTTTCAGATCTTATATTAATTTCTTTGATATGTTTTGTTAAACTACCTTGCTAAGTGAAATAAGCCAATCCCTCCTTCTTGTGATAGGAGATGATACAATACCTATTTGATGAGATGAAGTCAGGTGAATGACAGGCATTGTGACTTGCATTAAGCCACTGATACTCTTTCATTTGCTCATTGTTAGTTGGGCATTATTTCAAGAATATTTATTGAGCACATGTCCTATATTAGACAGTGTGCTTAGTGGCTTTAGATTTAACAATAAATAAGATCTTGTCCTATCATAACACTCCATTTATCCAGAGGGCATCAATTAAGCAATCATCCTCTGTAGAGGCGGGTCAGTACTATCGTAGGGGTGCTATGGAAACATGTAGGAGAGTTATTCTACCTAGACTTGGTTGGGGAAGGAATCAGGCAGGCCTTCTGCAGGAAAGGGTTTTAGAACTGAGTCTTGAATGACAGTTCAGAGTTAGACAAATGTAGCATGTGCAAAGACTCCAAGGGAAAAGACATGGGGTGCAGGGGTGAATGACTGAGCTTACTGAAAGAATGAATGGGGTGGTATTTTAGGAAGTTTACTTTTGCTACAGGGTAAAAAACAGACTGGAGGGAAGATAGGAAAGAGATTATCATATGTAATTCAGGTGAAGCAAAAGTGCATAGTAAGGTGTCATAGGAAGGGTAGAAGTTAGGTCTGAGGGGCATAGGATTGACAGGATTTGACAGCACTGCATTAAGGTGGGAGGTGGGAAGTCCAGTCAGGTGATAATAAAGATAACATCCATGTTTCTAGTTGAGCAATGGGACAAAGAACACAGGAGGAAAAGCAATTGAAATTTTGAGGTAATTAGAACTTCCAAATGAGGATTTCCATGATAAGTCTGATGAATGATCCTGAAGCAAAGGAAAATCTGTATTAAAATAAAGATACGTAATTGAAGCCACGGAATGAAGGGCATCACCAAAGAGATGGAGAGCAAAAAGAAGAGATGGAGCTGCACACTCTGAAAATTCAGACATCCAAAAGGTGGGTAGAAGAAGAGAAGTACCGAGGGCAACTGAGGAAGAGAAAGCAGGGAGCTAAGAGGAAAACCTGACAGGGCAGTACTGTGGGTGTGGTAGAAACAGAGCTTTTGAAAGAACAGGACATAGTGGCATTGACTGCTATAAAAAAACATGTAAGAAACTACATAAAAAGTATTCATTCCAATTTGCAAACTGGGACTTATTCGTTAATAGGAAAGAAGTTATTATTAGTAACCTTTGAGAGTTGTGGAAGCAAAAGTCATCTTGCAGTAGGTTGAAAAGTGAGTAGAGAGGTAAAGAAATTGAGACATCAGATATTGGCAACTTTCAAGAAATTTGGCGGGGAAGAGGAAGAGATATATGAATAGCTAGGTAGGAATACGTATGGGTAAGAGAGGATTTTTCTTTATTTTATGGAAAAGTCTTGAAAATTCAATGGTAATGAAAAAGAGACAATAGGGAAAAATTTGTGATATACTAGGGGGAGAAAGCTATTTGGGAAAGCTGTAGATAGATCCAAGAGTTAACTTTCATTTATTCATACATAATCTTGAATAATGAAGATTTAGGAGACACAAATTCAGAAGTTTTCCCTTGGAGACAGGGGCCACATCAAAGAGAACAGTCTACCAGTCCTTGAATCTACCATTGCAAATAGCATTTATGCCAACCTCAACTTTTTTTTTTTTTTTTTTTAAGGAAGGGCAAGGAATCAATTGACACATCTCAATAATGTTCACCTGATGTCAAATTCTATGAGAACTTCCAATCTTATGTAAATAGCCACAGATGTGGTTTCCCTGACTCCACATAAAACAATTTAAATAAAGGAAGTCCTTGCCCTCCAGACCATTACAATAAAAAACAGATGACATGGACACACACATCCACCACCACCACTACTGCACAAGGACACAGTATCATAGTAAGAGAACATGATGATCTTAAGAATTTATATTAAATAGAAATTTGGTACTGTTATTTCTGGCATATGGGATATATGAAAGTTTTGCTGAGAAATTGGGTGGGATTAGGAAAAACATTATTTACCCTCACATAAACAGGGGAAGCCAAGGAGGAAAGAGGGGGCTAGATTTTTCTGCAGTGTACATTCTGAGATTAAAACCTGTCTCCCGTATGCTCCACCATTCAGGCTTCCAAGAGCTCAAAGAGCAACAGTCATTGACTAATTTTATAAAGTCCTGGATCCAGAGACTTATTGATAAGGAAATTAAGCAAAGGTTAAACAGATAAGCCTAGCTGGAAGGAAGAATGCAGGCTGGGAGTCAGAGGTCAAGTGATGTGAAACTAGGGCGGGGGTTGTGGCTCAGAAGTAGAGTGCTTACCTAGCAAGTGTGGGGCACTGGGTCTGATCCTCAGCACCACGTAAAAATAAAATAAAGATATTGTATCCACCTATAACTAAAAAATATATTTAAAAAAAATATATGTGAAATCTTAGACTTTCCACAAAGGCTAGTGAGGGAGTATTGAAGAGTAATAGGATGATCCAGGGGCAGCTCAAAAAAATACTATAACGGTGCAGGTTGTTCCCCTTTGATTTGAGAGAAAATGAACTGAATGTGGAGGTTACAAGAGGATAGTAAAGGGTTAAGAAATAAATGTAATATTGGGATAGTCAAGATTTTAGCACTTTTATAAAGCAAAGGAAGAAAGTTTATCATTAATTCTAGAAAATACAAATTTATTGATTTTTAAAGAGTTGCAAAGACACTTTACATGAAAAAAAAGTGCTATTATTATTTGTTTTGGGGGAGGTGTACTGGGGATTGAACTTTCAGACCACTGAGACACATCCTCAGCTCTATTTTGTATTTTATTTAGAGACAGGGTCTCACCGAGTTGCTTAGTGCCTCACTTTTTCTAAGACTGGCATTGAACTTGCAATCCTCCTGCCTTAGCCTCTTGAGCTGCTGGGATTACAGGCATGTGCCACTGAGCCAGTGGGAAAAAAATGTTTTAAAGTATTTATGTATCTTTTTATTCTTGGCTATTCCCAAGTCTTATAAAAAGACTTGAAATATATTCTAGTGGGTAAGAAGGAGTATATGAGATTGGAAAGAGAAATGATAGAATTCCTAGGCTGAAAGAGTTTTGTTTAAAGTTAAAAGATAACAAGAAGGCAGCTGAAGGAATGAGAAAAATATTTATAATCCATGTATCTCATAGAAGGTTTATTTTTACAATATGTAAGAAACTTGTACAAATATAAATTAAAAGCAAAACAACCAGAAAAACTAACAAAAATGAACTACATTTTTGAATAGATATTTCCCAAAGAAAATACAAATAGCTAACAAGTATATCAACAGATGCTCAATGTCACAAATTATCAGGAAAATACTAATTAAAGCCACAATTAGATAGTACCTCACACTTGTTAGGAAAAACATAGAATAAAAACATGAAAGTTGGCAAAGATATAGAGATACTGGGATCCTTGAACACTGTTGTTGGGACTGTAAAATGTTGCAACCACTACAGAAAACAGCATGAAGCCTCCTGAAAAAATTAAAAATAGAACTGTATGATCCAGCAATCCTACTTCTGGGTATTATTCCAAAGGCATTGAAATCAGGATCCTGAGGAGATATTAGCATTCCCATGTTCATTGCAGCACTGATCACAATAACCACATGTGGAAACAACTTAAATGCCCATGAATGAATGAATGGATAATGAAAAAGTAATATACAGTAGAATATTATTCAGCCTCAATAAAGGAAACTCTCTAATATGAGAAAATGTGGATGAAACTTTAGGCTATTACTCTAAATGAAACAAGCCAGTAATGGAACAAATACAATGTGATTCTACTCACATGAAATTTCCCAAATAGTCACACTCATAGAAGCAGGGAATGGAATAGAGAGAGGGGCTGGGGAGAAATGCAGAGCTGCTAATCAAATGGTATAGCTTTCATTTATGCAAAAATGAATACATTCTAGAGATCTGGTATATAACAGTGCAGGTGTAGTTAAAAATACTGTGTGAGGCTTAAGGTAGATCTCATGCTAAGTGTTCTTACCATAAAAAAATAATTTTTTTTTTTAAAAAAAGAAAGCTGGAAGAGACAGAATGAAGACTTAACCCCAATATTAGATCCAAAATCCTTGTGGACATAGAGTTGATATTGGAAGTAATAAAGGTGACCAGGATTAGAATATCACTACTGTAGCCTGAGAAGTAGTGATGGGGATTTGAACACAGGCAAAACAGCAGCAAAGAGGGAGAACACTGGACACTGAAGATGAGGTGATGCTAACAGGATCTGAGAACATGCAGCAGGTAAGAAAGAGGGTACATCACGGTGAGTGTGGGCATTTCCCAGAAATGATCAGCCACGGTGTAGCTGGCCATGGCCAAGAAGTGAGACGAGCCTGTGTTCATATGCCATCTCAACAAACCACTTCACAACAATCTGCTTCATGAGGATGAGTGTCATGCTAATGAGCACTGTAGTAGCAAAGTGATGCTGGGAATGTCCTGATTATAGAAGAAGCAAAATTAGCACTATTTCTTAGAAAGAATGTCCCAATTAGTAAACATGTATAAATCTTATTAACTTGGTAGTTACAGAGTTTTTCTGGCTAAATAAGGTATCAAAAACAGAGTATCACAAAATGCTAGGAATTGAAAAGGTCTTAAGAGATTGTCTAAGTTAAAAACCTGTTTTTAGGCTATTTGAAACATACAAAAGTGGAGAGAAGTATCATGAATCCTCATTAATCTATTGCAAATTCTACGATTTCTGATCAACCTTGTTTCATCATTATCTCCACTTCAGATAACTGTTTCATCTCTAAAAGATAAGAATTCTTTTTAAAAACAAATAATAATAATATAATCACACCTTGAAAATTAACATCAGATGCATAATGTCATAAAATAACTGATCATCAGCATTCAACATTTCTTCCAATTGCTTCTTAATTTCTTGCACTTGTCTCTGAAATCATACCCACATACTTACACACATGTACTGGGGATTGAACCCAAGGATTCTCTTCCACTGAGCTACATCCTCAGCCCTTTGTTATCATTATTACTTTTAAAAATTCTGAGGCAGGGTCTCACTAAGTTGCCCAAACTTTCCATCCTCCTGTCTTAGTCTCCCAAGTTACTGGGATTACAGGTTTGCACCATCACTTCCATCTTTGAAGTCTTTTAAAATTTATAGTTTCCCTTTCCATCTATTTTATTTTTTCTGTTATTTTATTGAAAAAAAAAAACAGGCAGTGTGTGTAACAATTTCCTATATTCTGGGTTTTTCTGAATGCATCCCAATGGTGTCATTTTACTTGTTTTTTTAATATCTGTATTTCTTATGATCTGGAAGATATAAAGGCTTGATCAAATTTAAGCTCAATTATTTGGCCAAAATGCTCTCTGGGTGATGGAGGCATATAATGCCTGGTCACAATGGCAGCTGTGGCAATTTTTTGAATTTTGGTTAAAACGTTCTCATTTTTTAAAGATGAGTTAAAATTCAAGTTTCCAGTTGGTTAAGTGGTAGAAACAAGTTAGTGGGAGAGTCAAGAATAAAACTCTAGTCTTTTGATTCTCAGTCTCTGCTCCTTTCGTTATATCACTATTCACTGTGATCAAATTCTGGCTGAGTGACTATACCATAGCGGGTACTCCAGTAGGCATTTCATAAGATTCAGTCCCACCAAATCACAACATAATCCAAACCAGAAATCCACAAGTCATCGTAGGCTTTTCCACGTCTCCTAATTCTGTTAAGTCCTACTGATTTTATTTATATAATCTCTTTCTTATTTGTTTCCTCTTTTCCATGCCAGCACAACTGACTGAGTTCAAACCTTTATCACTGCCTTCCTGGACCTGTACATAGCCTTTTCAACTCTGACATAGCCTCTCCTGTGTAAAATGTTTGCTTTATTCAACCCCCTTTGCCTTATCATCAAAAGATTTTGGAAACTGCAAATATGAATATGTAATTTTCTGCTTTAACCCTTTGGTGTTTCAGTTTCCAGGATGGAGGCCATCCTACTCAGTATAACCTACAGTTCTCTCTATCATCTGACTTTGCCTATCTAATCAATCTTCTGTCACTACTTCCACTCACTATGTTTCAGCCTTATTGAATTACTGAAATTATCTGAATGTGTCAGCAAGGATATATAGTGATTGTACATATCCTTAGAAAGACTTAGCATTGATCTTTGGGTTACCCCATTCACTAGCAGTGCAATCCAAGGTATACTTACCATCACTTGGCCTCACTTACCTCACCTATATAATGGGAATAATCTCATAGAAAGAGTGCAAGGGAAGACCTAGCACATAAGCACTAGATAACCACAAAATGGTGGTTTTACATGTTCATATCCTTTGAGTCCTCCCCACAAACCCCTCCTCTTCCCTTTTGATAACCTAATATATTCCCATTCTCATTTAAGGACGGTGCCCAATTACTCTACGGTCAGAATTAAACTCCTGTACTTAGTACCCCTGAGCTTTGTAGATATTTTAGTTCTGAATCTTATGTATGTTTTTCTCCCTACAAAACTGTAAAAATTTTTAAAGATAAGGGCCAGTTTTTTTTTTTTTTAATTTGACTTGCTATGTCCTATGACACAGGTTGGATCAATGGAAAGCGCAATAATTCCAGGACTGGTCAATTGAACTAAATTTATGGGGTTGAGTTGAATTGAAAGGGCCTATCTGACTTTTGTTTTTAGGACTCTATACTTTCCAAATAACTTTGCTGAAATACTTTCTTTGGATAAGCCATCCAAAGAATACAACGGGGTGAATGGCATAAATTTAACGATAACATTAATTAATTTTTGTTTTCTCTAATATTATGAAGTAGACTAAATAAAACTTCCAGTTGTGGATGTAGGAGAAATAAATGATTAATTAAATAGAACATGCAAACTACTAAGCTAGATTTTCTTTTGCAAACTAAAAAAAAATTTGTACTTTGATCTATCAAGCCATTTATTGTGAATTCAGTTTTCATAAACAATTTCAATAACAATGAATCACTCCATACTGATAGGAAAAGACATTAAATATGAATATGAGCAGAAAAAGATATATGAAGCCCCAGAAAATAAAATGAGGTGACTTAATTTGGACGACAGGAAGTGGCTACCTAAAAGGATGATTTAAAAAAGTTTATTTACAAAAGATTAAAATGATCCTCAAAAATTCTCACTTTATACTCAGCATTGTGTTTTAGCAAAGCCACTGTATCTTATAAAGTCTGACTGATTAAATTGCATCAATTTTAATTTATGAGTCACTGAAGTATATTCCAGGAAAAATATAAAATAATTCATATTAAAATATTATTGTCCATTAAATCCTTTCCCTTGTTCTTTTTAGGTTACTTTTCTTTTTTAGCTAATGCAGGATTGCATGTGTTGTTAGTAAGTTTTCCTTTATTTCAACATAGTGAAAACTTGTGTCATCATAAAATCTTTAAATGGTTAAAAGCTTGTGCTATTTATTTTAATTCAAATCCAGTGTATTATTATATATATTCGGAACTCAAGCTATTCATCTTCATCTTAACCTTCAATTAAATTCCACAATGCAAACCTCTTGGCACTAGACCCACGTTTCATGTTTATTCAACTGAGCCTGTGTCTTAAAAATGTGTTGAAGTTTCGGGGTTTTCTGGTGAGAATCCACATTCTGACATCACCTTGGCTATGACAGTGATTGGCTGTTGAAAGGCAAAGAAGGGTTTATAGCCAGCAGGAGCAAGAGAATAAGTGAGTGAGAGAACAGAGGGAACCCTCAATCTGTGCCACTCACTCTCCTCACTCCAGGACTGCCAAAGGGTAAGATTTAATATGACACTTTAATTATCTTACAATCAGACACTCCATAGTTACAGCTGTGGACTTGGCTTTGAATTCTTATTTAACTGTGGATTCTATTGCATTGTGTAGAATGGCTGTGTGATTTACTAATATTGCTTACTATTAAACAAGGATCTCCAATTTTAGATTCTTTCCAAAAGGCTAAGCTTGCTACACTGAGTAAGTATATAATAAGCTCTTAATATTATGAATATGAACTAGAAAATTATGCTTCTTACTATATCTGCACATCATAGATAACTGTTTTCTCATTTTGATGTATTCTAATTCAAATACTATTTGCAAATATGCCTAGATACATGCAGATTTTTTTCATGAATTATACACTTGATCAGTGCTGTAATTATACATAATACATTTTCAATATGTTATCTATTAGTTTTCAAAGAGTTAACATCCTATAGCACTATGGAAAATATATAGTACTAGAAAATAAATAATTTGAGTAATTTATGCTCTTCCCAATAAAAACTTATAATTAAATTCTCAAAACTCTCTTTTAAGAACATTTGAGTTGCTGAGTTAGTAGTTATCCCTATAAAGCTCTTTGCTTTCAATGAATCACAAAGTAAATCAAATGATATTTATGTAGGCAGCCAATTGCTGACTACATGAATCATTTGGTTCTTTTTAAAGTATTATTATCCTTGCCATGTTTTTTTTTCTGGTTATTTTATATGTTGCTACCAGAAATTGATGTACTCACAACTCTAAGTT
Organism: Callospermophilus lateralis; assembly: GCF_048772815.1. NCBI lineage: Eukaryota > Metazoa > Chordata > Mammalia > Rodentia > Sciuridae > Callospermophilus > Callospermophilus lateralis. Next base: position 68,143,747 of record NC_135312.1, read on the forward strand.
CAGTGTATTTAAGCTTTCAGTTTCTTAAAATATGATAGTGATTTTCACAGAGCTGCAAAACAACAATCTTGTTTGCTGGTTGGCTCCACCATGGGCCACAAAAATCAAAGCATTATTCTAAACATTACAGTAGCCACAAAAGCTTCTTGATCAGGTGGGCTGTAAAGAAGAGTATAGGCATTGAATTCGAAAGACCACTCTGCCCCAAAGTGTGAGTTAGCATCCACAGCAGCTTCTCCAGGCCTCAAACCTTACTCTGTGTAATGTTTATTGTAATGTCAGATAATCAATATGGTGGCAATGAATTTTGAGTGATAAGGACAAAATAAGAAATTGATCTGCAGGGTTTTGTACATTTTAAATGTTACTTGAATTCCAAAGTGTGTTTACAGGGAAATTGCCACGATCACTACATATTGTTTCTAAAATGTTGCCAAATTGTCACTATGGATGAGACAGCTCTATCACTTAAATATATATGAAAATCCAAATTAGCAGGTGTTAGTAGACTTTACGCTGTTTATTCAACCTCTAAATGATAGAATTTTCAAATAGAATGTAATTAAAATAGGATAAGATTTCACTATCTCCTTATATATATGAGGAATCATTGAGGGACTGGGGATCTTTGCATACCTTCAATATCCAGGTCTGTTCAGGAACTATTTCCATTTGAAGAGTTGCATGTAATTTGTTTCATGGAATTAAAACCTTACCCCTGCCCAACAGCCATGACCTGGAGAAACCCTGATCCATTCTATTTTCAATCTCCCATACTAGCACATGAAAACTTAAAAGGAACCAGAGAACAATCTAATTAGAGGAAAATGGCCCCTGATATTTCAAGATGAGACTCTGAAGAACTTTTCTCATAGATTTATCTTTAGGCATGGCTTGTTGGGTGCTGCATGCTATGAGAATAGTATTTCCTATATTATGGGTAATTTTTTTCTGTCCTACATGTACACACACACACACACACACACACACACACACACACACTACATTTCTGCATTGTTTTTTGCAGTGTTGGGGATCAAACCCAGGGGATGGGTATGCTAGGCAAGCACCTTATTGCTGAGCTACATCCCGAAGTTCTAGAAACTTGGATTTAATTGTTCCAATTAATAATCATACAGAAATGAGAGAAAATCAATACTTCATCTTTGAGTATGAGTAAAAAAGTTATGCAGTTAGTGTTTATGTTTATTAACCACATTGATTCATTAATTCCAGAAGTAATTGCCAAAATGAAGACTGCTTTAATTTTACTCAGCATTTTGGGAATGGCCTGTGCTTTATCAGTAAGTTATTTATTAAAAACGTGTATCTTTTTCAAGTTTGTCTTTTCATGTATAATAAAGGGAATGTAATAATTAAATGTTCTTTTAAACAGATGAAAAATTTGCATCGAAGGATCAAATTAGAAGATTCTGAAGAAAATGGGGTAATTAACTTAAATATACATCCTCGATCTACACTTACTTTAGATTTATTGCACACTAAATGTAAATATAATATTTATTTTGTTTGTGCAGGTCTTTAAGTTCAGACCACGATATTACCTTTACAAACATGCCTACTTTTATCCCCCTCTAAAACGATTTCCAGTTCAGGTAAGTATATAAGTTAATTTTCATTTTCATCTCTTGTAATTTAAAGGGGATCAAATTTAATATTGTAACACCTCAATTTGACTCTCAATGAAAGTAAGCCATTTACTACAGAAAGTTTGTATTTTAACATAATAAAGCTTATCTCCAAGCCTTCTTTTGAAGTGTAGATACACACACACAGAGTAAAGTCATTTGGGCCCATTTCAGATTGGCACAATAAAACAAACACCTTGGCACATTGATTTAAGGCATTTTTGTCTAACATGCTGACAAAAATGGATAATTTTATCAATCATTGACCATTAAGCCAGTGGTAAGTTCAATAGTTGTCATTATAGTTGATTCAATATGTGATATAATTGCTTTATAGCTCATAATTGAGTCAATTGGTAGAGAAAAACTTGACTTGATGAACAGCAAAGGCCTTAAAAAATATTTTGATAATCATTGGTAATTGCTGCAGACTTTCTGAATGTTTAACCTGTGGAGGTGACCAGGATCATATATCGTACTTTGGAGCATGATTATAATGGAAGCGTTTGCCTAAGAACTGCAGAGGAAAGAGAGAAATTCATGAAGTGCAGTAAAAACCTTGTGAGAAAAACAAAATATTCCTAAAATTTGTAAACAAAAATGAAAAATAAATAAAACTAAAAATAAGGGTTTCCATTTTAGCTGCGTTACCTGTGAAAGGGCCTTTGAAAACTGGTGGGTGTGGTGTTGATTTTAAATATGCAACAAACCACAATTGCACTATTTTTATTACTATGCAGTTTGGGTTCAGAGCACCAATTTTGTGCCATTTAACCCAAGACTCCTGGGACAGTAACAGCAGTTAGGATGCTAAAACGATGGGTCAGCACAGTGGCTTGGCATTGCATCTTACCATGTGTTGGGTTAACCCATCTCCAACTCATACAATGGTAGGAAGTGATCATCTTAAAGTATTTCTAGCACCATCATAATTATGTGGAATTTGTGTGGCCACAGAAATATGAACATAAATGATACAAGAGTTGTGGGTTTTCAGAATTGTCTTCCATTCTTTGGTTCACCTCAAGCCCAGAAACAAACAGTGCCCATTTGGAAGTTTATTTTCTTTCTGAAACTAAATAAAAACAATAAATTCAAGTTTCTGATGAGTTCCTCAACTTTTCTGAAATATCTGATAGTTAGATATATGTGTTCTTACCTGGATATTTTTATAGATATAGTTGTGTGGTCCAACTCAAATGTCCATAGTGAAATGATATTAGAGAAAGTTACAGTTTTCATTCTTGATAGACCCCAAACTATAGATCTTAACATATAAATTTTTCTCAAATTATATGCAGATAGATCTGGCTCATTTATTGTAGAACTGTAAGATAGCTGCTTCAAAATAAACAATATATTTCTCACTTTGTCTGACCTAGTATTTATGACTTATTCTACTATATATAGTTTGTTTCCTTTTAAGTATATTAAGGTAGGTAGGCATTTAATGTACAAAATTGTTACCCTAGAATGCACTAACCTGTATTGGCTTTGAAATTCAGGTTTATTCAAATAAATATGTGTTGATATGCAATCATTTCTAAAATACCAACTTCCATGAAATATATCATTTAGATTACAAAACCATCCGCAGTGTATTATAGCTTACATAATTGCCAGGCTGTATTTACAGAAGTATAAATAAGCTTCCTATCCTAAGCTGCTTCAATTGAAAAAAAATATTTTTATGATTCAAATGGTATTTGATTAATGTGTGAGCTTTTAGATGGCAAGAAGTTCATTTCATTTTTATCGGATTCAGCTAAGATGGAAGTATTGTAGGTTTTCAGAATTCTTTCATTAAAGATGGCTTTCATATACCCGTATATCCTTCACATATCTATGTAAATACATGAAACACTTCTGAAAGAATCAGTAGGACCTAGTGACAAATTAGAAATGAGGCATAAATGAAAGAAAAGGAAAAAAGCAAATGTCAAAGCTTCAAGGCACTCCAAATAGCTTTTAAGTTGTTCTCACTGCAGACACTAATTGAAGAGTGATTGATGTTAAGGTAGGGAGAAAGCTAGAGGCAAGAAAGTCTGTAAAATGGCTGAAACACTCCAACTGAGAAAAGCAGCTCTTATTGTGTAAATATACTGTCCTCCATATTTAATTTAACTAAATAGAAATAGTTTAAATATAATAATAAACTGTATTCACTGTCTGGGCTGGGAAAGGCACAACCTTTAAGGTCATGGCAGTGGAAGGGCAGGTCTAATTATTCTCTTATCTACCTGAAGTTATTCTTGACTCAGAGGGACAAGCATTCGTTTCCCTTGGATGGATGAGTGGCTGTCTGAAGAATGAGGTCAGCAGGAACAGCCCTAAGTGGGACAAGGACATGAGTGTTTTCTGTCATCTGATTTCTAACCAGAAGTGAGAGGTCCTTCTGCCGCCATATTCTAAGTTCAGGATGTTTAACGGAGTCATCAGAATCAAAGATAAAATTTTCAGGGCAGGAAATGACAGAATCTGAAGCCAGGTATTCTTGTGATACCTGGTGCCAGTAAAGGTAGCTATAGAAAAGGAAGAAAATTCAGTTGGGGTTATCTTTGGTTGAAAGGTGGAAAATCTCCTCTACTATTTTGAAGGTTCTGACAACAAACATTTAGATTTAGATTTCCTCTCAAAAGATAGTCAAGTTTGGGATTGGATATGTTTCAGTGTTAGAATACCTGGGTAAGGCCCCTGAGTTGGTCCCCAACATCACACATAATACACACTGAAGTGCAACTCATTAACTTGTATTTTTATATATAGAATCCTTGGTTTAATTTCACCTCATTTAATACTAAGGTTATCAGAGGGGTGATATTCAATGAGTAAATGAGTAAATTTTTCTCTTAAACTTTTATCTCCCATATATAACTTTATTTTAAAAATTAAAAATTAGCTTTAATTAAATTGTGTAGATTTAATATTTAAAATCAAACTATAATTTAAATTCACCAAGAGAGCTCATTATTTAAGAGAATCATTTAATAACAACTTATATTTTATAAAAGCTGAATTATCATTTCATTTATATTTTTTAAAAAATTACAATCTTAGTCCAAAATCTTCCTTAATAGATTGGGGGAAGTTATAGATTTTGGAGGCTTCTGACTCTTTCTTTATAAAGTTTTAAAAATTGGGACTAATAATTCCTTCATTCTTTCAGAATTAAACAATTCAATGATTTGTTGGTACAGTTTTTATATACAACATATTTTGACATATTGTCAATGCTTCCAGGATTGGGAAAATGGGGTATTTCACATCTTTTTTTTTTTATTCCACATCTTGATCATTATAAATACCTCTTTGTTTTTAGCCTTATTTCTAATCCAATGTCCTAATATTTTTCTCACAAGCACATGAAACCTGTTCTAAGTAAATAAACCAATCAGGCTGGTAATACTAATCAGTTTATGTAACTATTTATGTGTGTTTTATTTTATTTCAATCAGCAGAAAATTTTAATTGCTGTGAATATATTTGTAAACATATTATATATGTAATATGTATATAATCTATACGTTTTAGGGAAGTAGTGACTCTTCTGAAGAAAATGGAGATGGTGATAGTTCAGATGAGGAGGAGGAAGAGGAGGTAAGAAACTTTTCAATCTTTTCACAAAACATCAGGCAACACACACACACACACACACACACACACACACACACAAATGGGAAACTAGTCTACTGTAATCCAGACTTAGCAAATAGCCATCATCACTTTACCAACTGCCTATATCTCCTATTTTGGACAAGTGAAATGTTATTTAATTAGCACCAACTAAAATAACCTGTTTAAAACACTGTTGCAGTTTGGGGTTAAAGCTACCTGTAAATGGTACACAAAAACAAAATTGTCTCCATTTTCAGTGAAAAAGTATGAAATCTGTTAAAAAGAAACAGAAGTTAGTATTTACATTCAGGTGAATAAAGCATGATGGTTCAAGACAAGTAAATAATTCTACACTCAGTGCAAATCTTGTTTTAAGGAATAAACTTCAGAAATTCAGTTTCCTAGGTGTGTGGCATGTAAAAGCCAATTCTTTAAGTGTGGTATTGTGACTCATCTGCCTTTCATAATGTACAGAATAGGTCTTTTTTTTTTTAATGGAATTTCACATTTTTTCCCTAGTAACAAAATTCATGTTCTTATGGAAATGAAAATAATCAAGGTGAACAAATTATCTTCCTATATAGTTCTATGAATTAGTGTAGACCATGGCTAAAATTCATCTACATGCCTCGGAAATTGTGGCATCATATTTATAACAGAAACTAAGGAAACATACAAATTAGGCTGCACTTTCCTGGATAGTCAATTATAGTTGTCCAGGAGTTTGGGAACCTTCTAAATTCAGGGATTCTTAGGTGGCTTTTATGAATAGACAATGACTGTCAAAAATGGATCTTGTATAAGTGCCCAAGACAAAATGGTGTGGGAACTTGAAAAGGGGCAAATCATTAGTTTGGTTTTAGTTTTTTAAGTAACATTCCCTGTACCATAATTACACTAATAGCTTGAAAGCAGAGTTTACAGGAATGCCAAAGCAGTACCAGGAAAATACTACCTACTAAATCCCACAAAATTTTGCCTTGAGTTCCATAAGCAATCTTTATAAAAACTGAGCTAGCATTATGCATTTAACTTCATTTACTTGCTGTTCAGTGATTGTAAAACTACCTTTACACTAGACTTCTCAGACTGCACGCATTTTAGCAGTATTCTTCATTTGTTGTGCTGATGGTTGAGGACAGAGAAAGAAAGATTAGGTGTCCTTTGGGGATCTGATGAACCCATGCACAGTCAACATTTTGTCAACCACCTCTGAATATTTGTGATCCTTCCAGATCTTATCCACCAAACCATCTTGACTCGGTGGCCCTTAGACTAGAATAAGGCTTGGGTGAAGACCTATGCTGTGCCTACTTTTGTATCTCCTCATACTACCATAGTTTCGTAAATATATGGTGCCAGTAAGTATTTGATAGTTTAGATTTGAAACTTCAGAGGAATAAGTGCTCTGAAGATCATTCTTTAAAAGTAATAATGGAAAAGTGTGTGAATAAATATAACTGGGAATCTTCCATCCTGAAGAGAATGGAAAATGCTTTTTTGTTCATTTCTTACCTAGAATTTCATCAGCAATTTAGGTTAAATATAGCCCCCAGGAATTATATTCATATGAGGAAAGAGGAAAGTACTTGGGCACATGTTCTCTCACATGAGAGAGATGGGGTGGAGAGGGAAAGAGAGAGAGGGAGGAAGAGAGAGAGGGAGTGCAAGTGCTATCTTCCAGCTACAATAATTATTCCAACTCTGTATATTTTCACTAGGAGACTTCCAATGAAGAAGAAAATAATGAAGATTCTAATGGAAATGAAGATGAGGAATCTGAGGCTGAGAACACCACACTTTCTGCTACAACACCTGGCTATGGGGAAGAGGTTACACCTGGAACAGGGAACATGGGCTTAGCTGCAATCCAGCTTCCAAAGAAGGTAATAATTCTTCCCAATTGTTAAGTCTGCTATTACGTTTTTGCTGCAATCTAAGGTTAGCCTAACACTACACACACAATATTTTATATTATCTTTGTTCACTCACTGAAGAATCAAGGACAAATAAAATTTCCTTTTGTACAAATAAGGAAAGATCTTCTCCCAGGCAAATTCTGCTGGTGTTATTACACTGCTCCTTTTACATTATAAAGAAATATTAAGGATAAGCATCAAAAAATGCATAAAAATCCTGAGAGGTGCCATTGAATTTCAGAGGAGGGTATTCCAAGACAGAGAAAGTGAATAGCAAAGCTATTGGAAGTATCTCCCCAAGAGAAGGCCTGTCAGGAACATTTGTCCTTATGAAACCATCACAAAGCTACTTATTTTGAATTTTTAAAGTCCCCTCCAATTCTTTTGTAAGTTAAATTGGCCTCAATTAAAAAATGTCATCTGTTTCAAGGCTGTCAGAACAGAATATTGTGTTGGATGAAGGCATGGACTTACTTTTAAAATTTTTACAGCTATATTTGGATTCTTTCAAACCTTTCCTTTCAGGTTGGGGATATAGGAAACAAAGCTACAAAGAAGAAGGAAAGTGATGAAGAAGAGGAGGAAGAAGAAGAAAATGAAGAAAACGAAGCAGAAGTGGATGAAAATGAGCAGGGCATAAATGGAACCAGCACCAACAGCACAGAGGTAGAAAATGGCAACGGCAGCAGTGGGGGAGACAACAGGGAAGAGGAAGGTGGGCAAGAAAGTGTCACCAGAGCCAATGCCAGAGGAACCACACAGCAGAACAATGGCGGCTACAAGACAACAACACCTCAAAATGGTGGGTTTCAACCTACAACCCCACCACCGGAGGTCTATGGGACCACATCCCCACCATTTGGAAGAACCACCACTGTTGAATATGAGGGGGAGTATGAGCAAATGGGCACCAATGAATATGGCAGTGACTATGAAGTCTATGACAACGAGAATGGTGAGCCTCGTGGGGACAACTACAGAGCCTACGAGGATGAGTACAGCTACTATAAGGGGCAGGGTTACGGTGGCTATGATAGTCAGAATTACTATTACCATCAGTGAAGGCTCAGCCTGGGATGAATTCATCCATTTTCATTCTGCATCTGGCTGCCATTTTTAAAGTTCAACTCAGGACGGTGCTATGTAACAAATGTGCATCTTACAATGTGGAATGGTAATACAGTTCCAAAGTGATTTTCTGTAATTGCTTCTGTGAGGAATGCGTTTCTCGTTGCTTTTCTCTGATGTTACTGAAAGGTTGTTGTAAATCAAAGCCATTTATCAAGCAGTACACCAATCCGTGAGATGGAATTAGATGGAATGTTTTGAGGATGTAGCCCTATACATACTGTTTGTAACCTGTTTGCAATATTGCTAACTGCCTAAATATATTCTTTGTACAAGAAGTGCTTCTAAGAAGGGATCCATTGAGATTAACGGCACTGTATTCAATAAATGTGTAGTTCTTAATCACACTACCTAACACTGTATATTAACTTCAAATATTATTCTCATGTACTTTTTATGTGATCTATATGTATATTCTATGAGTTTTATTACAAATAAAATGCAATCCTTAAAGTATGTTGTAATAAAGAAGAAAAATGAGGGATTCAGAATGCATAAAGATTAAATAAGGAACAATTCAGCTAAAGGAGGAAAGTTTATTTCCAATATGGTTTAAAACTAGAAGGAACTATAAACATTTAAATAAATTGGCATAACTAAAATTTCACCATGCTTGTGGGCAGGGTCAGAGATAGGCATTAGGTTAATGAATGAATTTTCTTAGGGTTGCCAGATTTAACAAATATAAATATAGAATGTCTAGTTAAATTTGAACAATAAATAGATAAACAATGAATAATTTTTGGTATGAGTATGTCCTACAAATATTTAGCCTCTGTGAAATATTTGGGATATACTTAAACTAAATAAATGATTCACTATCAAATATTCAACTTTGGATATCTTGTGTTTTTTCTGGCAACCTTAAACTTGCACTATTTGATTTTATCTGGGATAGGAGGTGGATAGGGGAAAATTTTTAAACAAATGGACACAGACACAGACACACACACACACACACACACACACACACACAGCTGATGTACAAAGGCTTAGCAGTAATTTACACCTTTAACATAAGCCTGAAAGCAAATTTCAAATGTGTGTAGTAAAAAAAAATAGTCGGAAGAAGTAAAAAGAACAATAATTAATTCACCTTTAATTTATTCAATACAAGATGTAAGGACATCTATAGAGTCCAGACAGTGTTTAGACATTGAAACACACACACACACACACACACACACACACACACACACACACAAATAAATAAATAAAGAACCTTATCCTCAGAGTGATTTCAGTTTGATAGCTACCAGTGTTAATGTGTTACATGCATCACCTACTCATTGCCTCTAACATTATTTTGAGAAATATGAGGCATTTGGAAAAGTTGGAAGAATAGTCAGTACATAAGCATCATTATTCTACCTTTCACTTAGACTATGAGTGGTTAATGCTTTGCCACCTCTGTGTTCTGCATTCTTTGTGCCTCATTGTGTGTGGTTTGTGTGTACACATCTTTGCCAAACCATCAAAGAAAAGGTTGCAGATGTTATGATGCTTTATCCCTAAATACTTCAGAATTTGGTGTAAGAACAAATAATTCTCCAACATAGCCACAATACCATTTTCTTTCTCATTCTCAAGAAATTTAACATAGACACATATATGTACTATAAATTTAGCTAGACATTCAAATTTAACTAGACATTCTATATTTATCATATTTGTTATTGTATATATACACACACATATATGGAGATTTATACTATATAAATCCAAATTTAACTAGATAACCTGTATTTATATTTGTTAAATCTGGCAACTCTGAAAATATATATTCATATATAAAATATATATACTTAGGTACACACATATATGATACTATATATAATACTTAATATAATCATATATTGTAATATAATACATTATGGTAATTATAAAATATATCATGATTACATATGATATTTTTTTTAAGAGAGAGAATTTTTTTTAATATTTATTTTTTAGTTTTCGGTGGATACAACATCTTTATTTTTTTTATTTTTATGTGGTGCTGAGGATCGAACTCAGTGCCCCACACATGCCAGGAGAGTGCGCTACTGCTTGAGCCACATCCCCAGCCCATGATATATTTTATTATATATCATTATATATGACAATTATATATTATATCACTATATTATGTATTATATATTATACAATAATTTATGAATATAATATAATCATTTAACCAAATATAATATTTACATAAAATTATATATAATATTATTTTAGATTATATATTATTATGTCATCTTATTATATCCACAATTATATTATATATTTTATAATAATTATAATATATATTTTATATTATTATATGTAATATATCATAATGATATCTGATGCCGTGTATCATATACTATTACATAATATGTACTATATAAGCATCATATAGTATGTGATAATATGTAATATTATATATTAGATTATAGTCATGCATTTTTTTGATGCTAGGAATTGAACTCAGGGCTACCTCACCACTAAGCTACATCCCCAGTCATTTTTAATTTTTATTTTCAGACAGGGCCTCTCTAAGTTGCTGAAAGTCTTGCTAAGTTGCTGAGACTAACCTCGACTTGCAGTCCTCTTGTGTCAGTCTCCTGAGTTTCTGAGATTATAGGTGTGCACCACCATAACTGGCAATATTTTAAAATATGCACTGCATATTCAAAATTTTCCAATTACCCCAACACTGCCTCCTATTATAAACTCATCTAATTTTCACAAAACTTTATCAGGTAGGTATTATTATCATAATCAATTTTACTAATGAAAAGACTGGGACACAAAGAGATCACATGTAGTCAAGCTAGGGTTAAACAGGCTCAGACTGGCTTGGCACCTCCTGTGTTCTGTACCGCCATGCAATGCACATTTGTATGTATTCATCAGCAATGGATGAGCAGGAAATCACTAATGATGAGAACATTACTGGAAAATGTGCTTTGTCTTACATCACAATTTTCTCAAAAATCAACCATATTTTTATGACATGAATCCTAAAGGACATTTTCATATCTAGGATCTTCTCCAATTTTTGGTGTATCTTTCTGTACAGGAAGCTTGTCATAGTGCACCTGCTCTGGAATCAGATGGGCTTGAATAATGGTCTTATCAACAGAAAATGAATTTCCTTCTCTAGTCTTTATTCCCTCATCTCCTATGTGAGGATGGTCTTCAGTGGACTGCTCTTCAGGGTCTGACCTGTCATGAGGAACTCAGCATCAGCGCACAGGTCCTTTTTCCCCCTCTCCCTGTCCTTGCTCCCTCTTAACAATTAAGTATATTGTAATAAAATCATCAAGGAATTAAAAGAGTGTTTTTGGAAATTGAAGAACTCTTTTTTTCTTGCCCTAGTATATCTTTTTAGAGTGAAAGATTGTGATGGGATTGAGGGCTTGGGACCAGTGTGATCAACACTATTTGTTAGATTACATATCTTATCATCCCTAGCTATCTCAATATATCATGGAATCATCAAGTCAGATTGTGAAAGACCTTTAAACTTTATGAAGTGTATTTACTTTTTAATATTCAGAAGTTATTCATTTTACATTGTAAAAGCTGTCAAGTTCTTTGTTTCTTTTGTAGCTTTTGGCCTATGGAATGTGGGTTTGCTCTCTTTACTATACCACCTAAAGGATTTGAGCAAGCTCATTTCTGTCCTCAAGTGCAGAATGCTTCCCTCTGAGACTTCAAGATTCTAGATTATAGTCTATAGACTATCTAGATCATAGTCTCCAATAATCTGGTAGGTTTTTTGAGGAAAACTGGTAAATTACACACTTGGAATGACCAACAGTAGCAGAGGAGATGTCCATGCCTTCACCAGACATCAGTACCAGTGGGCAGTCGGTGAGGCCCATGGACACTAGTCACTCAGGGCCTAGATGAAGGCAATATAAAGTTCCTAAGGAAGAAAGGGATGGGCTATCTAGGGCTGTAATGTGACCCACCTTCATGGATTCCAGCTTTGACCTTTTTGTTTTTCTCAGCCAAATTACAGAATACCTGCAGTATGGCAGCCCTGCTCCTGTTGAAATATTTTTTCCTACCTAGGACCCTAGGTTTCAGTTTCAACCTCCTTCTGCTTTTCTAGCTAACTAGCCTCCTGGCCTCATCCTCTTTGACCTTCTCTCACAATAGCTCTATTTCCTGTATTCTCTGATAATATTTCTTGATGGTCCAGCTGGGAGAAACCAGATGAGAATTCCAATTATTAGAGTAGAAAGAGAAATGATTGTATTCTGCCCAGGGAATGATACTTCTTCCTTTGAGAATAAATCAAATGATTCCTTTAAATGGAGAAAAGATAAATTGAAACAAGCCATGCTCATATTTGGAGGGAACATGAAATCCAATATTTGTATCCTGCTATTCATAGAAAATTCTTTTTCGATTGTTCAAACAGAAGCCATTCTGCAGCTGTGGCAGAGTCCTAGATACATATAAATATCCATTCTCCATTCTTCCTCTCTCATAGGTAATAGAATATTCCCTGTCTTTTAAAGAGCTGGGCATGTAGCTTTCACTTTCCTGGATCATTAGATATAAATAATTTTATTTAAGCTTTGTGCATATATACTTGTGAGGCATGCATGTATACATGTTAGCCTCGCTGACTGCCCACTTGTACTGGTGTAATGAAAATTTTCTCTGCTACTGTTGGTTACTTCAAATGCATGCATTACCAGTTCTCTCCTAAAAACCTACCAGATTATTGGTTGTGTCTCTAAAGAGAAAGACTATTCCCCTTTCCCTCACCCCAATTTCCCTATCCTACTGGCTGGAATTCAACCATGATGGAGAGCCACCTATGATGGTGTACATGAAGGCAGTAGTTTAGGATAGCAGGTGACAAGCTAGAGAACAGTCTGACTCCAAGGAGTGCCACATCTGCCCTGTATACCAATGTATAAAAACGAACTTCTATCTTCTTTAAGTCGCTATTATTGTAGGTCTCTGTTAGTTATAAACAACTTGTGTTCTAACTCAGAAGTGCTCTAATTGCAGTCCTCAGATCAGCAGCATTGGCATCATCTGAAAACTTGTTAGAAATGCAAATTCTGGAGCTCCAGTCAAGACCCAGAGGTGGCCAGTAGTTCCAATGCCCTTCCAGGTGATAACCACTGTTTTTACTGATGTAATAGCTACTGCTTATTATACCCTTACCACATGTTTTTGCTATTTCTAGCATTTTACATATGTTGCCTCATTCACAGTTCTATTACTGAAAGTCGACTGTTTTCCAGGCAAGGGAAGGAAATAACAGAGATATTCCATTTTCTTTAAATGATCCAGTTGGAAAGTGGAAGAGAAGAGACTGACCCAGGATTCACACTCTGTAAACACCTCAGAGTTTCTTTATACAGAAAGGTCAGCCTGTTAAAACAAGTGAACTTACCTGGGAACCAGAGGAGGAAATTTCATATAAGAACACACAGAACAACCTAATGATGTTGAACTTCTTTGTCTTTTGGAATTAATGTCATCTTATAGGTTTCACACCATGCTCTGGTGTTCTCAGGGGAGTCAGAACAGATTGCTAGCAAATGAGGAAAGCATCCTTCCATGCCATTGTCAAAAAAGAGCAACAGTGTATAAGTGGGAATTCGATTACACTTTTCAACAAAAAGCACTGTATTCTAATGTAGGTCTTTAGGTGATGAACAGCAAAAATTAACTACATCAAGGCAGGGACCCCTTTGGCTCCCAGGGTTATGATGAAGGTGTTAATACTGGACAGAAACTCTGACTTATGTGTAGGGCAAGAGGTTCCCTGCCTCTGATGCCAATTTTCAAGCCTGTGTATCTCAGGTATTTTCACCTCAACATTCACATTTCAGCCCCCACTCTCAACTTTTGGTCTGTCGTGTACCTTGGCATAGGCTGACCCATTTAGCATTAGGTGAGACATGTTAATCTGGCTCTCACTTTGCACCAAGGATCCTCTAACTGGGTCCTGGGCATGATGTTCTATTGGTTGTTCTAGAACTTTATAGCTCAAAGACTACTATCCATCCCTGATAACTACTGATACTATTCCACCTGTATCTATTCATGGTGCCTGCAAGAGGATCTTCCTGTGACCTTGGTCTCCTCTACTAGAACCTCTACTTTGACATCTATGCTGATGTCCTTGATTATACTGATCACCCATTTATTCAGATACAAGTTCTGGTCTAAAATATTCCATTAATAATTACGTGTATACCTGAAAATGAATGGGTAAGGGCTTCTCAGATATTAAAATTGAGTCTCTAAAAAGTCTCTTTTGCATTTTTAGTGCGCCTTTAAACAAGTTTACTACCCATTCTTCTCTTGAATTTCTACTAGTAGCAGAATCTATCATTACTTTACCTATCATTACCTTTACATCCTAGAGTGCAGGTTAGGAGTCTCCATAATCTCCTGCACCTCTCAGCCCAAGAACATGAGAACATAACACTTTAAGAGTAATCCTTAACCAATAAGAAATAGGGATTGGTGGATATATTCCAGCCTCTTACTCCTCAGGGGCATGGCTGAGTGTGTCAGTGTGTTACAGAGCCTTTAGACATGCTAAAAGAGTCCCTATTGTTCAGAGTGGTGATCAGCTTCTTGTTAACTAACTTCCTTCCCTTCCTGCCTGCCTACAGCTCCTGGCCCTGGGATCACTCACCAAATCAATCGCTTAGGTACAGCTACTGAGTTTGAAGCTGAAATTGAAAAATTCTCTCTCTCTCTCTCTCTCTCTCTCTCTCTCTCTCTCTCTCTCTCGTGTGTGTGTGTGTGTGTGTGTGTGTGTGTGTGTGTGTAAGGTGTGTGTGTAAGAGAAGAGATCGTGTCCTTACAACATGGTTATATACTTAAGGTGGATATGTCTGCATCTGTTTATCCTGGTCGTATTTATCCACTTTCATAAACACCTTAAGTACCTTCCTGCCCTTCCAGTAGTACTCCCCACCAGAAAAAGAAAAAGGTAGATGTTCAGACTTAGACTTCCAAAATTTCAAAACCAATAACAACTTGTTTTAAAAATTGTGGTAAATATAGTTTGAATTTATGTCTTTTGCATAGATTTTTGAAACTAGATTAAGAAAAGAAGGTGGATAAAAATATTTTTGTTCCATTATTGTCATTGTTGTTTTGTGGAAATGAAAGTTCTGAAATATACTTTGGTTTTTTGATTTTTAATTTTTTGAAACACATTCTATTTTTTTTTTTATTATTCTTAATTAACACATACAAGTGGCACATGGGGTAGAGTGTGACAGTTCAACACCTGCATACTATATGTACTGATCAAATAGGGTAATTGGAATTTCCACCTTATTATTTCTGTGGAGCCTTCTCTCAAGCTCCTTTGTTCTAGCTCTTCATAAAATATATAACAGGCTATTGTGAACTATCGTTACCCCACCATGCTATGGAACACTAGAACTGCTACTGTGTTTTGGTAATCATTATCCAATCTCCCTCCATTTTCTCTTCCTTCCATCCCTGTTTTAGTGAGCTTTTTTTTTGCTACTGCAACTAAAATATCTGACCAGAACAATTGTAGAGGAGAACAGTTTTATTCAGGGGCTCACGGTTTTAGAGGTCTTAGTCCATAGAATGACGGCTCCATTCCTCACGGCTCAAGGTGAAGCAGAACATCATGGTGGAAGAGTGTGACAGAGGGAATCAGTTCACATGTTGATCAGAAAGCAGAGAGACAGACTCCACTCGCCAGATACAAAATAGGTACTCCATAGCCATGCCTCCAATGAACCACTTCCTCCAGCCACACCACACCTGCCGCCAGTTACCACTCAGTTAATCACATCAGGGATCAATTCACTGATTAAATTAAGGCTACAGCCCAATCATTTCTCCTCCAAACCTTCTTGCATTGTCTTACACGTGAGTTTTTGGGGGACACCACATCTAAACCATAACAACTCTCCTGAGAATCTAGTAATCAGTTCTATATTCAGATCAACTTTTTTTCAGCTTCCACATGAGAGAACATGCAGTGCTTGTCTTTCTTTTGGGGGCTTATTTCATTAAATATTATATTATCCAATTACATTTTGATGTGAATGACAGGATTTCATTGTTTATGACTGAATAATATTTCATTGTGTTTATATATCACATTTTCTTTATCCATTTATCCCTCAATGGACACCTAGACTGATTCCATATCCTAGGTATTATGAATAGTGCTACAACAAACATGCGAGTGTAAATATCTCTTTTATATGTTGATTTATGTCCTTTGGATATTTACCCCAAAGTGGAAATTTGGATCAAACAATAGATCTATTTTTTTTTTTTTGAGGAAACTTCATATTGTTCTCTATAATGGTTTTTTTAATTTATATTTCCACCAGTGATGCATAAGAGTTCCCTTTTTTTTCACCAGCACTTGTTATTGTCTTTTCCATAATAGTCATTCTGAGGTGAGATGATCTCTCATTGTGCTTTTGATTCACTTTTCCCTGATATGTAATAATTATGAGCATTGTTTTCACGTTTGTTGGTCATTTGTATTTCTTCTTGGAAGAAATATTTCTTTTCAGATCATGTGCCTATTTTTTTTTTAATTGGACTATTCATTATTATTGAGTTTTTTGAGTTCCTTATATATTCTAGATGTTAATCCTGTTTCAAATGAATAGTTTGCAAGGATTTTCTTCCATTCTGAAGTTCTCTTTTTGCTCTGTTGATTGTTTCCTTTGTTGTGCAGAAGACTCTCTGTTTGATGTAGTCTCATTTCCCTACTTTTGATTTTGTTGCCTGTAGTTTTGGAACACTTAAAAAAAATCCTAACGTGACTGCCTGAACTTCTAATGGTAGTACCTTCTGATTTCTATCCCAAAGGGAACTGGAGACCCACAGTCTCACAGGGGATGCTCATGCAAAGGGAAAGAGTGGTAACATGACAGGACAATCCTATAGGGAGTGACCCTCTTGGAGAGATAAAAGACCCCTAAGCATCATTATGCTGTAGAGGCATTTCACACATACAAGAAAGGCAGCAGAAGACCACTGACTACAGCAACCACCAATGGCCAACTCAGTCCTTACCCGATGCCTAACAAGTTAGCCCAGATAGCACCTGCCAATTACCAACCCTCAATTCTAATGTGGGCCAAATAGTGAGTTTTGACTTTAAAAACCTCAACTCCTTATCTTCCCAGAGTCTTACCTTCCAAAGCCTGCCCTCTCTGCTGAAAAGAATTTCTTTCATAGCAGGAGAACTTCTACTTATCACTCAGTCATTAGACTGATTTTGTTTATATATTTACTTTACATTTTAAAATTCGTACTAATTAGTTATATATGACAGCAGAATGCATTTTTAAATTAGTAGGAAGCCCGATCACCCAACTCTGCATGATTTCCAGTATAACTCAGCTAGTTTTGGGGTAACTTGTATATTTAGGGCTGATTTCATAATTCTCCACCTCTACTTGAGTGTGAACTAAAAGGCCTTTCCCCTCACACCTTGTCAAGCAGTCAAGAGGTCCTTGAGCAGCAGTGTGGTTGAGGACAGGGCCACGGCATGTGACTGCAGCTATTAGATTCACACACCACACTTCCATAAATTCCTCCAATAGGGAGACAATGAGTCAAAAAGAGTTGGAATTTATTACTCATACAGAGCACAGGCAGGATCAGCACATTGTCATTTCCCTGCATCCCTAGTCCCACAGGTGACACTGAACCAGAGGGGACAGATAATAAATGACGTAGGTGGTAGGTCGTTCTATTCTAACACATTGTCAAATGAATGGACTTGCACAGAAGGCTGTAGTTTAAGAGGGCAAGATCAAAAGTCCTGTGTTCAACTGAAATTGAAGAGGTGGATGAGAAATGGCCTTGTGTGATCTCCCATAAGATAGGCAGGTAGAGGAGAAACCACTGTGGTGTGTCTTTGCTGGGCTGCTTGTTGCTTCTTGAAGAACTGCAGGGCATCTTGACAAGACTCAGGTTGTACTACAGTCAAATCCTGCCCCATGTGCAATTCATATAGATGTGGTCTGTAGAGAGTCAGGCCAGATTGTCAGGAAGCTGCAGCACAGCTACTCCCCTATACATCTCTTTCAGATCCCCAAATTTGGGAAGTTTTGATTGTCCTGGACATTAAAGGATACTGGCCACATAGGGGAGTGCAGACAGGCTAAGATAAATCTTTAATCATGAGAGAATGTAACTTTCACAATATGACCCATGACATTTTCAGGACATCTTCAGGCCACCTTATGATGCTAAATAGGCCACACTGTGGGAAAGGATGGTCAGAGGGTAACTGCTTCTCAAAGATGACTCTACCCCTCTCCCTGTAGTCTCCCTGTATCCTACCCCCTCATTTCAAGTCCCTCTTATCTCCTTCAACATAATGCCTCAATCAATATCCTCCCCAGATGGCAGCCTGGATGATCCAGATTTAATATGTGGGGATCATGAATGTCCCTCCTCCTTTTTGGATCATTCATCTATTATGCTATGTTGATTTTTTTTTTTTTTGCCATTCTTCCTTCTCTTAACAAAGGTTTACTCTTGGAAAGCTAGAGCTTTGGCTTTCAAAATTATTGCTTCTGATGTGGGCTTCGAGAATATTCCAGCAGTAAAGAAACAAATGTTGACTTTCTTTCCATTTATACTCTTTCTATTAAACAACAAAACAAAACAAAACAAAACAAAAAGACACCCAATCCTTCTTCAAGCAAAGTGAATTTCTGACTGAAAAAGAAAAAAAACTATGGGAGTATGAAAAAGAAAAGTGAACACATTCTCTTTTGTAAAGGAAAATCTGAAGTCAAGAAATATGACTCTCACTTAAAAAAAACAGCTTTAATTAAAAGTAAACAGTGAAACGATCATTTAGATCTTTTGTTTATCCAAGTGCAATGCTGTATATTTTTACCCTTAGATCTTTAAAATGCTCAGCAGGGTAGAAACTCATTAACTTGATTTGTTGTTTGGAGAATAAAAGTTCCTATGTAAATTAAATTTTATTATATTATTTTTTTTCCAAGAGGCTTCTCTCCTTAATTTTATGACTCCCAAGATCCAAGAAGATAAGACCTTCATCAACATGTATAGAATTTGCATTTTCCCATTTTAAAATAGAAATTCAGACCTCAATATTTTATTTGAGGGTCAACAAACTTTCTCTGTAAAGAAAAATTTGACAAACTTTTTTGTAAAGGACCAGATAGTAAATTTTGTTGATTTTGCAGGCTATAGGCTATCTGTTTTCTGTCAAGATAACTCAACTCTGTCACTGTACTGAAAGCATCCATAGACAATGAACAGATGGGCACAACTGTATTCTAATAAAACTTTATTTGCAAAAACAGGAGATTTGACCCATGGACTATAGTTTATTGATCCTCCTTTTTTAGATGATTGCATAAAACCAGTCATAAACTATAAAGAATTGATTATTCAAAAGTTTAACTCTTGTTAATCACTTAGAATGTAAATAAATTGGACAAATGCATTTTATTCTTCTTTCTTTTTAACTTGAGGCTTTGTTCATTGTTCTTTGTTGTTTTAGAACTCAGTACAATTTCTGGTGTTTTTAATAGAAATTTGTGTATTATCTTCTTTCTGTAGTTGTTTTATACAATGCTTTGACATTTCCTGGACCTAAACACAGGAAGATATGTTATCTTTGGTGAATAATATTCAAATAAATATACATATATTTATTTAAAACAGAGAGGGGGAGAGGAGAGAGAGGGAGGGAGGGGAGCTCTGTCACAACTGTCCTTTGAAATTCTGTAATAAGATTATTAGGTATATCTCACCACTTACTCAGCTAAAGAAAAGCTTGCTCTTGTTATTAGCTATGGGAGAGTCATGTAAAATTAACAGCACAACAAGGACAATTATTCATGTTATAGAATGAACTCTCATCAGACACAGCATACCAAACATCGTAAGAATAGTTTACAGTGAATGCTCAATACCTGTGTTGCTCCTAGGAATGTGTTGGGCACACTCTATTCTGCAAAAGTTGCTGCAGCATTATCTTCCATTCTACAAGCTATTGTGCAATGTGATGTTGTCACTTTCCATTAGGGTGTGGAGCCCATTTCTGTACCTTTTTCATTCTGACTGCTTTGACCAACATTCTGAGAGTGTTTCCACAGCAGGTGGAGCCCACAGAAATGTCCTGGCAATCTCTGCTTTCAGCTTTTGAGACCGACCTGGGACTCACAAAGTAGAAGAAAATTTCCTAATAAAGAACAGAATAATGAAAAGTAATTAGTATGGAACATAAATCCAGCTAATGAGTTTTCAGTCCATTGAATATTTTATGTCCTGAGCCATTATGTAGGAAGTCCAGCCATTCTGCTGGAGAGAGCAGTCATATGCAAAAACACAGAGGCGCCATCTTGAATATACAGCTGGGTCAAGTTTTCAGATGACTCCTCACCATACCTCTCTGAGAGATCCCAACGGAGAATTTCATAGAGGAACCATGTCAATTCATATAACCTGGAGAGAAAACAATTTGGTGTTTCTAACTACTAAATTTTGAGGTGATATGCTAAATAGCAATAAATAACTGATTAGAACAGGACCTGACAAGCATAGAGAAAACCTGAGTTCATGAGAATTAAGAAAGTAATGAAAGGAAATATAAAATAAAATGGCAGAATACAGCTAAACATGAAGTAAAAAGTTAAAAATTGAGGAGACTAGATATGCCCTAATTTAGTAAGAAAGTATTAATATGTGTCCAATACAATGAATAACTCACTGGTAAATGTGTTCTGTCTCCTGTGGAGAAGATTCTTGGTCCTGAAAAAGAAAACGCAACCTCTGAAAAATACTATTTTGAGAATGAGAGATATTTTCCCCTTGAGGTCACACAACAAAGTCTTGCAGTCACTTCCAGCAATGTCACCATGTTCTGAAGGAAAAGGCTGGTATCATTATAATTTCATTTTAACTACATCCTCTAAATTACATTTTAAGGTGTAATAAAACTTCTTTCTAATATAAAAATAAAGGCAAATTATATTGACATGTCCTCTCTGCTAATAATAGCCAACGGGTAAACAAGTAGCCTTAGAGTTTCCTGCTGTTCTGTGACCCTCCACAGTTCTGGATCTAGTTGAAATTTTTATGTATTTCTAAGAGAAAAAAAGTAATAACTAAAATTAAAAATAATTTGGGGGTAAATGAGAAAGTTGGTAGTAGGTGATGTTTTAGAAAAAGTGAACTTTTTCTATTTTGGAGTGATACCCATGAATGAATATACTTAAAACATGATGTGAGATTAGATAAAATTTTGTTGTTTTTACATAACTCTGGTCTTTACCTTTGGTTATTGGATCGCAAACTCTTCATTACACAAAATCATTTAGTACATTTTTTTGAGTTTTAAAGTTTGAACTTAACAAGGGGAAAGTTTCAAGGGGCCAAAAGTTAAATCTTTATTTCACAGAAATTTAGCAAATGATTGCTCTTCTAATTTTTTCTGCAGTGTCTTCTCTGCAAACTTCTAGCCAAAATAGGGTCTTGCTTTTTTTTTTTTTTTGCCTTTGTCAATTATAGGTTCTAAATTTAAGCCTCAAGTTTAATTCTTTTTAGCTTTGAATTCATTTTAGCTTTGAGAGCATGTATATTTAGCTCCTGCCTGTATATTACTTGGTAGGACTAGAAGCTAAGTCAGTTTTTTTTTCCTTTCTTAAAATTCTATGAAATTTTCTCTTCCTGGAACAAGTGTTCTTCTAGATCAGAATTAGATATTTCCCATCACTTAAGTGAAGGGGAAATATTCCCCCTCACACTCATACTCAATTTTTTTTTTAAATAAAGGGAAGCACATTTGAGATATATCTGAAAACAGCTTTAAGATTCTTAGCAGTGAAAAACCCACAAATATTTTAGAAGGCTATATCAGATATGAAGCAAAAGCCAGGTGGCTACTCTTTACCCTGGATCATTCAAAATATAAAATTAATGTTACAAAAATGAAAAAGATTAAAACAACATGATCTGTCAATTGTTTTAGAAATTGCTAAATTATTCATTGGTCTTACGGAATACTTGAAGTTCAAGATGAACATTCTTGTGCTTTCACATCTGTCTACTGTTTATATAACTATATTTCTGTTCAGTCTCAAAGTTGACTGAACATTCTCATTTGTTGTGTTTCTTTCCTTGGTTTTGATTTTCTTGTTAGCTTTTTCCCTTATCACCTGAATCTTTGGCACTTTGGTGAAATTATAGGCACAAATATTTATTATGTCTAGAGAAATAGACTACCCCACCATGTTCTCTTATACATCAGCCATATTATTTCTCTCAATATTTTACTGACTTTACTCTTACATTAAGTACTTTATGGAAGAAGACATGTAATCAACAGAGGACAGAAAGAAGATATGTAAGGATACATCTATCACCTGAATACCCGATTATTATTAATGATAGGAAGAGTGGGTGGGATGCGTAGTTAACTACCCTTTAATCATACAAGTAGGCACTGGTCTAACTAAGCACCTTGTAGAGCTGGTTAATTTAATGTTTATGCTGTATAGTACGATGGTTTTAAAGCTTTGTTTTGGCATCAAATTGCCTGGTTGCAATTTCTGACTTTTCTTCTTGCTGAGTATGTGACCTTAAGAAAGTCTCTTAAGAGAATTTTGTCTCATTGCTAAAGTAAGTATAATAACAATAATACCCACATCACAAAGTTGTTATGAGGGTAAAATGAATTAATGTAAAAACACTGCATCATAGTAATAATGAAAATTTAGCTCATTTATGATCCCTATATTTAGTTGGAGAAATTGAGGCAAAGTGAAGTTCAATTTAGTTAAGAAATTTACCACAAAAACACTTAGTAAAATAAATCAGGAATGAACTCAGATCTGTTTGAGTTTGGCTTCAAAACTCCTAGAATTAAATGCCTTCATTTTCAATGGTAGTATTCAAATATTCTAAAATTCAAGATTGGATCATTGTGGCCCCAGGTCAATAGCTCAAACTCTAGCCTTGGCAGGTGTTTGAAAAAGCAGCCCAGGACACTCATAAGATGTAAAATTTGGAATGGCAAAAAAGTGGGATTTGACCTTAACTACAAAAGTTATCTTTTTCTAAGCCTAAAGCACCCAAGGTCTATTTTTGTTGCTGTTTTTTTTTTTTTTTTTTTTTTTTTTTTGTCTATTTGGGGAGTTGGGAGAAATTGGAGCTTATACTTAAAAATCATATGCCATCTATAATTGTTAAGATGCATTTAACTATAGATAGTTCTTATCACAAACTATAGGTTAAATAATTTTCACACAATTTTTCATATATATTTTCACATATAATTTCAATGTAAAAACCCCATGGGTTGTTATATTTTTAGACTGAATAGAACCCCCTTAACTATCACAATTATGAATTTGGCAGCCAGTTTGGACAATAGAGATGAATAGGCAATAACCATGAATGGCTTACTCTAATATGGGTATGCTACTTGTTTCATTAAGAAATTCAGTACTCTTGGGCTAGGGTTATAATTCAGTGGTAGGGCACCTGTTTAGCAAGAGCAAGGCCCTGAATTTGATCCCTAATATTGCCAAATAAAAAGAAATCCCTAAATTGACCATTGTATAACATTCATGAACAATTCTAAACTCACAATATTTCCTTCAAAACTATCTTCTCTGCATATTTTCCCAGATCAATATAAAGCAACTTAATTCTTCTAGTTGCAGGTCACTAACACAGATGTCATCCTGATTCTTGATTTTCTCTCACAGCCTTTATCTAGTATACCAGCAGTCCTACTGGCTTGCCTTTCAAAATATACTCTGAATACGTCCACTTACATCATCCTTCTGCCACACTCTGGTTCAAGTCCCATCAGCTCTTTTTGGGATTATCATGAGAGTTTTAAGGATGCTATCTCTGCCCTTTTCCTAATCCAATTACTCCTTAAGTCAATTCTTCATTCAAAACCTCTAGGATTTCTTTCTCACTCAGGGTAAAGTCCAAAGTCTTGTGATGACATTCAGGCCCCATATCATCTGCCACCTAATGCCTTTCTGACTTCATTTGCTGCTATTCTCCTTGCTCAGTTCCTCTAGCCAAATTGGCCTCTTCTGTAGAACAAGACAGCAGGCTCTTGTTGCTGAAGCTCTGTTGTTCCTATTCCTCCTGCTTGGAATGTTCTTCTTATAGATAGTCCTGTGGCTACAGATGTCTGAATCTGTTCATGCTGCTATAACAAAATACTACAGACTGTGTTATTTATAAAGAGAAGATATTTATTTCTAACAGTTCCGGGGACTGGAAAGTTCAAGGTCAAGATTCTGCAAGTTCAGTGTCTGATGAGGATTTGTTATCTCTGCTTCCAAGATGGTGCCTTGTGACTTCATCCTTCAGAGATGATAAATTCTGCATTCTCACATGGCAGAAAGGTGAAAAGGGCAAAAATGGCCTAGTTAATTCCCTCCAGCTCTTTTATTAAGTTGCTAATCCCATTCATGAACATTCTACCCCCATGACTTAATTAAATCTTAAAGACTCTATGGATTTTAGAGGGACACATGCATTCAAATCACAGCAAAGTCTTTACCAAAAAGTTGCCTTCTCAATAAAGTGTTTCCAAAACTCTATCTAGATTTCAACCTAGAGTCCTCAATCCTAATGCTTGTTATCCCTGCAGTACGTTTTATACTTAGACTTCATCTATGTCGTTATCTAACATAAAATGGTTTACTGTTTATGTATTTATCTTATTTATTACTGTCTTCTCTACTGAGTCATTAAGTTCCATGAAAACAAGAATTATTTTGTCCATTTTGCTCACTATTATTTCCTCAATGGGTGCCACATAGTAGGCACTCAAAACATGTTTGTTAATGTTTCTGAATTTCATTCAGATAAAATTGAGGTTAGAGACTTTTTGTATGAAAAGATAATAAAAAATTTGCATCTATTAACGTTTAAGTTTATAAATATTTTCTATCTCTAAACTTGTTAGGTATTCTGTCCTAATAGTTTTAAAATCAATTCTAATTATCTGACAACATGATATTCAAACTGAGGTATTTATATTTTCTGTTTATTCCACTTTCTGGAACATTTGATAGCAGCTTTCTACCACAAAACATTTTTAGATTAAAATTACTTTGCCCCCTGTGGTTATCTGTGGGCACTGGTAACAAATTGTTTGCTAGTGCAAAGTGGGCCAGTGCTGATTGGACACTGGGAATTCTAACAAACTTTAAATTTCAGCAAAATGCTCAGAGACTGCTAATCTGCAGGAGAAACCAGGTTTTCTGAAGGTAAAACATACCAGGTAATTTGGTTCTCTCAATCTTCTTGGTAGCAAATAGTTTTATATCATAGCTGTTTACATTTTCAAGATGCTTGGCACTCTGATCAGATTACTGCTTTTGAAAGTAAATGCAAATTGAAGGTATTCTCTACAATTTGCACAACTGTGTAGTATTCAGTGCTTTATTTTATAACATAAAAAGTGTGTTACTAAGCTATAGAAATCACCAACTAATCACCAAATTGATGGTTTGGTATTACCTTCCTCTTTGATTTGACTATCAGCATAATCAAGATTCACAGTAACACAAAGACTTAAACTCTACTCTATTCCTCGGTAAATTTGGTTGTATCCTTTACAAACCAGAATAAAGAAAGTCTGATCATGTTTATGTTTTCAAACATTGTCTGTGCTGATATTTCTACTGTTCAGCATTATTATTTGATAACTGATTTATATTGTCTGGATATATAAAATATTTGAAGAAATAAATTTTAGTTTGAAATAATTCCTTAGCATTATATTAGTTTGGAAGAGAATAGTCTAAAATTTCAGAATATATTCAATAATTTTGTTTACTTCTACAAATACATTTTTGCTTTGAAATGTTTAAAGATTGGAAGAATATTTATATATTACTTTTCTCATTTAAAAGTGTTTTATCCCAACTAATCACAAGGAATGAAATATTATTTTCCTATTAGTTGCTATATGTCTATGTATAATTAGTAAAATATTTAATGCTCATGAAAATCAACAAATTGTTAGTCCAAAGATATGCTGACAATATATATTTTTTTCAATCTAATGGCTACTTACAAGGGCTCACTAGAGTCTGTCAATATATTTACCAAAGTATAAACGTGTACTTTTACCCATAACTGTGTTTTAAACATTATATTGTTGAGTCTGATTTGTCATTAAGTCAATTATGTGTAGATACTTCTGTAATAAGATTAAAGAATAGAGACTTATTTAAGGTGGCACATAGTACTGACTAAGAACACTGCATTTCTTGGATAGCTATCACTGTTCTGCCCCTTAATAACTGTGAGTTTGGGGGCAAGTTATTTGACCTTTTTTATCTATAGAATAGGACTCACTTAATTTATATGGTTATTGTGAGGCTCAAATAATTGAATACATATGAAATTCTTAGAACAGTCCTTAGTTCATTTTAATGTTTAAATTGCTAGCTATTAATGTAAATGTCACATAAGTAGTTTCTCCAGCCCAGAGATGGCGGTGAATTCAGAGACTTTGCTAATGAATATGGGGAGGTATGTTGGGGCACCAGCCTGGATTGAAATAGAATTTTATTCCTCATGGTGGCGTTTGCTACTTTGACACACCTAAAGAGTCTATTATAAGCTGCTATATTAATTTACTGTCACTTTGAACTATACAAATATTCAATGATTTCTTTGTAAAGATGAGAAAAAATGTAGGTCTAACAATAGAGCAAATAAATGTGTCTCTAAATCATTTCTGTAGCTGACTTTATTGTTTTAATGACAGTCAACAATTTTCATTTCACATAGAAATAATTAGACTTTAAAATTTTTAGGTTAAAATATCCACATTTGGGTATAAAAAAGCCATACAAAATATTTGTATATATATGCTAATTTCTAGATATAACTATATAAAACATGTGCCAGTATATAAATATTATATACTTTAATATATAATAATATATAATTATTAATATACATAAAGGAAATGGACGCTCTGGTGGAAGGATTTTACATGTACTTTTGAGTTTATGGCTGCAGTTCACAATTGGCAATGCCTTAGGGTAAAATATTATTGTCTTTTCACAGAGATTCTCAAAGATGCAAGGTGTCTATGTGGGACTGCTGCTTTTTAGTGTGACCTGGGCAGCATCAGTAAGCATTTACAAATTCATTTATGTTCATAGAATCTCTTACTTTATTTTCTTTTAAGCCATGTCTTTTAACATTAGTAGAATTTATCTAATTCAGTAACAAAAAGTATCAAGCATATAGAAAAAATCCAGCACTTAACATCTATCACTAAGGAACCTTTCAATAAACATGTGATATCTCCATGTTACTTTCTACAGAGCACCTAAAGCAGTATTTTTGAGAGAACTAAAAGCCAGTAAGAGTGTTTCAAGTCAGCTAAGGCTAATGATTAATGTTCAAAGACTTAAATTATATCATGACAAAAACTTTTCTTTTTTACTATATATACTCTAATATGTACATACTATGCTGTATTAGTATATTATTTGAATGAAGAATTCAAGATGAATGTTTTAAAGCTCACTAACACTATTTTGTAAACAGATGGCAATGCAAAGGTACAAAATGTTTCTGTATTTCTTTCAACACCTTAGTGCTGTGGGATTTTGCTAAAGATGTTCTCTTCTTCAGTGAGGCTAAAGATATGAAGTAGTACCACCTAAACTTAGCCCAACTCAAGCTTCTATTTCCCTTTGTGTCTTTTCTTCTGATTCACCCAGATGAGTACTCAGGATGTGACCAAATTGTCTTGAGCATTACAGACATTTTCTGCAATGCAGACACAGCGCTAATTAGATAATGTCTGAACAGTATCCTAACTTCTCAGAGTAACCTTTTTGGTTGGAGAACTATGGAAACAAGTAATCATTGTGTTGCCAACCATGCTTAAATATAGGTCCTAAGTGAGTGGGCGACCAGTTGGGTAACCAGAGGGACAAGGATGAACCATACCATCTGGCAAGGACAGCAGAATTTGGGGAAAGCATACACCCCTCTTAGTACACGTACTCACAAAGTCCTGTGGGGGCTGTACTACTTAAAACAGACATGTGTCAGGCCCAATCCTCATCACCTAGCTCACCAAGGCTGTAGAGGCACACCCTTAGGCATGATGGTGATAGTGTGGGTCTATTTGACCTAGTTCAATCTAACCAACTGAGGATGAGTTTATTTTGAGCATTACATTCCAAGGAACAGCTGGAGTGATGCTTCTGACCATTTTCCAGTAAAATGCTATGTCAACATTGATCCAGTGACCACTGGTCAAAAGAAGGTGCCAACTTTCCTCCCAGAGACAGACAATGCCATCTACATTACAGAACCACATTCAAGCCTAGATCAACGACCAATTGGGTAGTGGGAAAAAAGGGAAGGATACAGATTCAAATGAAAGAGTCACAGCAAGGGTACAAAATTTGGCATTGCGAAAGGTGAAATGTGATGTTTTCTCACAGATACACAGATTCTATTTTAGCAATTACCTAAAGTACTTAATAATAGATTGCTAGCATAAAGCGTAATATATACTGAGTCACTTATGTATGTCTAAGAACTGTAAGCCAAATTCCAAACAATTTTAAAACATGAGAAATAAAAGGTCCTTGGATCGTGCAATTCCATGAAAATTCATAAGTAGGCAATATGACTAGGAAGGTTTTGTTCTGGGTCACAGAATATCATGGCTATACCAAAGTACTCTATGTCATCATGTATGTATTTTTAATCCATACACAAATGCATGTGATTCTGAGTGTGACTGTGTTCTGTTAAGAAGATGCCCATGCTTTCATTTCTTTTGCTTCATATCTACCCAATTCATTTTTATGTTTTATTCTTCCAATAACCTCATTTCCAGAACTATTTTAGCTGTTCTGACATTAGTAAAGAATGATGAAATGATCTAAATTTATATTCAAAAGATCATATAAGAATGAACATTAAAAAATACAATAAAGAATAAAATTGAAAAATATATCTTGAGGTTAATGTAAGCTTTGGGAACATTTTTTATCAGCAAATGCTTTTTCTTATGTAACTACTTAAAATTTATTATTGTAATCCTGGGGCTTTGAGAGAGAGAGAGGATTTAGGTTAATGTATCTCCTCTATATCTACTACCACCTCTGTACATATAGGATTTAGGTTAATGTATCTCCTCTATATCTACTACCACCTCTGTACATATAGGCTTCTTCTATTACCTATATTAAATGAGTTATTATGGGACTCAAATGAGATTTTTACGCAAATCTGTGTGACAGATCCCTATCACAGTTTACAAACTGTGAAGTGCTATGTGAATATAAGGTTTTCTTGAGAAACTATTGTTTGTTTTCTAGAATAAAATGGAATATTAGACAGATTTACATTGAGGTATTTTTAGGAAACTTTTGAGTTTATATTTTTAAGATGCTTTAAGAAAATCCATGACATTAAGGTTTATTTTAAGGTTTTTAAATAAGGTTTATTTAGGAAACTACTTTCTAAGTGAATAGGACTGCTATTAGGCAGACTGCTATTAGCCCCTGAAACTGTTTACCTCTGTTTTGATCTTTTCTTGAAGGTTTCTCTCTTCTATAACCAGCCCACCATGGCTCCTGCTTCTACTTTAGCATATATATTGAAGAACAAACATGTTCTACTCAGAAGTTCCCCTTTTGACATCACAGATAAGCTAGGGCTTTCAAAAGTAAGCAGAGAAATAGAAATACTGACAATTAAATATCCATATACTTGTTCCTGTTGCAGAAAACTTGCTCCAGGATTCTTAGATATTGTTCTGCATGCTGTCCTGTGATGCCTTCAGCTCAAAGGCCTGGGACAGCTGCCCAGATCTATTCCTTTTTATTTTCTGACCATCCTCCACTTCAATAGCAACCCCTTACCATCAGGACCTCTCAAGAAATTTTGACATTTTCATATCAATCCAAGAGAAAGAATTTGTTCTAGTCTGCTGACCACCTCCATTCACCTTCCCTGAATAAAACCTCTGGCCAGGAGGCTAGCAACAGTAAGGACAGAGAAGGGGTATAATCCTACTCCTTCCATGCAGGACTGTGGTGTGGGACTTTTCCTGGACCACTAGCACTGATATAACTTAACTCATCATATCAACCGTTGAATTTATACCACCATTTCCCATAAGTCCATAGCACTGAACTCTGAGTTCTCTTGCACTCAACAATTCCAGGTTGAGAGTGAAAACCTCTCTTCAGTGAATAACAATGGCATCTGAGCTCCTCCACTGGAGCATCATGCCTGCCTTCTTCTTGCCATTCCATGTGGTGGTTCTCTGTGCTGGAATCTGGTTCTGAAACGGAGATGGCATTGTTTCCCTCTGGGAGAATAAAGCTGGCACTGTCCTTTCTAATACCAAAATAACTGTGAAAGGATAACTGGGTCCACCTTCTTTTGGTTAAAATGATTTTCCACATTGACTAGTATAACCCAGTGAGAGAAAAATAAATGAAACATTTGTTGTTTGAAGAAATGGATGAAAGAATGTTCCACTTGGTGAAATGTCCCTCATTTCCTTGCAGACGTTTCCACTACAGACTGTGAAACCTCGGCAAGGCTGTGTGGAAGAACACAGGGTAAACAGAATCATTCTTCTCAAATAACTCAATTTTAGCTCTGTAAAGAAAAAGCGTCAATAAGAGAAAGTTTGAACTGCCAAAATATTTTTGGGTGCTTATACTGGGAGTGCAAAATTATCCAACATCATTTTGGCACTTTCTAGTTAATCAAGTATTAAAATTCACACAATGTGTGATAGGAAAGTAAGAAACCATTCTGAATATAGACTTGTTTCTCTTCAGTGTGATTTCTTCCTTCAGGAAATAATATTTTGCTAGGCAACTTTCAGAGGGATAAGGAAGAATTCTGGGATATTGTAACTAGCAAACCATATTTTGCCACATGGACACATGAGAGCAAAGTGATAAATGAAAGGGAAAAAAGAGAAAATTGGTTAACAGGTTTTAATGGAAAATTTAGTTTACTTGGAACTCGTTTTTGACATCCATCCAGAAAGTTCAGCAAATACTCTCAGCTTTGCACATCACCAAATTGCAGCTTACTTCTGCCTGCCATAGTTTCTCCTGGCACTCTCAGAAAACTCTGTTCTAAGAACTAACAATCTTCTGTTCCTTATCCGAACTGAAAATTACAAAGGGCTAAAACTGCAAATTTAAAAGGCTGCATATTCTTGCTGTGAGTTTTGCCATTTGGACATTAGATTGTAAAACCTGCCTTCCTCATGATCTCCTCAGCCATCTCACTGAAATATTTCTGCATGTTCCATTTCCATTGAAATCTGAAGAAAAATTGACACGCCCTGGGAGGTGAAGCATTTGACAGTCATATGCAAGGAAAACATATTTAGAGATAAGTAGATAAAAGAGAAGGAACAAGTGGATGTCTCCAGAGGCTGGATGATGCACACCCTCTTGTGGTTCCAAGAAACACTACCATTTGTCAGAAGCAGAATTTGACTTCTCCCAAGTTAAAAAATATCTCATGCTGTCAGAAAGGAAGCCAGGAAGCTTTGTAGTGAATGACCACTCACCTTAATATAATGTTGTGTTTTTGTAGAGAACATACAAGGGCCACCATGAAAAATATGGGTATTATATTTTTAAGGATGTTAATACATCATCTGGGAAGGAAAATCAAGCCAACAGAAAGGTAAGCAGAATCTTTGAGTGAAGGTTCTTTTTGCAAGCCAAACTCTGCACTAACCCTAGGGGAAATTGTAGGACAGACAAGTTTATTTTTGCCTCCTCTCTGGTTTCTGTCCCTGGCTGGCACCTTCCTCCCTTCCCCCATACTCCTAGGCTCCTCAGTCCTCTCTACTAATGCCACTCTGTGTTCCTGACTCCTGCCCCATGCCCTGGCTCAAAATCCTCTCTGTTTCAAGACCTGCGGCTACAGACACCCATGGATTGCCACATTATTTTGAGTAAGGTTTGATCTTACGTGAGGAGATGTTCTGGACACTATATGGTCTAATGGTGGGGATCTCACCAAGGGAAAGTTAATAGGAGAAATCATTTTGGCCTAAGAGTGACATGTTTTAGTGTCTTTAATTCATTCCATGGATGACTCAATCTGTGTTGGGATGTTCAGAAGAGAAAGAATGAGGCCTTTGTCACTGGGCTGACAATAATTCTTTTCACTCAGTCTCTTCTTGTAGATTCGTTGGTCAAAGAGCTGGAAACAGTTTTCAATACCATCAGCAGAAGTACTACTCACTTTTCCAAATCTGTTCTCATTTCCCATGGAAGTAGGAGTTTCCCTTCAGAATGTTATTTTCTTCTGTTCGGTATCTTTTACATGCCATCTCTAAAACCGCATCTACTTGCCTATTAAAATCAGTCAGAACTTACTTATAGTAACAAACAAATTCAGCTATTTCTATTGTGTAAGGTATATGTAAAATACTTAATTCTTTCTCTCCAGGATCTTGGAAATTAGAAAAAGAAACAAAAGATACAAAATCATTAGAACCCAAGAGGGAATGTGGAAAGTGCCATATAAATAGGATTTTTTTTTTTTTTAAATCATGCTTTAAGGACTTGGAGTAGAAAAAAAATTGGTTGTTTGCCTGGTGTTCAGGGAACTCCACATAATGGAATAATTGAGCTGGGCCTTGGAGGATGAGCAGGATTTAAGAAAACAGAAATGAATGGGTGAGGCCATTCTCCAAGAAAAGAATACTATGAACTGAAGAATGAAAATAGGAAATCAGACCAGCTAACTTATTCATAGACCAGTATGCAGCCAAACATTACTTAACATAAGCAAATGCAAAAAAGCAAGTTTTTCTGGTTTTAAAACATTTTCTCTGATGCATGGTTAGAAATGATTAGCTATTACGTACCACAGTTCAAAAGTTATTTCATGTTTTCCATTATAAAATAATCTCATTAATTTCTCTAATGACATGCATAGAATTCATTAGTAAATATGTTACTCTTTTGAAACTAGTAAAAGCACTAAAAACACACACACAAAAAAACAAAAACAAAAAAAAACTACCTAGTTCAGAATAGGAAAAGAAAAAAATTAAGAAGGAATTATTATAATCTACTGATTTTTCTGGCCCACTTATTTAGCTCAAAAGGCTATATTAGCAATGAGTAAATAAGCTTGATTGCAACGAACAATATAAATGTCCCAAACTAAATGACTTAAAGCAAGATACTGTTTCTAGTACTTTTTATTCAGAAGTAACTCACTGCAAAGTTTGTTTCTCTCTCTCTCTTTCTCTCTCTCTCTTTTTCATAGCAAAGTCTTGCCTACTTTTAGAATATGCTTGGGAATATAAAAAATAATGGTGTCATCCTGGTGATTAATGGTGTCATAACTTCCACAAATAAATCAATTCAAATTAAATTTTAAAATTGCTACAAGTTGGCACTTTTGCAGACATTAGCAAGCTTCATACAGTTGAAGTACATTTAGATACACCATTTTTATTTTGAGATTCGAGTGGGAGCTGATTCCCCACGGCACCAAATAATTAATAACTGGTGGTCCTTCCATTAGAACCGTGCTTCTATTTGGGGGTAGGGGAAAGACAGAGAGGGGTGGGGAGAAGAAGTCCTGTCAGAACCACTTTTTAAGTAACATGTCATCAGGGGCCACAGGCTTGTGGAACCAACAGCCAGAGGGCAACATTCAGGTATTGTATGGGCAGAGGGTTCAGAAAAATTCTGTCTCTACCTGCCTCTATGACCATGTTAGAAATGTCAAGGGACTTGGACAACAGGCGTGCATTCTATATCAAATGACTATCATTAACATTATGTGAGAAAGCAAACTACCATTCCATAAAGAGTTGTATACAGTTCCATAAAAAATGATTGTTACTATCATTTATATAGACTTGTTTAATGATAGGAATTTTGCTAGATGCGTTACATGCATTATATCACTTAATAAAATTATTTAATTCTCACAACAATCCTAATAGGTAGGTATCATTTTTCCTATCTTATAGCTGAAAATGCTAAAACTCAAAGAGTTAAATAAGGCTCCCAAGGTCATACAGTCAATAAAGAGTCAGGCAGGTGGTTTTAATATATATGCTCTTTCCATAATTCAACTACTTTTAGTGCGCACTGGAGTGAAGGATTAAGAAAGACCATTGTCATCTCCTGTCTGCTATTCTACTTGGTGCTATTCTCAATGATGCTGGCTTCCCTGAATCTGTTTTTTCTATCTTCTTTGCTATATTTCCTACAAACTTACTCCCAAAGTGTGTGTTTTCAGCTGACTGCTTCTCTATCTGGGAGTGCTCATCTATGTTTACATCTTTAATTAACATGTCCAAGAAGATGTTCACATGCTCAAAAAGAGCCAGAAGATTGAAGCGTGGTTACAAAAAGATAAGACAAAATTAAACTGTGTAGTGAATACAGGGCTATGGCCAGGGCAAGAAAAGTGACAGATGCTATGTGCTGGGGATGATCAGACTACATTAGAGTTTGGAGTTGACATGGGACCCCATAACCATAGTCAGGTGACGGATATGAACACAATGGCCTAAGAAGAATAATTGCTACACATACCATTTGTACCTACAGGATGTCTTTGCCATTTAATAATTCACCAGGTTTTGCTTAGAACATACAGCACACAGCCCAATTGTATACAAATCTTGAGTCCTCCATAAATATCTTTTGATTTTATATTATTCACCAGTTTGAAGGCTTATATAGTGGCATAAATTCAATGTGGGGTGTAAAGAACTATGGAATTTTTTCTGTCTGTGATTATTATGTTGCTCAAAAGACCCTACCAATGGGTTTATGAAGGGACAAGGGAATGCACATAAATTCATTTTAACCTGTCTAGACTTAAGGTTATCTAATAATGTAAATAGTTTTTGAGTAAATCCTTTAGTCTCTTTTAGATAAAAATGCTCAGATCCTCACTTTCCCTTCTTCTCTAAGATGGTATACAGGCATGGCTTAGTCCACCACTACTATTTTTCTCTTAATTAATTAATTATTTTCAATTTACAAATTTTTTTCAAAGTCAAATTTTAACACATATAAGGGGCCTTTGATTAATTTTTGTTCTGGTTTACTAATGAATCATGAAATTCTTTTAATTATTTTAAATTGAGTATATAAATTTCATATATTTGGCTTTCTTTTTAAGTATGTTTTTTAACTAATAAACACCTTTTCCTAAAAAGGTTTAAGCTTAAAATCATAGGTGTACTTATTTTAAATTGGAATTGTAATACCAACATATTACACTTTTTTTTTGAGAGAGAGAGAGAGAGAGAGAGAGAGAGAGATAATTTTTTTAATATTTATTTTTTAGTTTTCGGTGGACACAACAGCTTTATTTTATTTTTATATGGTGCTGAGGATCGAACCCAGTGCCCCACACAGGCCAGTCGAGTGTGTTACTGCTTGAGGCACCTCCCCAGTCCCAATTACTCTTTTTTAAAATTATTTATTTGTTCAAGTCAGTTATACATAACAGCAGAATGCTCTTTGATTTATTGTATACAAATGGAGCACAATTTTTTACTTCGCTGGTTGTACCCAAAGTAGGGTCACACCACTTGTGCAATCATACATATACTGATGTATGTAATGGTATCTGTCTCATTCTACCATCTTTCCTACCCCCATCCTCTTTCTCCCCTCCCCTTTGCCCCATCCAAAATTTCTCCACTTGTCCCATGCCCCCCCTCACCATTATGGATCAGCATCCACTTATCAGAGAAACCATTCAGTCTTTGGTTTATGGGATTGGCTTACTTAACAAGCTATTCTCTAATTCCATCCATTTACTTGCAAATGCCATAATTTTATTCTCTTTTATTGCTGAGTAATATTCCATTGTGTGTGTATGTGTGTGTGTGTGTATATATATATATATATATATATATATATATATATATATGTATATATCACAGTTTCTTTATCCATTCATCTATTGAAGGGCATATAGTTGGTTCCACAGTTTGGCTATTGTGAATTGAGCTGCTATAAGCCATGCACTATTAAATACAAATCCAGCTTATACCACAGGGGAGAAGAAGATGGGATTCTTCAGACACCATGGAACAGTGTTATTGACTATTTGAGTGCTGATTGCCCTGCTGGCTTCCTAAGAGGAAGTCATTACCTACTATCACTTAGGATCCAATCAGTGTAGTCTCCATGGGGACCCATTAGTGATTTGGGCTTTCTTGGCTTCCACAGGCAATTTGGTATCCTCTTAAAATATGACTCATATCTGTCCCTGGTATATGTGCTCCATCTACATTGCTCCTTTTAGAACTACCTCACTCCACCTATGCAATCACCCTCTTCATAGCTCCAGAGCAGAAGCTCAAACCTTGCAATATCTTGCCTATGCCAGAGAGAAAGAATAAGTAGCATGTGGCAAAATCAGTCTCAGCCCCTTTCTTCCTAACCACGTTGTTCTGCCATGCTTACTGAAACCTGGCTGCACCCCAGCTTTGAAAAAAGTGGCATCTTCACAAGCCTCTCCCACAAGAAAGGACAAATTGAGATTCAGGTGTAAGCTCTTTTCTTGACTCTACTTTCTCCTTTTCATCCATTTTCTCTTGGGCTCTTTTCTTGCCTGGATCTCCAAACATACATTCTGGATCATAGGTTTGCAAATTGTAGTCTCTAGACCCAGCAAAATCTACCTCATCTGAAAGCTTGTTATAACGCAAATTCTAAAGCTCCCTTTCAGATTTGCTGAGTCAGAAACCTGACCTTTGGGCCCCATAATCTTTGTTTCAACAGGCTTCCAAATGATTCTGGTAAATGCTGAATTGAGAAAGGAAGTATCCATACTGATTGTCAAATTTGTCTTATATGACAAAGAGAGAAGAAAATTAATGAATTCTTTTTCAAATAATAGCTGATGTCACAAAACTTGCTGCAAAATCTTTTGTTTTTTGAAAGTCAGAGGCTGATTATTACCTATAGTTTTCTATTTGTAGATTTTCTGTAAAAATAGAGAAAGAAAGAAAGAGAATAGGGGAGGGATCGAGGGAGGGTAATAGGAAGAATAGAAGGAAGGAAAAATAAAAAAGAAGAGTGAAGAATAAAAATTCTTCCATACCTGAATGAATACTTCTGAGGATCAGGACAAAGGCAAGGGGTAGGGGAGAGAGAGAATAATTAAATTTTTGATAATTTTAAATATCTTTTTGGTTGTAGATGGACACAATACCTTTATTTTATTTATTTTTATGTAGTACTGAGGATTGAACCCAGTGCCTCACATATGCCAGTCAAGTGATCTACCACTGAGCCATAACCCCAAGCCCCAGAGAATAATTTAAAGTGTAAAATGCATTTCACTTGTGACTAACTCTTCACTACATGAGGATCACAGTCTTCTATCACATTCTTAAGTTTAGGTCTTCCTTTAAAGTTTGGCCTGAATCTATATTTTAAAAATTTATTTCTTATTCTCTTCCTTAGGATCTCTCCACTCTAGCCATGTAGGTTTATTCATATTATCTTTTTCTAAATAACTGACTTTGTCACTTACCCTTAAAATATTCTCACCCCCTCTGTATATCTGAATCATACTCATGCTTCCAACCTTGCTCATTTTCTTTCTCCATGAAATCTGGTTTGGCCATTCCAGAATGAGCTCTACCAATAAGCCTCTATTGAGTTAATAGACTACATTAATCAAACATATGGTTTTAAAAAATTGCCTAAGAATTTTTATATTTTAAAAAATTTAACATGAAATAAACACTTTATGCTATAAATTATACTTCAGCAGGAAGAAAAAAGCAAAGACAACATTGCTCTTCATCATTTTGAAAAGAGAAGAAATCAAGAACCATCCTCTAATGAAACCATTATCCAAGAAAGAGAGAAAGATGTGTCCTTTTTTGAAGCCAATGGAAATAACCAAAGTAATAAATCCACAACTCTTTCTGCAAATAGACAGAATGAAGGCTATAGTATTGGTAACACAGGAAAAGCTCGCGATGGCCTAATGATGTCCATGTTTCCTGAATCCACTGGGAATAAAGGGGTTGAGGATGGAGATGATGACATCAGCAACCTACACGACCAAGAAGAATATGGTGTGGCTCTCATCAGAAGTAATATGCCACGTGGGGTGAGGCCAGCGACTGTGACTGTGACAGAGCTGTGGGGAGAAGAAAACAAAGAGCACAAACCCAGGAATGTTCTAAGCAAAATTCCATCAAGTGTCAACTATGCCAAAGCCCACTCAGAAGATAAAAGGAATCATCAAAGAGATCCCCAAGCCCAGAAGAGCCCAGTAAAAAACAAATATGCTCCTCACATCCACATCCGACGCAACACTCAGTACCTGAAACAGGTCTCCCGAGCCCGGAAAATCCCCAGTGATTTCGAAGGCAGTGGTTACACAGATCTTCAGGAGAGAGGGGACAATGATATCTTTCCTTTCAGTGGGGACGGTCAACCTTCTAAGGGCATTCCTAGCAAAGGAGGAGCTCTCAGTCCTGACCCAGAAAGTACAGGTGTTCAAACAGGACTTCCAGGCCCACGTGAAGCTGCGACTACTAACCCTGATACAAGGGGGGCAGATTATAATGAGATCCCAGAGAGAGAAGAAAGTGATGGCAACGCCATTGGAGACAAGCGTCAAACAGGGAAAGGGGCAGGGACTGCTGACGTCAGCCTGGTGGAGGGCAGCAATGACATCACGGGCACCACCAATTTTAAGGAACTCCCTGGAAAGGAAGGGAACAGAGTGGATGCTGGCAGCCAAAATGCTCACCAGGGGAAGGTAGAATTCCATTATCCTCATGTGCCCTCAAAAGAGAGATCAAAAGAAGGCAGCAGCGATACAATGGAAAGTGCCAATTTCAACGAAGTACCAAAAAATGGCAGAGGTAGCAGTAGAAAAGGTACAGAACTATCTAACAGGAACCGAGTGACCGCAAATGGGAAACAAAGATTTTCTAGTCAGGGCAAAGGTCAGGGTCTGCTTGTTCCTTCTCACGGTCTTGATAATGATATCAAAAATGAAGTAGGTCCCCATAATGGCCCTGGGAATGAAGGGAATACAATAACGCAGAGCAGAAAAGGCCATTATGTACCCCATGGACGAAATAATTCTACATGGAATAAGAGTATGTCACAAAGGAAAGGCTCCTGGTATTACAGAAAACCCCATTCCAGTAGGAACTTTAGTCCCCCTAGAAGGGACGACAGTAGTGAATCTGACAGTGGCAGTTCAAGTGAGAGTGACGGTGACTAGTTACTAGAAGTCCCAGCAGAACCATTGGTATATCTAGTCATCTGCCAGTTGGCGGTGGAGAAGAGGCCCGGACAGCAGACCAGAGGGAGAGAGGAAAAAACTGGGAATGAGAGTCAAGAAGCCTGGTCTCCTCAGGGGAATTTTTTTTTCTTTTTTTTACGATCTTAATGGTCATATATGAATTTCTATTCAAGGTTATAATGCTTCTTAAGGGGAAAAAATCACTTATTAAGGATTTAGATAATAGGTAATATTTGAATAGTTGTTATGGTTAAAAAGCTTGTGAATGTTGCAAATATCTTCCTATGTTTTTTTTTTTTTTTTTTTTTTTTTGCTCCGAAAATAAACACAATTTCTCTTGGACAATCTGTAATTAAATGTTGTAGAGAAAACTCTGTACATTGTGGTGCATTATTTCAGAGGTAACAAAACTAGTTTTGCCTCCAGCAAAGGAAGTGCATATGAAATTAATCTGCTGGATAAACCCTGAACGTGTTTCTCCAGCTCACATTGCTATGCCAGCTTTTCCTGACTTCTTTCTGCTCTGATGGAGATTTCCTACTTCAGAGCCATCTACGCTCTTTCCTCTGTTGCACATATAAGGCATATTTTATTTCCGGAAACAAATCTCATGGAATCACTTTTGTCAATTCTACTTCCTTCCAAAGAGGACAAGTGCGTGGAGAGAGGGCAATGGGAAAATATGAGAACGAGAAACAACATAGAAGGCAAAACAAAAATGTAGTTCAACACATACTGTTCATTGATAGGGGATTCCAAATTATTATGAGCCTATTTTTTTCTCTTTTCCTTTACTGTAGATGCCTTTTCAGTTAATGATGTCCTTATGAGACAGTTTTGAAAACAAAATCTGTCTCCTGTTAGGGAAGGATGAGGAATTATGGAAGGGTTTTGCCCCAACTGATAAAAGCAGCTTATACAACTGGTACTATCTTTCTTCTAAGGCTTTTTTTCTTAGTTTAACTTGAACATGTTGACTGAAGGCACTGAAGTCTTTTTGTGGCCATTGGGAAGGACAAAATAATCATGGCAATACAATAGAACAAGACCCATCAGCCCTCTACTTCCAGTGTCCTTGTTCTATGAGAATGATTCCTCATGCTGGACCACCATTTATTTTGTTGTTGTTATTTATAGCTGAACTGAATTCCTAACAGACATATCTCTTCATCCCTGACATCTTCTACATGAGAAGGGTAGAGAGAAGAAAAGGAGAAGAAGATGGAGAAAAAAAATACTTATTCTCTAGTCTCTTTAAGATGCAAGTTCCCAAACAGCAGAAGTTATGACTGGGGCATTCTGTGAGGCACCCCCACTGTCAAGTTGAACAATGTGTGTGACACAGTGGACATGAGTCAATGCCCATATGGCATTATGGTAACTTAAACAGATCCTGAGTTCCAACACTAGGTAGAGGTGCTTTGTTTCCAAATAAAAGTGGCAATATAAGCCATGGAATAAATGAGCTTCTCCACATACACACAAATAATAGTGGCTTACCCACTTGAAGGTCTGCCAGGTGGCATACTCTGTTAAATTCTTTAATTTGCATGGTTATTTTTACAATTTATACATAACTAAACAGAGTTTTCTAACTAGTAAGCTAGGATTTGTACCTAGGCAGCCTGACTCCAGAATTTTTATTGTCAAACTCACTTTACTGCCATATATTACATAGATATACATAAAACATAGTTCATTTTACATATATATAATATGCATATTGTTATGGTTTGGTTATGAGGTGTCCCTGAAAGCTCACATGTGAGACAATACAAGAAGTTTCAGAGAAGAAATGATTGGATTGTGAGAGTCTGAACCCAACCAGTTAATTAATCCTTGATGGGATTAACTGAGTGGTAACTAGAGGCAGGTGGGGGTGTGGCTGGAGGAAATGGTTAATTTGGGGCGTGGCTATGAGGTATATATTTTGTATCTGGAGCTGGAGTTTCTCTCTTTACTTCTTGATCACCATAATGTGAGCTGCTTTCCTCTGCCTCCCTCTCCTGTCATGATGTTCCGCCTCACCTTGAGCCCCGAGGAATGGAGCCAGCCTTCTCTGAACTAAGACCTCTGAAACCATGAGCCCTCAAATAAACTATTCCTCCCCTACAGTTGTGCTGGTCTGATCCTTCAGTCACAGCAGTGAAAAAGCTGACTAAAACATACATATAGAGAAAGAGAGAGAAAGGGAGAGGAAACTTGGGGGGAAAAAATCCCAACTAGAACCTGAAAACAATGAATGTCTTTTTTTTTTTTTTTCTCTCACTCATTTCTAACTTTTGCACATAACAGATGTCAGTATTGATGAAAAGACCCATCATGGAATGTCACCATCAGAATTTCATAATTAACTAATAAACTATTATTAGTACTTTTTAAAAAAAATATAAGATAATTTTGGCAAAAACACAAAAACAAAAACAAAAACATAACCTAGAGGCAGTTAATGAAGTAAAGACTATCATATCAGAATTTAAATTGCAAATAAGTATTTGGAAACCAAACTGTTGCTTCTATTTCAGGTTATATTGGACTTTTACAAGTGAATGATCTGATCACGTGAAAAACACTTGTAAAAGAAAAGCATGAATGGATAGAGAATGTGAATGCTTTCTTTGGGTAGTGACAGGTTGTCTGTCCTAGTCTGCCTTCTAGTGGAGAAACTGCATCTCAACCTTCTGCTCAGATTTTGTCTCCTCTCTTCAAACTTCAGTGTTCATGGGCATTTCTTCAAAGCACTGGCAAAGTTCATATTTTATTCATCCCTTCCACAGATATGCAGGAGTTAGTTCAAACACAGAAAGATCAGAGACACTCAAGGATGATTTGAAATCAGACTGTGGAGCTTGTGCTTTATCTAAACCCGTGTTTCAGGCAGTAAACTACATTATCTTCACTGTATTTAAAAATAAACACAGGTTTCCAAAACAGAGCAGAAAAGTTTGGCCTCTTAGAGTTGCCTTGTAAGGGATGATTGAAGTGGACACATTCTGCCACCTTGTGCCCCAAAAGAAAAGCTCTCTGGTACCAGGCCTGGGAGCAGGTTCTAGACTCTTTCACTTATTTGTGCACCTGCTATTCCTTCTATCTTCACCTCCCTAGATTTCTCTACTTATAAAGATATACCTTCATTTTGCAACTCTAATTTATCTATTTTTGATCACACCAGACTTCTGGGACAAATTGTCTGATTTTTTTTTTTTTTTGCATAACATTCAGCTCAATTGAAAAACATGTATTGAATGTCCACATTTTATAAAATTCCATGGGGATCAACAGAAAGAGAAGAGATGCCCCTGGCCCTTATCAAGAGTATAATTTTGTCAAAGAGAAAGTCCCACAAAAGATTTTAGGCAGAATATGGTAAATCCAATAATAGAAATTTAAATAAGGCAATAAAGGAGTTTTGAGGATGGGACAAGTAAGGATATCATAAAATCCATTTTCCTCCAGATATGACAGTTTGAGAGGGGCTGTAGATGATACATTGTCACAGTTGATATCCTCAAGTCATACTATTGTATTATAGAACTTATGTAAGATGACCCCAGCCAGAGGACTGTTAAGTGGCAATGGGTAATGCAGAGGTCAAGAGAGTTGGAACAAAGAATACGAGCCATAGGCATTTACTCAACACACTATTGCTGTAGTCCATAATAAGCACAATAACATTCCCTCACTCAGTTTTTTGAAACAGCTTTGAACTACGCAGGAGCTCAAGATGACACAAGGTTCAATGGTACTATGATGCTTTCAAAGAAACCCATCTTTCAAGAACAACTTCTGTGAACTCTGCTAGCCAAGATACTAATCTTAGAATCATAAGTATTAATATACAGCATTAGATGGCCCAAAGGAAAAAAAAAGAAAAATAGACAGATTTGGTTGAAAGATATGGAAAGGGAGTTGGAAGCAGAAAGAGAAATGGGAGGGGAAGTAAAGGACTAGAAAAACCTTAATGAGGAAATCAGGAAAGAAAGGAAAGCAAAAGTCCAATACAACCTCAAGGTCAGAAACACAGAAAAGAAGTAAAAGTAAGGAGTGAACTCACACAATATCTGCAAGGAAAGCTTGAAGAGCACATATGGTTTAGATGTTGAATAATAAAGGCTAAAAGAGCAGCAAGTCATAGTGTAACATATATGCCCCATTTAGAAGTCTAGCTGTTACTATATTTGAATTTTAACTAGATTGTTGTGATTGTCAGGTTAATGAATAGGTAGTAGAATTTAAATAATTTTAACTTAGACAATTCTTACTTAAAATGATGAGCTGAAGAGCTTCTGAAAGACATGCCAGGTATGTTGCT
The DNA here is from genome assembly GCF_048772815.1 of Callospermophilus lateralis. Taxonomy (NCBI): domain Eukaryota; kingdom Metazoa; phylum Chordata; class Mammalia; order Rodentia; family Sciuridae; genus Callospermophilus; species Callospermophilus lateralis. The sequence goes on from NC_135312.1 coordinate 68,187,678, forward strand.
TGAGGAAAGTAAGCTGTTGCTGGGTGTGGTGGCACATGTCTCTAATTCCAATCACTTGTGAGGCTGAGGCAGGGGATTGCAAGTTCCAAGCCAGCCTCAGCAACTTAGTAAGTCCCTGAGCAATTTAGTGAGACCATGTCTCAAAAATTTTTAAAAAATTACAAAAAAGGGTGGGTTGGGAATGTGTCTCAGTGGTTAAGTGCCCCTTGGTTCAATCTCCAATATCAATTAAAGAAAATACGCTGTATTTTTAGCACAGAGGCGATTCTGATGGAGATGATCTGACTCTGATCTTAAAAACACTGCATGGGTGAGTGATTGAAATAACATTTGTGGTATAAAATCATGAATGGGGTTCAGGATTTTTGTTTGTAACAAGTTCCTCAAATGATTATAATGAAAGCCCAAATTTGAAATCACTAGCATGGGGCATCTTTCTCAGTCACCTTCAAACCACTGCTCTGAGTTTCCTGTAGATCCATGGCTAGTCATAGCCATGATTGGTATTGTGGGAGCATTTTTTGATCCATGATGAAGAAAGAGATAGCTTATCTTTGTGCATATCTCATATCAACAAATAGTGAAAATAGAAGTAAAAGGGAATTTATAAGATACCATGTAAAAAGGGAACCTAAATAGGCTCTTGTGGAATAGAAATTGTTCACAGTATATATATGTGGCTTCCACAACTCGCTACTCTGTGGAAAATAGTCTGGTGGTTACAGAACTGTGGTGTGCCACATAGGTCATATACAAATTGGTCACTTGAGCAGGATATGACCATAGCTGTTCAAATTCACATTCTTGTAAAAGAACAGAAAGTGTGACAAGGAGACAAAGAAGGAACTGAAAGGGCAAAAGTTAATAGTGCAAAGGAGAAGGAGTCAGAATGTGCTGATTTGAGATGGAGCTTGTTGCCACATATTGCACAAAGAATTGAGTTCTAGAAGACAGTTCCCTGTGAATAGAAACTTCAGTTAGAATTTTTGAGCAATGATCCATGAATCTGTGGTGTTCTTCCACACAATCTGCCTTTGTTCTTATTCAGCGTTGGAGCTCTGTCTTCCACAGAGATCCAGACTGTTGAAGGGGATGAACCCTTTCCAGGGAAGGCCCCACAGTTGCGCCATCGTGTTTCATAACAAGTGTTGGGAGACTGCTGGGCTCAGTGGAGATGGAGGAGACAGGGGTGAAAGTCCCCTCGATCCCCAAGGCTGCACTGTGTTCAATGGAAATGAGTCTCTACTCTGACTCTCCAGCATGGTCTGTGGTCTTTCCTGGATTGCTGAGTAAATGAGGAGGCTTTGTTATTTCAACTTACTTTTGCTTATTCATCTGTCAGTGAAAACGTGTGAGAGCAAGCATTGAATCGAATGCATGCATTTCTTTGCCAAATAATATTTATAGTTTTTCTCACCATGAAACAAAATTCAGCACATAAAATTACAAAAATAAAAAACCCCAGAAAATAAAAGTAAAATTATACTTTTACCACATTTTTTCTTCCAGTCTTTTTTTATGCCACACACACATTTTAAAATCGTACTTTACATTCCTCTTGGCATCCTGCTGTTGTCTTAATGTGTTATTATATCTAATTAAGTATTTTAAAATCATTTTAAATTTAATTATATAAATCTGACACAATTTGTTTAATCTACTATTGAAGGATATTTAGTGTTTTCCTAGGTATTCTCTATTATAAATTTTATCACTATTCACAATATTTTGTAGCTTTGTTGACAAGTTTTCTTTCTTTGTTTTTTTTTGTTTTTTTTTTTTTTTTTGGTACTGTGGATTGAACCTAGGGGTACTTAACCACTGAGCCACTGAGCCACATCCCCAACACTTTCTTATTTTTAATTTTGTTCCAGGTTCTTACTAAGTTGCTTAGGGCCTCACCAATTTGCTAAGGTTAGCTTTGAACTTGTGATCCTCCTGCCTCAGCCTCCAAAGCAGGTCTATCCATTCTTTTTAAAGGCTTACATAGAATTTCACTGCTTGAACTTACTGTCCTTTTTAGTTAGATCCCTATTGATTTTTAGTTAATCATTATTAAACCCAGTATTATAAGGAGTATCTTTGATCATGTGTCTTTGTGAATAGCAGTAAGATAAACAAATTTCTAGCCATGCCAAGCAAATTTTAAATATCAGATACAAAGATGCCACACCAAGTTTCATATGCCTAAAACCAGATTCTTAAAACAAGTAGATAGATACAAATGGTCCTTGGCTTTCAATGGCTCTACTTAGGACTATTCAACTTTGCAAGGGTGCAAAAGCAGTAAACATGCAGTAGAAATTGTACTTTGAGTTTTGATCTTTCCCCAGTCTCTCTCATGACCCAGGGCAGCAGCAGCGTGCTGCAGGTACTGGTTAGCCAAAGGATCATAAGGGGTAATGACTGGTACTCCTCAATGTGATGTGTTGCCATTGTGTTTGTGGATACAAGTACTTGATAAATTACACAAAATAATTAGCAATTGATTATAGAATAATTATTTGTTAAATGATTATGTGCAACTCTAGGCTAATGTTAATGTTTAAGGTAGAATAAGTAAGCCATGATGTTTGATAGGTTAAGTGTGTCAAAATGTATTCAAGTTCTGATGTTTTCAACTTATGATGGGGATGTAAGCCCATTTCAAGTCAAGGAGCATTTGTATTGTATTTTGTGAAGGACACTTCATCTCTCTCACATATACCCCAGAAGAATCATCAAAAGATCTTTACAATAAAGCACAACTTTTGGAGTCCCACTATGAATTCTAATTATTTGGTGGGTTCTGGGAATCTCTATTTTAGGAAAATATCCAGGCAATATCAACGTGCAGGCAGATTTGAGAACCACTACCATGGAGACCCATGCTCAAGTCTTTAAAACTGAAAAACAGAGAATAGTCACTAGATGGCAACCTATTCACTTAAAAAAATGTTGGAAAAAAATAAGTGGAAAGAGACATTATTACTCTCATTCACAATTCAATTTGGAAATGACATTTCCCTGTAGGAAGTTATTTAAAAAATATACAAGCAGGTCCTCTCTTTTATAATGCCTACATCCCATTACTTTAAAATTATATAATCAAAAACAAGAGCTCATTTGTTAGAATAATAATAAGCCCCTAGAAATTCTCAATCCAGTTTTTGTTTGCACAAACCTCTCTTATAAAACTCTGATTTCCTTGTTTCCTTAGATCATAGCTGGAATTTGTCTTAACTAAAATATCTCTTTTGTTACTAATGTCTGGTACACAAAAACTCCATAGATTAGCTGTGTTCTATTCTGCGAGGCTAAATCCCCTGACGTTAACACTTTGTCATTCTTTTTCTAATTCACTCTAGAGAGGTACATAGAGTCTTGGAGAGAAATTTAGTTATCTGGTCCTATGCTTACCTACAGCAGGATCCCCTAGTTTTACCCCTATGGGTAATTTTGCCACTGCTTATATATACTCAAGGAAGCTTATTTCATTGTCACTCCTCCTGGTGTTAGGCAGAATGATTCTTTTTCCACACGAAGTCTTTCATGTTCTCTACCTTTTTCCTCATCAAACTAAACAATGTTCTCCAACCGTCATGTGACCCTCACCACACTCATCCCCTCTACGTAGCTGGGCCTAATAGTTCACCTATTGCTCTAGCACTTCAGCAATAGTGTGACAGTTTCCTCCTTTATTCTGGCCACTTATTCTGCTACTGGAGTCCAAGATTGTGTTCAATTCCTTGATATCTAGAAAATGCCTGTACTAGTATTTGGCCCTAAATTCAGACTGAATTCATATCAGATTTCTTTGCTTCTTATTTAATTTCTAATTATATAAGTTCTAACCTCCATTAAAAGGAATGTCATGACAAACCCGGTGTTGCAGATTTTAACTGGCTTTATTTGCTGTTCTAGAGTTAGGCAGCAGCAGTCTGGGAATGGTTTGAAATGGACTAAAATGGTTCAGAATGCTCCGCCTTACCACCTGTGCAAGTTACTTTTATAGCCAGAGGAAAGGAAGTGACATAGAGAGCAGAAGGGAAGTACAGATAGCTCTATTGGTTAACAGTTGGCTTTGTTATATCTGAATTTCCAACAGTTGGCTGCTGGTTGACTGAAGGTCAGGTCCTGTGATTGACTGGTTATAAAAGTATGTTACAGTCTGTTTACACATCAAGTGAGGTTATAGTTCACTGATTGTGGAGAAACCTGTAGCCAAACTTAAAATATGTACAGAGGCAGCTTTAGGTAAAACTCAATTCAATTTAATACCTCCCTCTGTTTTTTGGGGGGGGTTTGTCTGCTTGCTCCACAAGGACCAACATTGGACATGCTCTTTCATTTATATCATGATACCTCATTTATTTTTAAACCAAAAACAAATGGTACATTTTCTGATGCTATTTTGCCCAAGTGTTTCTGAATCTCAGTTTTATAATCTTATGTATTTACTCTCACTCCCTGTTTTTGAGATGCCAATATTTTCTGGTGTTTGAGTGTTCATTTCAGCTATCAGTAGAGATATTGAGCAAGACAGGAGTTAAGCTAAGATTGAGTCCTGTAGCATTTTGATGTTGGCTCCCCGGTAGACTGATGCTGATCCATTAATCAACATTTTTTGAGGGTGTGGCTGCTCAGCTAATTATAAATATGGCTCTATTATTACCCAACCTAGATTTTCCCAAAAGGAAATATTGTCAAATATCTTGCTCACATTAACGTTCTGAGTTCTACAGTATTTTCTAAATCTAAAGGCCAATACCAAAATTCAGTGAGCAATGAAACAATACAAAAGTTGCAAGAATGTGGACTTGAAATAATAAATAACTTCCACTTCTTGGAAGGTAGAGTAGAGGTAGCTTTTCCTATTTCCCATTAATTTCAGCTTAAATTTCTGAATACACGTAAAGCATACCAAAGAAAACTCAGAAAGGAGAAGAGAATTAGACAGACATAGCCAGGGATCTGAAGACCCTAAGACTAATAGATGGTAAATCCTCTGGGTTTCCTTTTTTGCTTCATATGTCCCAGATTCAGAACTGAAGAAACTGGTAACTCAGAAATGCCAGCAACTACAGACAAAACTAAGTAAATAAAGCCCAAGAAAACTCTGCACACTGTAGCCAACGGAACAGGAAAGGGACAGTCCAGCAAGACTGGAAACTTTTAGACAATAACTTCTCCACACCAGTCAAACACCACAGAAAAAACCTGTGGTCCCATTCATGCCAACCAAGACTGAGTGGGAGCCCAGACTTCCACCCCCAAGAGGCCACCACAGGCACTTCAACCCACCACCAAACACCACCAACACCAGGGGAAGAAGGCATTTGGGACTTCCCTACCAGCTAGTCTGTGAAGAGCTGGCCCTGTGGTATCAATGGAGACTCCCAAATGGGCATCTCCCTGCTGGGTGGGGATAGTAGAGGTCTAGTACAGAACCAGAACTTTAACCATTGCCCTATGATGACTATGCCACCCACCCAGGTGCCACTAGAGACCATGTTGGGAGTGGGTGTTCCAGCCCTGTCTGGAGTAACGAGGCTCCCACCCCACAAGTACACACAAGCTTGGTTGGCAAGGGAGATCAAAAAGAAAACTTGGGCTTAAACCTCATGAGCATGGTACCATAGAAAATCATCTAGAACAGAAATTTTAAAAGACCCAGAATCTCACAACATAATATGAAAACATGCCGGACTCAGTTGGGAAAATCACTCATCATATAAAGAAACAGAGATCTTAAACTGATTGGGAAAAAGAAAATTGATAAAAGTCAACCCTGAGATGGTAGAGAAGTTAGAATTATCTAACAAATCATTGTCAGGCAGTCTTCATAAGAATGGTTGAAGGGGAAATTTATGAACACACTTCCCATAAGGGAAAAATAAGAAGTCTTAGCCAAGGAACAAGATATAATAAAGAACCTGTAGAAATATTAAAACTGAAAAATAGGATAACTGGAAGTTTTTAAAAAGTCAGTGCAGAGAAGAATGGAGGGAGTAGAGGAAAGGATCAGTAAATTAGAAGAGAGAACTACAGAAATTATTCCATCTGAACAAAGAGGAAATAGTGTAGAACTAAAAAATAGAGACTTGGGGACCTTTGGGGTTAAAAAGAAATCTAATGCTTGTGTCACTGGAGTTCCAGAAGGAGAGGAAAAACAGGATGAAGCTGGAAAAGTATTGGAGGAAATAGCTGAAAACTGTATACAAATTTGCAAAAGACAAAAACCTATAAATTCAAGCTATTACAAAAAAATTGCTGGTGAGAATATAGAGAAAGGGGAAACTCTCATAAACCGTTGGTGGGAATGTAAGTTAATACTAGCCATTATAGAAAACAGTATTGGGATTCCCCAAAAAAACTAAAAATAGAACTCCCATATGATCCTGGAATCCTATTACTGCATATGTATCCTAAGGAATTGAAATAGGTGTGGAAGATAAACCTGTACTTGCATATTCACTGCAGAATTATTCATAATAACAAAGATATGGAATCAACCAACTGAGGTGTCCACTGACAGATGAATAGATAAAGAAAATGTGGTACACACACAAAATAATTTCCTGAAGTCATAAAAATATTAAATCCTGTAATTCACAGCAATGTAGGTGGAACTGGAGGACAATATGCTAAATGCAATAAGTCAAGCTTGGAAAGACAAATATTGCATGATATCACTTGTATGTGAAAACTAAAAAGTTGATCTCATAGAATACAGAATAGAATAGTGATTCTCAGAGACTGGGAAAGATGTGGGAGAACAGAGATGGAGAATGATGGTTAATGGGTAGAGTGGTGCAGTTGGTTAGGTAGAACCATTTCTTATGTTCTGTAGCAGAGTAAAGTTATCTATGGTTGACAACAATTTATTGAATATTATAAAAGAGCAAGTAGAGACAATCTTGAATGTTACCAATATGAACAAAAGGTTAATGTTCAAGATGATGGATTTGCTAATTATCCTGATCTCAACTCAATGATCATTACTCATTGTTTACATCTATTGCAATGTCAGATTGTACCCCACAAATATGTACAGTTATTAAACTTAAAAATAAACATTTTTAAAACCTACAGATTCAAAAGCTGAACAAATTACAGATAGTATAAACCTGAAGAAACCTCCAGCAAACTAGAAAGCTCAGGCAGGTTTCTTCTTTCCAAGTTAATAGAATAAGAGACTCTGATGCACTCAGTATCCTAATTCTTCTAGAGTAAAGTCATCTGATCTCCCAATTAGTGAAGGATTCTATTTCCTGACCCAATTAGAAGGTTAGCAGAAACTGTCATCAAAATGTTATTGCATTTGCCTGAGAGTGAATCTTTCATGCAAAGTGCTTGTTGGCATAACAAAAGGACAGAGAGTGGGAATTTTATTGTGCCTAAAGAAACAGGATTTTGAATATCTTGGTGTTTGCTAGTTAATGCTTGAAAATGAAACAGAATTCTATCTGACCATTTTCACTCTTCTGTGGGGAAGGAGTTCCATAGTTCCCAGCCTCTCATAGTTATTTTTTATGACCAATACTTTCCAGAAGGACCTGATAATTGTGAGGAGCTTAATCAACTTAGGTCATTCACAGTCACAAAGTAGGAAGCATCCTTGTTATAGAAAGTAAGTAATTAGGATATATTTTATAGACTATGCACTTATAATATATTAAATCAATCCTCTTTGTATAGTGATAATTTATTGCTTGCCAGAAAGGTCAAATCATGTGGTTCAAATGCAGAGGGATGGGGTGTCTACATCAAATATAAGTAAGACTTAATTCTTAACTATTTGAGTAGGAATTATGGTAGTGGACTTGTTCACTTGAGTAGAGGCCCCTCTGGACTTGAAATAAATATAATAAATGATAGGAATTAAAGGATAGTTGAAAAAAAAAGAGAAAACCAATGCAGATCTGTATCTCCAGGGAAATATATTTATAAATATCATCAAACCACCCTGAATCTTAGGGATTTAAAATGTCAAGAATTTTAATTAGATGATAGGACTTTGACTTGGCTGCATAGTTCTTCCAGAATAGACTGCTCAGCTGACCTTTCCTCAGCTGTCCCAGGCATCTGTGGTCAGCTGGCAGACCAGCTGAGGACTGGATGGTCTAGCAGCCTCCCTCAAGTGCCTGGTGTTTGGCAGACTGTCGCCCCTGTATCTGTGGCCTTTCCTCCTCCAGCAGGCTAGCTCAGGCTCTATCACGACAGTCTGTGTAAGCACTTTCCAGTGCCCTCCTTGTCTCATAGTTGGTTGCCAGTGACTCATTAGAAAAAGCAAATCACAAAGCCAAGCTCTGAGACACACAACCACTTAAGTAAGCGACTACTACATAACGAACAAAGGGCGTGGTTAGAGAAATGGAAACACTGCAGCCATTTTCTCCTCCCCCTTAAAAAAGTACACCAGCCATGCAGATTACATCAATTTATCACAAGCCTCATCTATTCTCTCACTGAATGATTTTCCTTGCCATAGGGAAAGGACCTTTGTTAAAGTGCAGTTTGTACCTGCATATAAATTCATTTTAAATGTTTCATGATTCAGATTTGAAAGAGCTCAAAAAAAGCATATTAGTATAAATTCCATCCTTTTATTCAAAATGTATATATTTAGAGATAACAAGAAAACAAGCAATAAGGATATTGTAATGAACAAAATAAACTAAAATTACTGCCTTTAGGAATTTACATTTAGGGTGTTTGTAGGTGATAAACAAATCTAATAGAATAAAATATATGGGAAATAAACTAAGTTGGGAAGAGAGGTTAAAAGCATGGAAGAAGGGCTAATATCTTATGTAAGGAAAGCTCACAATGAAAAAGTAACTTTTGAGTAAAAATCTGAACAAAGTAGGAAAATAAGTTATGAAATCAGATGGAAAAAACATTGAGCGAAAGGAGTAGCTAATGCAAAGATCCTGAGGTAGGAATGTGCTCAACATGTTTGAGGAACATCTAGTATGACTTGTGTGGCTGGGCAAAAGAGTAGTCAGAAAGAATGAGGTAAGAGACATAAATGAGTGACTGAGATGAGTGTTAAAGCATAAGACTTTTAGGTCATGAGGAATACTTCAACTTTTACCCACAGTGTTGTGAGCAGGACAGTACATCATTTGACCTATATAATTTAAAAGGTCACTTGGCTACAAAGGCAGATGCAGTGAGAAAGGTGGGGAGAGTATCACAACAATGTGGACAAGAGGTGATGTCGGCCTGGAGGTAGCTGGAGAGTTAGAGAATCTGGATTCAGGATGTATTTTAAAGGCATAGTGGGTAGAATTTGTTGGTGGATTAGATCTGGGTTGTGAGAAACAGAAGCTCAACAGTTGCTGGGAGCCATCAGCCAAGTAGGTATGACAATTTCCTTGCCAGCGTACCCCCATGTTTCTTTAGTGGAAGGACTCGTGGAAATAGGGCATTTTGCAGCTACATTGCATGTAAGGTGACCTTGCTCAAGGACCAGGGCGGATCCGTGTTTAGGGTGTTCCCGGTTTAGCATAATAGGAGATTAGGGTGTTCTTCCTTTAGAATAGGGCGGTTTAGCATAATAGGAGATTAGGGTGTTCCCCCTGTAGAATAGGGCATATCCTGTTGCCTGAGTTCCTCTTGAGTTCTTAGGGTCAGACAATATATTTGGGAGACAGAAGCCCATATGTGGTGGATTTGGGCAGAGAACGTGGATTTCCCCAGAACGTGTTTGTAGAAGGCCGGTGTGAGTTCGGGAATAAAGAATTGCTGTTTGAATCTACAAGCTGTGAGTGGCTCGTGATTTGTGCCCAGCCAGAGACTGCGGCAAACAGTAACTCCTAGGTTTTCAGCTCAAGCAACAGAAGGGTGAAGCTGTGCTTCTGAGATGAGGAATCCCATGGGAAGAGCGGGACAGGAAGCAGTGAATATCAGAAGACATGTTAAACTTGAAGTGCCTGTGAACAAAGTGGTCAATGCCTCCCACATGTCTTCTCACCCAATCCAGGGCACATCTACCCAACTTCTAATGCCAGAAACTCCCATCTTTGCCTGAAAACTGCCTTTTGATACCAACAAATGTGGCTGGAAACACTGTGGAGTTCATGCCCTGTAGGGTCAGCTGTCAACCACTACTGGAAGTATTTGGGGTGTAAATACCCCAGTTCCTTAACCCTTAGCTAAAAATAACTCCAAGGCTCATGTTTTATTCTCATTTCCAGAACTTTGTCAGCATAGTGATACCATTTGTCTGTGGTAGTAGCTGGTTTGATATTAAATCCTCTATTGAGTTTCTTCATGTCTTTTTCTCACTTTCCCATTTCCTTACATTCATCTCTTTATCCTCAAAAATCAAACAGAAATAACAACACAATCTGCTAGTACTTGAATCCTTTCTCAGTCTGCTTCTAGACAATACCTATTAGACACCCAAAAGACAATACCAGGGAAGGAGATTGAAGCTCAAACTTTTGGATTCAGGCTAGGGATATAAAGGTGGGAGTCATCAATGTATACACAGCTTGGGGGTTGTAAGAATTAATGAGATTTTCAAGAGAATGAGTGAAAAGAGAAAAGTGGTTGAAGGATGAGTTGGAACACTTTGTCATGCTGAAGTTTAGAAGTTAGAGAACCAGCAAAACCCACCAAGACAAAGTGGCCAGTGAGGGAACTGAGGCAAATAAAAACACTCTTTTCAGGAATTGAATGTATTGACTATTTTAAAACATCTCTCTTGGACCTGAAGTTAATCCAAGCTGATAATGTTAGTCATTAGAGGTTGTACCTTCTTGAGCTAGATTATTGACTCCAAACAGGTCTGTGAGAAATTTAATTATTTTTTTTAAGATGTAAAATTAATTAGCAAGACTTCTGCTTTACCTAGATTCTATAGATTTTGTTTTGGTAATTATGATTATGTACTAACAAGATTGGCTTTCATTATTACCAATATTTATGTTTCCAAGTGAAATCCCTTTGAAATAGTCATCTTGGGAAACTGTATGCTACATTTTTTTAAATCTTTTAGAAATGCCTCCAGAGTCCATGGTAACTTCATCTCTTAGGTAGTCTCAATTTTAGAATCACTAATGCTGACATTAATAATAAACACCATTTTAAAATTCTTCTAAACTGTCTCATACAAACCAGCCCCAAGAATCTTTATAATACAATATTATAATACAAGTTTAATAGATTAATATGACCAGTTCAGAGGAGAAAACTCTCAAAAAGTCTTATGGCGATTAATTTTATGAGTCAACTTGGCAGAGATAAAAGATGCCCATATAGTTTGTAAACATTATTTCTGAATGGGTCTGTGAGGGTATTTCTAGGAGACATTATAATTTGAATCAATAAAATAAATAAAGAAAATTATTCTTACCATTGTGGATATGTCATCCAATCTGTTGAGGGACAAAATAGAACAAAAAGGGAAAAGAAGGACTAAAATGATCTCTATGCTTGAATTAGGGTATCTGTCTTCCTGTGGCCTGGACTTTAGTTTTCCTTATTTTCAGGTTGTGGAACTTACACAGCATCCCCACGAGTCTCAGGCCTTTGGAATTGGATGGGTTAACATCAGTTTTCCTGGTTGTCTGGCTTGGAGACAGCATACTGTAGGACTTCTCAACCTCCATAATTATATGAGTCAAATCTTGTAATACGTTTTCTCATGTATCTAGTAGACCTATCTATTTATCTATCTTATACATCTATACATCTCTGTATATCTATATCTATCTATCTATCTATCTATATCATAGATCTATATAGATCTATGCAGACCTATGGTTTATACATTTTGGAGAATCATGACTAGTATAGGAGTGCTGTTATTAGTAGAATCAAAAACTATAAAGATCCACAAAGAGATAGAATAAGCAACAAACTTAATGAAACCTGGTCCAAATAAAAATGGAGAACATTTTTTTTTTTTCAAAAAGTGGAGGAAGCTGCTGTTAAATACTAACATATAAAGTCCTTCCCATTCATGTGCATATTGCTTCCTTTTAAGCACACGTGCTTGTGTCTCATCAGGTGTCACTTGTAAATCAAAAGTTCAAAGACAATTACTAAAAAATTTGAAGCTGGCAAGAGCACAGCAATAAACAAAACATGAGCCCTTTCTAGTATAGGGTTTTGTCTGATGGCACAGTTCATGGGTTTGTGAAGTTCTAACAGGAACTTAGAGGCTGTTTTTGCTGAAAGCACTGCTTCTTCACTTGGGCTTTTATATGTCAATGAGTAACTAAAAGTAAGGTGAAGCTTGGCATCTCTGCTTCATTTTGCATCTGTCTTCTTTATTATTTTGAACTTCAGGTCAAATTCCTGCTCAACTCCACAAGTAGGCATGGTAACCATTAGGATTGTCTTTCTAAAGACTTTTCTTGTCCTCATTCAGGGTTAAAGGCATCATATAAGAATAATTAAGATTTTTTCAAGATTTATCAGGGACATTCAACTGCCAGATTTTATAATGTCCTGATGGAGATTTTCTGGAGTGGTACTGTGACTCCATTTTTGAGAAACCTGCCTCTACCTCAGAGCAAAACCTGTCCAAGGAAGGGGGTGTGACCCTTGTCCTTGGAAAAACCCACAGAGCACTCCTAAGCACATACCCAACCTGCTGAGTTGTTTGTCCTTAAATAACAGGAGAGGTCTGAGGTGCCAGGTGTCCCTGACTCAGTCAGGCAAGGTGAGGACCCATAGCAACCCCCCTAGCAACTTCCAATCAGCATGAGAGAGGGAAAATACCTAGAATGCCAGATGACCTCCAAGTAATTTATGGTGGTTGATAACATGTTGGGAAACCATGTAGTTTAGCACATACACCCCTCATGGCCTAAACCAATCAGTTCAAAGGAATCCCCCTATTGTACTAACCAATCACCCCTACCCAACTTGTTCCTGCCATTGAATGTGCTAATCAATGTTAAGAGTTGTTGTTTGATTTTCCCACGGTATGGAATGATTTGCTGTGTGATGTTGTGACACATAGAGTAATCCCCCCGAACCCTATACAATCTCACTGAACAAAGGACCAGGACTCACTCCCTGGGACCACTGCATCGGGAATGGTTGTGAGTCCAGGCTCGAGCTTGCAATAAAGACTCTTGTGTGTTTGCATCGGATTCGGCTCCTGGAGGTCTATTGGGGTCCCACGAATCTGGCATAACAGTACCTAGAAGTACCACTCCAGACATTGCCCCAGAAGACATTATCCCAGTCCTTTAGTCACTTGGTGCTGAGAGCCATAGCCAAGTAGGAATGACGCATGGCAATTTCCTTGTCAGCCTACCCAATGTTGCTTAGAGGGAGGACTCTCCATTGTGGAAATGGGCTTGCCTTGGACCCAGGTCATTTGCAGTGACATTGTATGAATGTTTGAGAGTTTTGATTTAAAAGGTGACCTTGCTCAGGGATTAGGGCGGATCCGGGTTTAGGGGTGGATCCTGCTGGGAATAGGGTGTATCCTGCTGCCTCAGGCACCCGCTCCTTGAGTTCCTGTTGAGTTCTCGCGGGATTCAGAGAGTATTTGGTATGCAGAGCCCGGTGGAGAGTGTGGATTTTTTCCAGAACGTGCGTGTAGAGAGCGGGTGAGAGTTCGAGAATAAAGAGTTGCTGTTTGAATCTACAAGGCTTTTGTGGTGGCTCGGTTATTTTGTGCCCAGCCAGACTGCGGCAACTTGGGACTCCAGGAATAGCAGAGCTTTGCAGACAGCCCACCCCATGACACGAACTATATTAGTCCCCATAAGCAGGAGCAATCACTCCATGAGAACCAGACTGACCCCTCAATCAACACCTTCTCTGGTGCCACCTTATAGAACCCAAACTGAGATAATGACCAGCCGGACCACAGTTTGACCAAGACTGCTTAATTATGCAGACCTCTTGTCCACTGCCTCAGTCCTTCATCATTTAAAGCTGAGAGTCATGTCATGAGACCCAAGGATTATGACACTGGTCCCCTTTTTTTGTTCCCCAGTATAGTCGAACTGATTAAAGTTCCCTTCCTGACTCATCACTGCTCATCTCTTTGAATGGCATTTTGGGTTAGGTAGCACCGAGCCTAGTCCAGTGGAGCTTTTAGATCTGGGGCCTTCCCCCAACACTCCAGTAACAAAGCCAGACATACAGGGCACACTGCTACTCAGACACAACCGGCTTCCACTACAAAGTTTGTCTTTACCACTCCTTCTGCAACACAAACTTTCCATGTTTTCCTTTATATTAAAGAACATTAAGAAGATTCAGGATGCCAGGAAGCATGTACTCATTAGAGGACAACAAAAGTAATATTTCTATAGTGGGGTCAAAAGCAGAGACGTACCCAAAGAGAGCCCCTTCCGGCTGGCTTATGGAAGCAGGACAGTAAGTCCAGGAAATGGCAGTTTATTTTACCTCAAGTTCCATCAAAACAACCTTGTTTCCTGTAGGTGGATTTCAACAAACACTCTAAAAGCCACTTTATGCAAAAATTCATGGAAACATAGTGGGGGCAAAACTAGCATCATCCCTACCCACTCTCTGTTGGTTTCACCTCATTTCCTTCAGTTCCTGTGACTGCCATGTCTAATTAAACAGACATTTACAAAAATATTGATTATTAGACAAAATTAGACAACTTGTGGCTAATTTATATTCTCAGCATGTTCTAGGTTTCTGTTGAAATACACATGGGTGATTTAAAGGAATAAACTAGCTCTACAACCAAGTTTCCTAAATTCCCAGAAACTGTTTCATGTAAGTGCTGTTTTGTCTTTTCAATAGTATTTTTCTGTGTGGTAGGAAACCACTTAGTTCTTTAGTATTCTGTTGTAATGGGTGTCACTGATTTTATGCTAAATGGAGGTTAACTGTCTGTCAAAATGTGAGAAAAATATGTAGAGATTATACATAAATGTCCCATTTTTTAAAATGCAGTCGATTTTAAATACAACTTTCTACCTTGATGCACTTTCTTAACTCCCTATAGGATAGGATCATTACTGGGCTGCTCAAATTGGTAGATGCCAATGGTAAAGATATTAGAGACAAGCTATTTTATTCCTAACCATTATTTTCCAGTTACAATACAACACAAATTTTTGTAAGTTATTCTGAAATACTTTCTGAAATAGTGCCAAAGTCAAATAAATTTTAATTGATATAAGCTGCTTAATAGCATTAGAGTAAGTGGGGAGCTGGGTGCAGTGGCACATGCCTGTTATCCCAGCGGTTAGGGATGCTGAGGCAGGAGGGTCACAAGTTCAAAGCCAACCTCAGCAATTTAGAGAGGCCCTAAGCAATTCAGTGAGACCCTATCTTTAAATTAAATACAAAAAAAAAAAAAAAAAAAAAAAAGGCTGGGGATGTGGCTCAATGTTTAAGGGTCCTGAAGTTCAATCCCAGGTAACAAAAACAAACCAAAAACCAAAAACCAACCAAACAAAAAAGTAAGTGGGGGAATATCATGAAACCTATTTAGAATATCAGATATTCTTTTTACTTCCACAAAATTCTCCTGCTATTACCCCAGTCATATTGATAGCATCTGAACTGAAGCATGCCAGCTATATTTCACTTCATAACTTAGGTTTCAATGTAGAGAACAATATTTATTATGACAAAAGTTAGCAGTGATTGAAATGAAACTAGTATAATAATACAATGAAGCTTTACAGTGACCCCGAGGAAGAAACACTTAGACAAGTGAGTTGAACTTTCCATGAAGCTTCTCAGACAGAGGACGATAAAGAGGGCAAATTGGTGAAGGAAGAAATTAGAACAGTAAGAAGTACATTTTCCCTAAAGTGAGTATGAGGGAAAAGGTTTTCCAGTCACAATGAAAATAGAATTTGCTGACAAAGTCATGATCACATCAGACAACTCACTTCTGGGACAAAAAAAAATTTACAGAAAGCATTGTTTATTTTTATCTACAAAATTTAGAATATTTCTAAACTACCTCTGGGAATTGCTTTCCTGCTCTAGACCACCATTTTACTCATTTGTTCTTATATCCCTTTCTCTTTTACCAACATTCAGAGGTCAGCTTATGGCTACTGGGGAAAGTACTCAATTGCATTTAAAATTTCTAATCATGTTTTGGTCTTTTAGATATAATGGATTTGGGTGATTTGGATATTTATCCTTAGTAAATAAAGTATTTCTTATTAAATGAACTGGAACATTTGTGCTCTTAATTTAAAAACCCCATGCCTTTATGACCTATAGTTTCTGGCATTATTTTTGAGAAGTCTAATTGAGTATTTATATTGTAACTCATTTAACAAACAACTTTACCCTTTAGTAGGTGCAATAAATCTTCTCTGGAAATCAAGACTTTATTTAAAATATGTTACAGGTTTTGTGTAAATTGCTAAGAATGGAGCACATTCTTGTTATTTGAAGGAAGAAACTATTATTTCAAATTAATGAATGAAACAATGCACCTCATTTCCCATGAAGGAACTCAATTTGCAGCATGAATGCTACCTGCCCCAAGTCTATTTATTCTCTGCTCAAAGAGGGGACATAATGAATCAAGGACAAGTAGTTGGAGCAAGGAAAATGATTTATTTGGAAAATCAACAGACTGAGAAGATGGTGGTTTAGCATCCTAAAATACCCCATTTTTAACTCAGCTAAGTTTCAAGCTCCTTTTGGCTTTAGGCAAGGGGTTTTTAGATTAAAACTACAGACTTCTAGAAATCACTCTGGAGATTACCTGGTGGTTTGTAATCTGTTGATTATCAAAATCACTAATCTATTCCATTAGAAGGCACAGCTCCTTCCTAAATCCAGGAAAATAATTCAGATGCCTGGTTGATTTACTGACATTCTGACACTACATCTTTGGGCTGCCCTGGTCTGATGGCTTTCCTATAGATGGGGGTTCAAAGTTGCACAGAACATGATTTCACCACCTTTTGAGGCAGCTCTGAAGAACTGAAACACACTATACAGAAAAGTCAACTTTAAAGGCTTCTGGTGTAATTAAATAAACTCAGCTCAAATAAATTTCAGGTTCGTTCATGAGGCCTAGACTCTTAGTGCTGCTTTCAAAGAAATGAAATTAATTGTGATAGTTTCTAATGTAACATGAGCCTAGGGACTTATGTTATTGGAGGGGTAATAGAGAACTTAGAAGAGCTGCATTTGTGGTATACCATTCGAGATTGATACAGCAATTAGATTATTCATCTGAAAGAATTGATTTTCTTCATGCTGCCACTGAAGTTCAGAAGTCAAAGCTAAAGAAGTATAAGTCTTTGACTGTGTCATTAGGAGTTCTAGTCATAATTGATAATAATATGATTTTAAGATTCCCTTTCCTCATTTCTCTTTCGCTCTGCGTCTCTCTCCCCACAGATCCCTTAGGTCTTTCTTGCTACAAGCTCTCAAATGCTTTTTCTGGAGCAAAATGAATTATAAGCTTCTTTCTTTCTGTCTTTCCTTATTTTTTTTCCCCATACATAGTAAATCTGACCTTTTTATTTGCAATTTCTTTTCACCCAGATCTTCTCAGGCTTTTCTCTTTCCAATTAATCTGGTATAGGTTAGTGTTTTTCTGCTTTCTTTTTATCACTGCTTTGCAGAAAGAACCGTATTAGATTTTATTTTTTTTTATTGCTTTTATATTTTAAATACATGACAGCGGAATGCATCACAATTCTTATTACACATATAGAACACAATTTTTCATATCTCTGTATATAAAGTATGTTCACACCAATTCATGTCTTCATACATGTGCTTTGGATAATGATATCCATCACATTCCACCATCCTTGCTAACCTCCTGCCCCTTCCCTTCCCCTCCCACCCCTCTGTCCCACCTAGAGTTAAGAACCTTATTAGATTTCAGACGTAACCGCCTTCCAGAGATATACCATTTATTTGTTTATGATATATATATATATATATATATATATATATATATATATATGCCTTATACACAAAAAGCATGAGGTTTTTTCTTCCTCAAGAACCAGTCTTCCCGGCTCTAAGGATGTCCACATGACCCCAGTTTAAAATGCCCCATCTACAACATAGGCAGATAAGCAGAGAGGAGCAGAAACCGAGAGCAAGCAGTGTCAGCCAGTTGCAAATTCTTTTGCACCAGCTTTTTGCCTGCTTTTGACCCATGTGAGTGCACCTCGGTAACTAGTGTCAGTCCTAAGCAAAGCTGTACAATAAGGCTCCATTCTGATCTCATCTTTCCCTCTGGCTATTCCTGAACAATGAGCCCCCTTCCTCACTCCACCTGAAAATTGCTCTTACTCCTGCACCCAGTAAATATCTATGCATTTGTCACCTTACCCCTTAGTTGTCAAATACAACCAGGTATTCCATGTTTACTTCTTGTATGTGAAAGACTAATTCTAAAAAAGTTGATGGACAACACTTCTCTGAGGACTATTTGCATTTAAAAGAGCACTTTGCTGAAAAAAAAAAAGTATGTTTTTCATAGGAGCTAAGTTTTGCTAGAGGTAATTCTGGCACTGGGAAGAGTGGGCAGGGAGTTGATCTGGAATAAAAGTTTCTATAAATATTCCCCAATTCCCCCAATAATAAGTCATTCTGGTGATACTTTGTGTCTTCCTAAAGCCTAGCCCACCTCTCTTATCCCCCATTTCTTTTCCTTCCTGTTCTTATAAACTTGAAACTTGAAGCAAAGGTAAGGGCCAAGAGCATCTTTAATACCTTAAGATCACAGCAGCATCTAGTAGGATACCTTGCATTTTACTGCCACTCACTAAATCTAAGATGAGCACCCAGTTCCTTGTATTCCTTATTTTCATAAACTGTTCTACCTTATTTCTGGTCTTCAATTTCCATCCATCAACTAGAAAAATAAATTCTTGTGAAATCTTCTCCATGGACTTAATTAAGATTTTAGGGGAGGCAGTAGAGCAAGACTGTACTTTCTAAACTTTTTTTTGCCTCCAACCCATTGTAAATGACATTTCACATTATGACCCAGTTCTCTTATACACGCACAGTCAGAAGTTTCACAAAACCAAATTATGGGCATGTAGTCTGCTAATTCCTATTTTATTTCATTTCTGAAGATTATAGTTGTGACCCACTAAATTGTTGACATAGCTAAGTAGTGGACTGTGCCGTACAGTTTGCAGAACAAAGGGCAGAGTTTGAAAGTCACAGTCAGGCATGGATCCAAACTGGCTGCTGATCCCAAAGAGCCACAGAATTTTGCACATGTGATTTAGCTTTTCTAGACATTGGTGTTCTTGTCTTTAATAGAGAAATGATAATATGCTACTTGCTTAGAAAGCTTGTTGTACAGGATTACGTAAATAATGCATCTAAAACCTGTTTTATGGCACATGTAAATTCATGTGCAAGTAGTTCAGGCACCGGGAAACTTATTTATTTATTTTTTGAATTCCTTATTATTATTATTATTGAGAGAGAGAGAGAGAATTTTTCAATATTTATTTTTCAGTTTTTGGTGGACACAACATCTTTATTTTATTTTTATATGGTGTTGAGAATTGAACCCAGTGCCCCAAGCATGCCAGGCGAGCACGCTACCGCTTGAGCCACATCTCCAGCCCCTTATTTTTATTTAATTTTCGAATTCCTTCAAGAAAGTTGAAGAAAAAAGTAATGAGAACATAAAATATAAGACTCAAATTTAAATTACTATGGACTATCTGTCTAGAAGTCTTCTTGCAATAAGATTATTGACTATGATGTTGAGGTTGCTCATGAAGTTTTTCTTCCACAACATATAACACCTGGCCCAACACTGAGACTATAGAGAGTTCAGGCATTATTATAGTTCTCATCCAGCTGTTTTATTTTTTTGGCCTATGCTAAAAATATTTTACAGCATGTAAAGGAAATGGATAACATAAAGTAAGTTGGGGAATAAAGAGAAGGGAAATTATTTGTGACTTTGCATTAATATCTCTAACAATGGTCAAAATTTATCTTAGAAGATTTAGTTCTCATTACAATAATAAGGAAAATTTCCCAAGCAGTAGCTTAAAATAAATATGAGAACCCCAAATCACAGAATCATAGTGTTTTCCAAAGTGCCACTTAGAGGAAAACATCTTAGGAAAACAAGTACCCTTTACTTGTGTTGCCCTCATAACTCAGGAAGTGGTCTCCAAACTACTGTAAGAAAACAGTGAAGGACAGTTTCCTAGGATTACAAAACCTTAGGTTCCTATACAAGAGTACTTCATAAGGGAAGAATATGATACGTTATTATTCCAAAGAATATATTTTGATGAAAGCACTTTAAATAAATAATAAGAAGAAATCTGTTGGTAACATAAAACAGGGCTCTATATTTCTATAAAGAGTAAAATCAACATTTATTCATTGAATATGTAAACTAAAAACAGTGGGAAATTAAGTTTCTCAAGAACTTGACCTTTTTTCTGAGGAACCAAGACCAATACACACCACATGAACAAAATGAGTTAAATAGTTTTGAGATAATGTGAGAGTAACACCAAGCAATTCCAGCTCCTTGATCTACACATGGCTAATGGTTCAAGGCAAGTAGAGATTGCTGAGGGTGAAGGTAAACAGAGAACTTCTTGGAAAGAAGTTGGAGGCTTGACATCACCTGCTCTCCCCAGTGACCTGGGTGTACCTGCGCAGACTGGCCTATGCCAGGATAAGCCCCTATTGGGAGCAGTTAGTTAAAGGGTTACTGAGTACCTTGCATTCACCATGAACTCGACCCTTGGCTGGACCTAGGATATAACAGGGCAATGAAACCTTTGAAAATTCTGGTGATTTTTGTTGTTTATGAATTGTGGAAGAATTATATATTTTATAGTCTGAGGATGCCACTGTGGCATTCACTTAGGATCCACAGAATTCCCTCCCTTTTTAAATATAGTAGTTGTGTATTTAGGATTTGGGGTTAGACACATGTTAAAATATGACACACATCTTTCCTGGTGGATAGTTCAAAACACCCAGTTATAATTATGCAAACACTAAAAAGATGTTACAAAGGAAGTAAGAGGTTTGCATATTAAAATGAACACTAGCATTACCAATGGTGTGCAAATATGATTTAAATCTATTATAAGAATCAAGATTTATTCCAATTGTTTCTGCCAAATCTTGCCCTCACTTTGTGCTAGAGCTTTTAAAGAGAAAAAAAGTTCTTAAAGAATGATTTATATCCTATATTATTAGGAAGACAATTTTCTATTAATAATTATCCCCTGGTAACATCTGGGGCTTGCCCAGAATAATGAGGGAAATGGGACTAGTGATTTAGCATTATTTTATTGATTTTTAAATTTATTCTCCTTTGATCAAGCTTTCAGGGAACTTCCTAAAACTCACAGCCACAGCAGCCCACCGAAGAGGAAATGATTTAGGAAAATAACAAATCCAATGAGAGGAAGGATAATTTGCTGTTAAGTATAGTATTAGTGTGTATCCAAAAATATTCTGGAACATCCTTAAAAACATTAATACCTAGACAAAAGCATCAGCTAATTATTAGTTGCCCTTGGAGTAAATTTAGAGCTTTTCAGTTCCATTTCAGTTTAGTTATTTCTTTGGAAACTCAGCAAAATCATGAAGGAGAAAAGGCAACTCTTTGAAGATTTAAGCAAACACTTTTCTGTATGTACCTCCTGTGAGTCCAGGTGAAAGAAAAATCAACCAGGTGCTCTGATCAACAAGTCCTGCATTCACAAAGCGGATTTCCTAGAAAGCATCAAAACAGTGTTCCCCTAACACAGGGGTGTACTATGATGATGGCCTCTAATTTCAAATCTAGAAAGATGAGTTGATCAGAAACTCAAAATGAAACCAAGTTGGAACTGGTGTTAAATGACTAGAACTTATCTTAGCCTATTAAACATATTTACATTTTACCTGTAACCTCCCTGAGCTGGAAAGCCAAAGCAGAGTGAATAATGAAGGCAACCAGGCTGCTTTCTTTATAGAATACAAACTGTGACTCAAAACTTTAAACAGTTAATATGTAGGAATGCACATTATCTACTTGATCTAAAGCATGGAAAGTGGAGATTTTATACTATATTATATATTTATGTATAAAGTAGAAATTTTATATTCCAAATCTCACTAAGTGTTACAGACCATAATTTAAAACTTTTAACTTGGCTGATGTTGCTAGAACTCACAGAAACGAAGATAATTTAATACTGGAGTATAAGAGTGTCAAAGTCCTATAGGAAATTGAGAATGCTTATGACAGCTTCCTGTCTTGCATGTTTTTAATCAGAAGGAAAGCACTAAACTGACTGCTGGTTTATTTCAAAAGATACATTCTTTTGTCACTTGTTTGAAATCTAAAAATATGCTGCTCCTGGAGTGAATAAAATATTTCATTCAGACACAATAGTGAAGGAACCTGTTGGATTTATTAAAAAAAAAAAACCAACAACTCTACTTTTGCCAGTTACAAAATATGGAAAATTGTAAGCAATACTGTTGGTTGCACTAATCATAAGACTGGCTGCTTCTATTTTTCCCCTTCTTTTCACACTGCTTAGGCTTGTTGCCCTTTCCTTTGCTAAATATAGCTGGCTTCCTGCTATTTTCACAGCTGACTGGAGAATTTCATTAGGAAGGTAGAAAGCTAACACCATCATCCTGATGAATAAAACGGTCAGCTGATATCTCTCCTTGCTCCAGTGGAAAAATTTACAACTGCAGGTGCTGAGGGACAGAACTGAGTTCATTAAAATAGCCAATTAGTGTGATACACAAAAGGCAAAAGCCTTCTCACTGTTTTTCCTGGCAGACAGTTGCTGAAAGCTCCACATGAAGCTGAGAAAGAGGATGTGGTCCCTTTTGGTTCAAACCTGACCAGAGGGTAATTTCATGTCTGCTGCCTTCTAAAATGTGATTTGAAATCACCACTTCCTCACTCTGTAGTTCAATGAATCTCTGATTCATGGGTGATCAATCCTGTACGTTTTTTAGTCATTGTTATTACCTGCAAGATGAAGTCCATACCCTCATTCCAAACTTCAATGTCCAGATGTGTCTTTCTAACCTTATCTACATTTCTCCTTTACATAAACCCTACATCCGAACGAAAGTCTTCTCAAACCTTTGCCCAAGCATGATTTCAAATCGTTGTCTAGAATGCAAGTTTCACATTCCCATTTACTCCAACATATCAAAGTCTAGCTCATATCTCCCCACCTCATGGGTAGGCTCTTATAATTGTCCAAGAATTAATTGGTGTTCATATCACTTACATTCTATTATATCCTAACCCAATGTTTGACCTCCTTTTCACCGAGGAGGTTCATTGATCCAAAGAGATAAAGTTACTAATTGCTGCCTGTTGTCCTTGGTTAATGGCCTTTAGCATTGTAATGGGACTATCCTTCATGATTCAACAATTGCTAACCATAGAATTCTGTATGTAAATTAAGTATCCTTACACAAATATTGAATTCATGTAAAATTCCTTTCCTCCATTTATCTAACACTGTAGATTATTTTTATTCCACTTTATTTTAAAACTAATATACTCTTCTTTTAATAGTAGCATTATATACAGTGCATAGTAATAGGATTCCATTTCCTCCTTGTTATGAAAGCTATGTTCACAGAGACCTCTCATTGACATGTAGTTGTTTACTTAATATTTTGAAATAACTGAAAATAGTCTCTCATATAAATAAAAATCATTTAATCAATCTGCTAAAGAAAATTGAGATTTTGTCCAATTTCAAAAATTATTCATATTACTGAATGAACATTCTGTTCATGTATTCTTGGAAATTTTAGAAATATATATATATAGGATAAATTAATCTACTACAAGTAGAATTTCTAATGCATAAAAATTTATGAACTTTTAATTTTGAGATATCTTGCCAAATCATTTTTTTGGGGGGTACCAGGGATTGAACCCAGGGGCCCTTAACCACTGAGCTCGAGATCCTCCTGTCTCAGCCTCCGGAATGGCTGGGATGACAGGCATGCAACCACACCCAGCTAATTTAAATTTTTTAAAAAATACCAACTGTTTTTTCTACCAAGGCTTATTAAATTGTTTGGGTGTATTTTGGAAACCCTCTTCATATGAGGGCTGTCAAAGGTAGAAGATGGGAGAAACTGAAGAAAGCGAAAGACATATTGGACAGAATACAATTTATTAGGGATTTAGGGACAAAAGTATGTTGTGAGTGGAAGCAAGGCAGGCAGTCGGTTTATAAGCTAAACTTTATAAAAATGTGTGATGTCCAGTTGAAATCTACCTGGGCTTTCTCAAAAACTATAAACATTCAAATGTCAGTTAAGAAGCAGTGCCAGCAGCAGTGGCTGGCAAAAAACCCTTGGCTGACTCTCTAAATGCAGTGTTTATCCTAAAGGGTTAGGAACATGTATCAGGGGCACCACAAGATGGTGGTTATTCAGCTCAAAGTGGATCAAGGACCTAGGCATTAGACCAGAGACCCTGCACCTACTAGAAGAAAAACTAGGCCCAAATCTTCATCATGTGGGATTAGGAACTGAATTCCTCAACAGGATTTCTAAAGCACAAAAAGTAAAATGACAAAATCATGGAATTTGCAGGGAAATGGATGGCACTAGAGCAGATTATGCTTAGTGAAGCTAGCCAGTCCCTAAAAAACAAATACCAAATGTCTTCTTTGATATAATGAGAGCAACTAAGAACAGAGCAGGGAGGAAGAGCAGGAGGAAAAGATTAGCATTAAACAGAGACATGAGGTGGGAGGGAAAGGGAGAGAAAAGGGAAATTGCGTGGAAATGGAGGGAGACCCTCATTGTTATACAAAATTACATATAAGAGGTTGTGAGGGGAATGGGAAAATAAACAAGGAGAGAAATTAATTACAGTAGATGGGGTAGAGGGAGAATATGGGAGGGGAGGGAAGGGGGGATAGTAGAGGATAGGAAAGGTAGCAGAATAAAACAGTTACTAATAGGGCATTATGTAAAAATGTGGATGTGTAACTGATGTGATTCTGCAATCTGTATTTGGGGTAAAAATGGGAGTTCATAACCCACTTGAATCTAATGTATGAAATATGATATGTCAAGAGCTTTGTAATGTTTTGAACAACCAATAAAAAAAAAAAAGAGAGAGAGAAAGAAACTTAGCAACAGGCTTTGGACGTCAACACAAAGTACCAGGGGAGCAATTTGGTTTTCCGTTCCTTTGTCCCCCTAGAAGCCTGTTCAGGGTCAATACATCTGTTCAAAAGGAAAAAAAAAAAGTAAAATCAAGAACCACTAAATGGGATTGAATCAAACTAAAAAGCTTCTTCACAGCAAAGAAAACAATCAAAAACATGAAGAGAGAGCCTACAGAATGGGAGCATTAATCTCCAGGATGTATAAAGAACTCAAAAAACTTAACACCAAAAAACAAAACAAATAACTCAATCAATAAATGTGTCAAGGAACTGAACAGACACTTCACAGAAGAAGAAATACAATCAATCAATAAATATATGAAAGAAATGTTCAACATCACTAGCAATTAGAGAAATGCAAATTAAAACTGAATAAATTTCATCTCACTCTAGTCAGAATGTCAATTATCAAGAATACAAGTAACAATAAGTGTTGGCCATTAAGGGGTGGAGGAGTTACACTCATACCTTGCTGGTGGGAGTGGAAATTGGTGCAACCACTCTGGAAAGCAGTATGGAGATTCTTCAGAAACTTTGGAATGGAATCACCATTTGACCCAGCTATCCCACTCTTTGGCATATACCCCAAATATTTAAAATCAGCATATTATAGTGACATGGCCATGCCAGTGTTTATAGCAGCTCAATTCACTATAGCTAAGCTGTAGAACCAACCTAGGTGTCCTTTGATGATGAATTGATAAAGAAATTGTGTACATATACACAATGGAATATTACAGCCATAAAGAAGAGTGAAATTATGGAATTTTCTGGTAAATGGATGAAACTAGAGAATATCATGTTAAGTGAAATAAACCAATCCCCCAAAACCAAAGGAGAAATATTCTCTCTGATATGCGTTGCTGACTCAAAAATGGAGCAGGGAAGAGGAGGGAGGAAGAAGTTCACCATATTGGACAGCAGGGAATAGGGAGAAGGGAGGGGAAATGGAAATGGGAAAGACAGTAGAATGAATTGGACATAACTTTCCTACCTTCATATATGAATACATGACTAGTGTAACTCCTCATCATGTATAACCGCAAAAATCAAAGATGGGAAGTTATACTCCATGTATGTATAATATGTCAAAATATACCCTACTATCATGTATAACTAAAAAGAACATCAACAATAAAAAATATGATGGTTATGACAAAAATGGATGGAGTCAGGTCAATCTGAATCTGTACAGGTGCTAACTAGTTGAATTGATGAATTCATCAATGCTTCTCATAAAGTAAAATTATTAATGAACTATACTGTCAAGAGGAAGTGCATTACTTTATTTCTTATATTTCAGAAACATTTCATTAATTCTAAACTTCTGTAGAAGTGGCAAGAAAATTCTAGGTAAAAATTTACAGAGTGCCCCTGAGATCAATCCCTGGTATCCCCCCAAATTATAAGCATTAATTCAAAGATGTACATGAAGATCTGTGAGAGCTGGAGAACTCCTTAGTGACTAAGGTAATATGAATAGGGCCTTGATTCTTAATAGATAAGGAGGAACAGAGGACAAGTCATTCTGTTCTCAAAGTAAGATTAAAAGTCAATGAAAGAAGTATATCATCATTCTGCAACCCTAATTAATTAATAGATCTAGATGACTCTAATTAATGCCTGCTTGACTTACAAAAGAGAGTCAGCCAGACATCATGTACCTTTTGATGAAAGCACACAAAACCACCTATTAAATAGTTTTGTCCAAACAGTAATGTCTGAATGTTTAGATCTATCTACCAATTTACAGGAAATGTAGAATCCTATTAGACAATATTGTTCAGATGTAGTCAGTAAAATCAATGGTCCTTTTATTCAACAACCAACAAAGAAGGAGAAAGGAAAGAGAAACCTATGGATTAAAAGAGACTTACAGAGGTGTACGGATAGTACTTGGATCCTAATTCAAACAAACAAACAAAAAAGATAATTAAGAACAGTTAATATTGGCTAGGTTACTCATGAAATCAAATTATTTTTTTAACTATGCTAATGATATTGTCGTTTCTCATCATTTAGAAATTACATAGGAAATATTTATAAATATATAAACTTAAATGTAAATTCATAAATACATATAAATATAAATATATATATATATAGACAGCCTAGAATATGTTTAGTAACCCTTGGAGAAGTAGGAGCTCAGGTAGTCTCAAGTATTGGAGAAACAGGATAGGGCAAAGTCGTTAATTGTTGAAAATGGTGAACAAGTGCATGAAAGTTCATGCATGGAACTATAATCAATATTTTCCCTATGTTTGAAATCTCCACAATCAAACATTTTAAAACAGAAAAAAAAGATGTTGCTTTACATTGTTGTAGAACAGTCTTTTAACTGGTAAGATTCATTTGAAAAGAACAAATTTAGAAAATTTGTATGCTCCTACACAATGGCCACAAGTTCACTAAATGACTGGAGGCTTGCTTCCAAGTCCCCTGCCAATGATTTTAGGCAACAGCCAGAACAGGAGCCAGATGGTATGGAAAACATACTTAGAAGTGGGTTCATAAGCCAAATGAAAGCTATAATTTACTGAAAGGAATTGACAGTCCTCTTTAGCTTTACAAAATGTTTCTGAACTCAGAAAGGGGCACACATAGAGCTCCAACACAAACATGTAATCTTTGGCCCAAACAAATGGATGCTGTTGTGGACAATCACAATGTAGAATTTGTCATCTCCCTCACATGGAATTTGCTTTGGTTGCACCACCTCACCACATCCTTTCCTGGGGGTCCTTTCTTCCCCTTCCACTTTATGCATGATCTGTCCTCCTCCAGCTTGTACCAAAGGACAGAGAACATTGTTTTCCTTGTTTAGCTTTTCAAGCATGTCACTGCAAGATATTTATTTTTTAAATACACAATACATTGCATTACTTCTGACCAGTTGAGTTTGTTAATCAGGTCTTTTTTTGCCATCAAATCCCAAGTTGAATACTTTCTCAGGTTTAAAGTAGACCTCTCTACAAGGTTACTATAGCTTTCATTGTTTCTTTTTTAATTGAAACCACTATGTAGAGTGATCTTCAAATGTACCTTTAACTTCCATTCAGTCATTTTATTACTCCCTGAATATTTCCATTTCATGAAGTAGATACAGAGTCTGTTAAGTCTTAGAACTAGAGCCCAGAATGTAAATAATGTACATAATGTGTATTGGTTACAAATCTGTGAAAACTATTAAGATCTTCCAAATATAGAGATAGGGTCATAGAATCTAATAAAAAATGTTACACACTGATCTAATTGAAAATTTTTGGTTTAAAGTATTTTTTTCATGTATTGAATTAACTTATTTGAATTATAATTATCAATGCATTTTATTGTAAAACCTAATGGGTTTCACTATGACATTTCCATACATGTGTATATAAATTGTGCTTTGATCATGTCCACCCTCCCGTCTGTCCCCTCTTGCCCTCCCATTTGCCCCCTTCTACTTCTTCCTCTTCCTTAATAGCCCCTCTTCTATATTCAGATCATATATATGTATTTTTTTTAGCTTCTTTCTTCTTCTTTAATGTATTCTAATGTATGCTTCTACCTTATTGGTGAGTAGAATAAGTGGGTTCATAAGCCAAATGAAAACTTAATTCAACCTGGACACCAAACATGTAAAAACTAACGTAGTTATCTCTATTACTTGTATACCACACACTTGCTTCTCTAATATAATACACCTATAATTTTATTTCCTGTATAAGAACTTATTACCTAGAAATTTTGGAACATACACCAAAATATGAAAAGCCTCAGAAAATCAGCAGTAGATGAAACTGTTTAGCGCAGCTTTTCCCAAACTTTTTTGCCCTTTTATTTTCAATATTTAGCAACAGCTTAAGAACACATTTTGAATTTGTAAATATCCACCTCAATCACTGTGAAGAGCTTCTTATGTACTTTTTTCTCATGGCATCAATGGGGACTGTGGGGGATGCTGACCTTGAACTTCAACCTTCACCCAGCAGAAGTGACTCCTTTCTTCCCTGCTAGGATGCTTTCAGAGAAGGCCAGTGGAGAGTGAAGGCTTTCCCCACTGCCTGCTGATAGCAATACTGTTCAACCATGGTGTCAGTAGGGACCACACAGAAAGCCAGAATTATCCAGAAGTAAGTAAGGCCCTTTCACAGTCTTTTTTTTTTTTCCCATATATAATGTGCAATGGAAACCTTGTGGGCTTTCTACCTCCACATGGCAGCAAGGGACAGATATTCCCTGGGGGTGGGAAACTGCCAAAATATAAAGTTTAAAATAATAGTTTTAAAAAGATCAAACATCTCATAATATAATATGTAAATTTTGTTTTCAATTTAAAAAATCACTTGCTATCCTAAGAAACAGGAAAATCATAAACTGAAAGTGAAAGGACAATCAATAGTCACCAAAACCAGGATGACAGAGGCGTTAGAATCATCTGATAAAGAATTTAAAGCAGCCATGATAAAAATTCTTCAATTAGCAATTACCAACATATTTGAAACAAATGAAGAAATAGAAAATGTCAGCTAAGAAACAAAGGTGTAAGGGGAAAATCCAATGAAATCACAGAACTGAAAAATACAATACAATTACTGAGATAAAAGCCTCAATAAACAAGTCCAGAATGGAAGTGACAGAGAAAAGAATCAGTGAACTGGAAGTTATTATAAATTACATGTTCTAATACAAGAAAGAAAACAGAAAATAGTAAATAAACAGAACCTCAGAGAACAGTGGGACTATAGCAAAATATCTAATATTTGTGTCATCATGGTCTCAGAAGGAGAAGAAAGACAAAGTTGAAAAATCACTTGAGGAAATAATGGCTGAAAAGTTCCCCAAATTTTGCAAAACACATAAACCTATTGGTTCCAGAAACCAAATGAACCTGATACATTTCAATAATACTATAGTAATGTATTCATAAATAAATATACATGCTTCAATAAAACCTATAGAGCAAATTTATAAATGTTATATATTATATGCATGTGTATAAATACATAAACATGTGCATATATGCATATGTATACACACATATATGTGTATGGTTCTGGTAAATTCTATGAAATTTTTTCTTTTATATCTGTACATATTTGAATAAAACATATGGGTGAAAGTTATAAAAGATTAATCTTAATTAATTTGATTAACTTGACATATTCATTAGAGAAAAAACTCACATTCTGTAGAAATTTCATTTCATTTGATAAAGGGAACTTAAGAAATAATCATTATTATATTTATCTTACCAATGAGAAAACTGAGACTGAGAAAAAGTAATGGTTTTACTTATGGTTAAAGAATTAGTAGGAATCAGAGATAAAATTATATCTCAGATTCTCCATATCTAAGCCCTTGCTTTTCTCCTTTCATTAAATTATCTGACCTAGGCTAATAAAAATATTTTATATGTTTAAATTTTATTTTTAAAATTTTCAAGAGGCTTCTGCTTATGTTAGATTCTCACAGCGATCCTATGAGTTTGGAAGGTCAGACATTGTTCTCTCTACTTTATGAATGGAACTGAAGCACCAAAAGTTAATGACTTGTCATCCAAGGTCAACTGGTGAATCAGGGTGGACACAACATCTTTGTTTGTACGTGGTGCTGAGAATCGAACCCAGGCCGCACGCATGCCAGGCGAGCGCGCTACCGCTTGAGCCACATCCCCAGCCCCTATTCTCATTCTTTTAATGAAAGTTGCAGAATGTGTAAATGTACCAGTAGTTTTTGCTTTATGCAGCTGGAAGTCTCTGTCTTTGGGAAAAAACTGGACTGGGTTGCCACAAAACTTAATGGCTCTTGTGATTATGTGAAAGTGGATACAAAGTCTTCTGCTAGAGGGAGAAGCATGGGAATGAGAAGCCAACCAGCTCTTTATCTTCATGTAGAAATCAGTATTCAGTGTGATCTCTGCAACTCAACAATGATTACGATGAAGATGATATTAACATGGGGCTGGATGTGGATGACAAATTGCATTGGGAATGGGGAGTTTGGAATCCAGGAATAGAGAGATGCTCATCTGGAGTTTCTGGTCCACCACCAGCAGTAATTGGTACATGGAGATAGATGGTCCTCTGTGGAGGATGGGGCTGGTACAAATATTTTGGATATGAATCTGTTGCTATCTAATAAGGAGTTTATGATTTTATTTCTTTTCTGCTTTATAGCTTCCCACTGTAATTTATAAGCCTTTTGAAAAGTTTTTCTAAATACTACTACTATCTGGTGGTAGTTAGGCTTTGGGGAAATAGGAAAGGAACTTGTGTCCACATTTGGGGAAAATCTGAAAGAGTTGCATAGGATAACATTGGTGAGAGGTGACCCGAGGGAAATGGTCAAGGAGACAAACAATAGTCACAACAGAAACAGAAGGAAAATAAATTTGATAAATTATTCTTATAATCATGTTTGTTGGAAGTCTGGACCATTTGTTTATAAAACGGAAAATTCCTAAAGGCACCTTGAATAGATTTAATTATTTTTTTCTTTGGCTTAAAATGTCCCAAATTATTTTTATTATGAACAGATAGTCGCTAATGACTCCACTATGTATGCAGAGATGTCTTGAGGAAAATGAATACTAGTGAGAATACTTAGGAAGCCTGGATTCAAATCCAAGTTCTGTTCTCTATTTAACCTCTCTGAACCTTATTTTTATTAGCCGCATGATGAGGATACTCATCCCAATCTTTGTATGTTTGTTGGGATGAAATCAAATATTGTACAGTAAGTGGCAGAAAATATTTATTTAAAAAGAAATTAAAAATAAGTCTAAAAATCTAGCAAAATTTAAGTATCTTAAAAAAAGGGGTTAGCTGAGGGAATCCTTAAAATCATGCATTTGGTTTTCTGACCAGTCAATTAACATGAAATAACGAACAGTTCTACCCCAAACAAACCACCAAGTGTTCCTTTCTTCTTGGTTCTGCCAAAGAAAGAGGAATAATTGTTTTCTTTTAGGGGAAAAAATAGCTTCTCTTCAAAGGCATTAAGGAAAAGGGGGGCCATGAATGTTATTTTAGTCATGAGCACCTGTTTAGATATCTTTCCTGAATTTTATTTTTCATGTTCATCTCTTTATCCAAACAGTTCAACACCACCTCCGCATAGAAAGGAACAGATCTATCCTCATTAACACATGGAAGTGTAACTGATGTGATTCTGCAATTTGTATACGGGGTAATAATGGGAGTTCATAACCCACTTGAATCAAAGTGTGAAATATGATATATCAAGAACTATGTAATGTTTTGAACAACCAACAATAAAAAAAACCCACAAAATTTAGGTCACTGACACAAAAAATAATAATCATCATAGTTTTTTAAAAAAGTAATCTCCAAATAGATGGAGTTAGAGAAGATAATGTTAAGTGAAGTTAGCCAATCCCCCCAAACCAAATGCCGAATGTTTTCTTTGATATAAGGAGGCTGATTCATAGTGGGATAGGGAACTGGAACATGGGAGGAATAGACGAACTCTAAATAGGGTAGAGTTGTTGGAGAGGAAGGGAAAGGATATGGGGTTACAAATGATGGTGGAATGTGATGATCATTATCATCCAAAGTACATTTATGAAGACACGAATTGGTGTGAATATACATTGTATACAGCCAGAGATATGGAAAATTGTGCTCTATATGTGTAATAAGAATTGTAATGCATTCCGCTGACATACATAAATTTTAAAAAATTAAAAAATAAGGTTAAAAAAAGTAATTTTGAGAATTCATCATTTCCTTTTGGGTACATCTGTAAGGATAGAGTGACTAAAACTGGGTCTTAGATTCTGTATTCTCATCTAGAATTTGAATTGTATTAAAAAGAAAGGCAAAGTAGAAATGGGGCATTGTGTTTTTCATGCTTATTTTTTATACTGTTGGTAGGATCCTGCCTGGCTGTAACCAATTTCAAAGGGCAGTATGCTCCCCCCACACAAAAAACTAATAATTTAAAATTCCTTCTTCCCTTTTTCTCATTCGAGCTTAAAATATGACCAGTATTAATTTCAATGTTCTATTTGGCTATTAAATCACAAACCACACTGGCTATTGAGAAACAAAGAAAGAAAAGATCCATTATTCACAGTCAAACCAGAAGTACCACAAATAGCTCTATAAAAGTCAACTAAATTATGCGTTTTCACTCCTTCATGAGTCAGAAGAGAAAGGTTCTCACTATCCAGCTATGAATGTTTGGTAGGAATTACTAATTAGACAAGTAAACTGAGTTATTTGAAAAAGATAAAAAATTAGCAAAGAAAGTATGCTTGAGATGGTAGAGATTTGCCCTCTTTTTCTTATCTAATAAGATCATAGTAAAGAAGCTAGAGAGTCTGAGGTCAGATCAGACTTCCAGACTAGTTTCCTACTGCAAATTATTGACCCCTCAAAGCAATCACACTCCCTCACAAGGCTCTATCACATGTCTTTTTTGCCTTGTCCTTTCCTCCTCAATCCATCTTCCCTGTGTCTGCTTCTTTCTTCCCCTAGAAATCCCTCACTCCTACCCTTCTTCATCCCCAGTGGGCATCTCCCTCTCCAATGCCCCCAAAGCATTTTGTTTCTATTATATTGCCTACCCCCATTAATTATTATGATTATTCATTCATTCATTCATTCATTTTTTTGTGTGTGTGTGTGTGATAGCTGGTTGCATCTTCTCTACCAGGCTTCAGTAAAGTATGCAAGAATAATGAACCTGTCTTTTCTTTTCTTTAGTTCTCACATGTGCCTTGAATATTAAACAGGAATGTTTTAAAACATTTTCTAATGTATGTTCTTTTATTAGTTTATTTTCAATGCCTTCCATTTTTTTCTATACATTATATGCTTTTAAAGCCAAGAAACAAGACTGGAGTAGAGAAGATGAAATGTGAAGACAAATGTGAAGTTGCATTTGTCTTTTTCTGAAGTTGTTGCAAATGTGACAGGTAAAGAAAGGGGGTGAGGAGGAAGACTTGGTCGAGAGGAACAAGGGCACACAAGGTGAGAGATGCACTGTCCAGACTTCCCTGAACTCTAGTCAAGGAAGCAGTGATAGAAAACAAAGATAAGTTTCATGACAGGGGTGGGCAGTTCCTAGAGCAGAAGCAAAAATTTTCTGGTTTTCCAGGGAAACTTTGAGAGGAGATCAAGCCTCCCAGGGAAATGTAACATCTAAAAGATGATCCTTAGGAAACACATATACAGTGGTGTGCCAACTTGCCCTTTCTCCTCTCTCCTGGCTATCAAGTTTGTAGGAAGGAATGCAGAAACTCCAGCGTTCCCCAGAGTATGGACAGAAGAGAGTTGATCAGAGGGCTAGGAATCTTGCCAAGGACAGCCATGGTGACTGATGCCATGGGATAATGGTGTGGATGGAAGATTGCATAGATGACATCACAGAAATTCAAGGCACCTTATAAACCAGCAAGAACTGGGGTCTAGCAAAGGCAGCAGAGGAGGACTACTGGGCCTTGACCCAGACAGGAAAATAGATACCAAATTCACCAGCTGCAGAGGACAGCAGGTCATTCAGCATCCACCTATGATGGTGGACACTCAGCTGCCACTTTGAATGTAGTTTTCCTTCCGACTACAACCTCAGTTGTTTTCATACACACATTCTTCCAATTTATATCACATCTTCATTTTAGTCCATTTTAAAAAGTGTGATCCTGTATCTAGCAAATGGCTTTTTTTTTCTCATTGGTGTTCAAGTAAGAAGCTCTTCAGAGAGAGGAGGGGTAGGGAAAGTTTTCCTTTTAAAGCAATTTTCCTTTTAAACCATTCTAAAATCAATTGATTTTTGCTAGTCCCCAACACCCGGGCAGTTCTCAACCTATTGTTCAATTATCTTCTCCCCTAAACTATCTTTCTGTGCTGAGGCCAGTGATGTTCCTTAATCACAAATCTGTAGTCATTCGTGGCTACTTTTAAGTTAATTACAAAATCTATAATCTGACATTCAAAGACATCCATGACCCTACTTAAAATGATTTCTTCTGCCTTCATCTCACTCCCTGTTTTACATATACATATTTCACCCTGTGCCAAATTACTTCCTAAAAACACCCACTGGCAGACTTTCGTCATAATATTTTCCCCTATCTACAGTGTCTTTCTTGTCTAACCCAGTGGAAAGACATTCCTATTGGCTGCCTTCTGTATTTTCAAATGTTCTTCATAAACAATTTACACATATTTATTGGCTTTCTACCTTAATACTGCATGGCTTTTGTTACTATTTTGAATTATGTGTGGCTTTTTTTTTGCTAATATATTTTTGAATTTATCACTGTTAAAATAGGGAACAGTATTGATTTTATGTGTTGATCTTATTGCTAGCAAGTATGCTAATTTTTATTGATTTTTCACCAGATTTCTATATAATATATTTATTTCTATAATAAAAAAATGTTTTACAACTTCTGTAGCGATGTGTACCTGTAGTCCCAAGTGAGGCAGGAAGATCACTTGAGCCCAGGAGTTCAAGACTAGCCTTGGCAAATTAGTGAGAACTTGTCTCTTAAAATAAATGAAAAATAAAAATAAATAGTGATAATAGTAGTAGTAAGTACTTTTTTGTGGTGAATACATAGGGGCTGTTCTAAATGTTTCATATAGATAAACTCACTCAATCATTTTAAAAGATGTTTCTATTTTTAACCTCAGTTGACAGAAGATGATGTGTTAGCATCTGATATAGTATAGCACATAAATAGTAGTTACGGATGCATACCATCATTCCCTTCTCTCCCAAAGATCCTTCATCATCTCTGGTTTTTGCTTTTTAAATTTACTTTAATCTATTTATTTATTTTGGTACTGGGAATTGAACCCAGGGAAACTTACCACTGAGCTATATCCCCAGCCCTTCACTTTTATTTAGAAACAAGGTCTTACAAATTGAGGCTGGCTTAGAACTTGTGATCCTCTTGTCTCAGCTCCCAGAGTTGCTGGGTTACAAGCATGGGCTGCCATGCCTGGCTTCATCTCTGTCTTGAAATCCCACCCATCTATGTCTGAATTCCCTAGGGATTCTGTGTTTTCACTTAATAAATGTATCTGAATGTGGTCTGAACCAGCTTGTTTACAAAAAATATGTACAGATGGTTTCTGACTTATGATAGTTTGACTTATGATGGCTCATTTTTTTTTTGTCTTTACCATGATGCAAAAGCAAAATGCACTCACTAGAAACTATTCTTTGAATTTTGACCAGGTGGGTCAACAACCAGTACTCTATAGAGTACTGTGTTGGTAAGCAACAATGTTCAGTAGGTTAGGTGTATTAAATGCATTTTGATTCATGATGTTTTCAATTTACCAATGAGTTTTTCAGGATATAACCCCATCATAAGTTCAACATCTGTACTTATCTCAGAATATTATGTAAATTTTTATGTAGGTAATCTTACAAGAAAATCACCTCACTTTGCAGTTATACATTCACATGGATTCATATGGTCTTTCATTACTACAAACCCTTTGCATGCTCTGCATACAAATTACCAACTAGTTTAGGTTAAAAAATAGTATCTTGTAATTATGTGAAAATGAATTAACCACAGTGACCTGCTTCATTTTCATTCATAGGAAACAGTGGCATTGGTGGAAAAGAATAAAAACAGGGAACTGATGTTGAAATCATCTTAGAGGAAGAGAACCACCCTCTTCTGAGGGAGGCAGCCTGCACCCCATCATGCCCTAAGGATGTTGATTCATTTCCTCCTCTCCTCAGTCACCTCAGAAACCTTTCCTCTCTCCATCTCTTGCTGAATCCTACCATTATGCCACTGATTCAATGAATCACACAGAGAAAATCTGAACTGATGTATGGAAAGAAGAAATATACTTTTTTATAAAATAAGAGAACCTAACACCATTTGACCCAGCTATCCCTCTCCCTGGTCTATACCCCAAGGACTTAAAAACAGCACACTACAGGGACACAGCCACATCAATGTTTAGAGCAGCACAATTCACAACAGCTAAACTGTGGGACCAACCTAGATGTCCTTCAATAGATGAATTGATAAAAACAATGTGTCATATATACACAATGGAATATTACTCAGCAATAAAAGAGAATAAAATCAAGGCATTTTCAGGTAAATGGATGGAATTAGAGAAGATAAAGCTAAGTGAAGTTAGCCAATCCCCCAAAACCAAATGCTGAATGTTTTCTCTGATATAAGGAGGTTTGATTCATAGTGGGGTAGGGAGGGGGAGAATGGGAGGAATAGATGAACTCTAGATAGAGCAGAGGGGTGGGAACTGAAGGGAGGGGGCCTGGGGTTACAAATGATGGTGGAATGTGATGGACATTATTATCCAAAGTACATGTAATGAAGACAGGAATTGGTGTGAATATACT
Organism: Callospermophilus lateralis; assembly: GCF_048772815.1. NCBI lineage: Eukaryota > Metazoa > Chordata > Mammalia > Rodentia > Sciuridae > Callospermophilus > Callospermophilus lateralis. The sequence goes on from NC_135312.1 coordinate 68,225,144, forward strand.
TTGTATACAACCAGAGATATGAAAAATAGTGCTCTATTTATGTAATAAGAATTTTATTGCATTCTATTGTTATATATAAAAAAATAAATAAAATAAGAGAACCTTTAAAGACATCTCCCTGATATGATTTTCTAAAGAGATTATATATAGTTTCTTCCGTTATTAATGGAGTTGATTGAACTATGTAGTACTGCTTTAAAATCTTATTGAAATATAACTTGTATACTGAATTGTGCACAAATTGTAAGTGTACAGCTAAATGAATTTTATATGTATATACATGCAAGTAAACATGTAACTGTGTGTATATAAATCATGTAATCCCACCTAGATAAATACAAGACAGGTGTTCAGAAGATCCATGCTCCTCCATGTCTACAAATTCTGTTCCCACAGAGCTCTTGTTCTGTTTCTACCACCATAGATCTGTTCTCCCAGATCTTGAACTTGTCATTGGAATCTAGCATATGCCCTTTTGTGTCTGCCTTCTTTCACTCAGTGTGTCAGATTCATCCATGCTGTTGTGTATAGCCACAGGTTGTTCTTTTTTATTGCTATATATTATGTATTTCTATGGATTTCACCCATAATACTGGCAATTATGTGGGAAGTGGTATAAATATTTTTTCATATTCTTAAGGGCATATATAAGAACTATGCACTAATCTTGTACTTAATTTTCCTATTTTTGCTTTTCTACTTCAGTCTGATATGCCAAGATCCCAGGAATCCCCCTAAGTTGGCTTAGATCCCAGTTCAGAACCCAGCTCCCTACAGAGCTCTCAGTGGATGAATCCCTCACTGTCTTGAAAGTCTGTTACAACTCCAAACTGGATTTCCAAGACACTCCATGATTTTGTCATTTCCTACCTCTTCTGGCTTTTTGCCTATTCAATGTCAAGATTTATTACCCTCCCAAAGTCTCTAGTCAAAATATATAACTCATTGTTCTCCACACATGCTGTGAACTTTTGTTTATGAGCATGCCAATTCTTCCCTACCCAGAAAATATTTTCTCACCAGGTATATATTAAAAATAAATATTCAAATTTTTAAAAAACTGCTTTGGATTATTTTAAGGACATTTTCCTGATGTGATTTTATGGAGAGGTTATAAAAATAACATGAATGACGTAATTGGAATTTTCTATTTGGTTTAGAAGGAAGTAAGAGCATATATCTGAGACAAGGTTATGGGCTTTGGAGAATACTAGTTCTGCTGCTTCGTAGCTTTGTGACTTTGGTTAAAATATTGAGCTTCTCTAAATCTTATTTTTCTCAGCTGAAAAATAGAAGCAATAACCTTCCATATAGGATTGTTAAAAAGAATAAATGAAATATTGCACACAAACTACAAAAAATAGTGACAAACACAAAGAAAGCATATAATAAACAGTATTTATCATTACTAATAATGAAGCTGAAATATCTGAGAGGTTCACAGTATGAACCAGGTTGCCTGAAATAAAACTTCAGCTTTTTCCACTTGTCTACCATAAGTCTCAGGCACTATAGTAACCCAGCTGTGCCATAGTTTCCTTGTTAGGGCCATCTTTCAGGTACTTTGGAAAGGTTTTAAAAAATCTATATAAAGTACTGTATCTCACACAGTGATACAGTGAAGTAGTCTCAACTACTTACAGTACTGCTATTATTATACCTAGACAATTACTATTATCAATACCATTAATAGAATACTACCAGTTTTGTGGATTTGAGGTGTTCATAGATAAGGAAAGAATAAGACAATTAACCTAAAGCTATTTTTAATTTTTTTTCTTTATTAAATTATTTATTTACTCTAATTTGTTATACATGATGGCAGAACGCAATTCATTTCATATTATACATATAGAGCACAATTTTTCAAGTCATTGGTTGTACACAAAGTATTTTCATACCATTTGTATCTTCATACATGTACTTAGGGTAATGATGTCTAACTCATTCCACCATTATTCTTACCACTTTGCCCCCTCCTTTGCCCTATCTAAAGTTACTCCATTCCTACCATGCTCCCCACACCTCCCCCCCAACATTGCCATTATGAATCAGCATCCTCATATCAAAGAAAACACCTGGCCTTTGGTTTTTGGGGATTGGCTTACTTCATTTAGCATTATATTCTCCAGCTCCATCTATTTACCTGCAAATGTCATGATTTCATCCATTCATCTATTGAAGGTCATCTGGGTTGGTTCCACAATTTAGCTATTGGGAATTGTGCTGCTCTAAACATTGATGTGGCTGTGTCCCTGTAGTATGCTGTTTTTAAGTCCTTTGAATGTAAATTGAGGAGTGGGATAACTGGGTCAAATGGTGGTTCCATCCAAGTTTTCCAAGGAATCTCCATACTGCTTTCCAGATTGGCTGCACCAATTTACAGTCCCACCAGCCTTTTTCCCCACATCCTCTCCAATATTTATTGTTGTTTGTATTCTTAATAGCTGTCTGGATTGAAGTAAAATTAAAATTCTGACTGGATTGAGATGAAATCTTAAGTAGTTTTGATTTGCATTTCTTTAATTGCTAGAGATGTTGAATATTTTTTCATATATTTGTTGATGGATTGTACATCTTCTTCTGAGAAGTGTCTGTTCAGTTCCTTGGCCCATTTATTGATTGGGTGGTTTTTTTGGTGTTAAGATTTTTGAGTACTTTGTATGTCCTAGAGATTAGTGCTCTATCTGATGTGCTTATGGTAAAGATTTTTTTCCCATTCTGTAGGCTCTCTATTCACCTCACTGATTGTTTCTTTTGCTGAGAAGAAGCTTTTTAGTTTGAATCCATTCCATTTATTGATTCTTTGTTTTAATTCTTGCACTATAGGAGTCTTATTAAGGAAGTTGTGGCCTAATCCGACATGATGGAGATTTGGGCCTACTTTTTCTTCCATTAGGTGCAAGATTTCTGGTTTAATTCCTATAATCTAGAGCTATTTTAGGAAAGATCATTTCAAACAAGAGAGAAAGTTCTGTAGAGACAGAATATAGGATTCAGAAGTATCACTACTACTGTGATATTACCAAGAAACATGTCAACTGTATCAGGGCACCCATGCCAACTGTGCAGGTCCAAGGTAAATCCATATTTTGAAGAAGGCACCATTGAGAGTCCTTGTTTCTCACTGCTTTGTAGGGCTCCCATTGGGCCATGGCATTAGGCAGTGCCTAGTAATTAATGCTAATGTCATCTGTGTGTCTTAAGATTCCTCATCACTGCAGGAAAGCAGGGTCCCTAACACTAGTTGCTAAGCCCTTCCAGAATAATCTTTACTTTATGAAGACCAATGACAGGTTAACAAGTTGCTATAGCAAAATAATTGTTCCCCATTTTATTATTTTAATCCCATTTCACAGGAGAATAAGCTCAAGCAAGTTGCTTATGACCAAATAACTTGTAAGAATAAAAGACAGGATATGAATCCACAGATCTGAATCCAGATCCTGCAATTCCAACACAAAGAGCAAGCATTTAAATTGCTTGGTGGAAATTTCTTACTGGTAACTATTAACAGATGAAACCCAAAGGAAAAATAAGTTCAGATAATAAATTTGTCAAAAAGTTTTAGAGTTCAATGAAATAACACAGGGGTAACTACTTCAAGTAGTTACCTTTTCTGTGGACTTCTCTGGGATGTGTCTTGTTTTGCTCTTCAATTAGAAGTGGAGAGTGATGAAGAGGGTATAGGAGGGCTTTTTACCCTATTTTCCCTGGAAGTCCAAGTTTTCTGATGAGAAAAAAAAAAAGAAAGAACATCTCAGTTCTAAGGCAGGGAAACTCTGTTGTTCACTGCAATCTGTGGGTAATTCATAGGGAGTTTGTGTTCCTGTGGTCGTATTTATGATTTTGGAATCCTTCTAGGTTCCACCTTCCCCCGGTGCCCCCTAATTTACCAAATGTTTCCTTTGTAATGAATCATTTTCATTAACACACTCAAAAATTCTGAGTGTCTGAGTTGGTAAAGAGAAAAAAATATGAAACATCTCATTTTCTAAAAACACCACCAGTATTTAACTTTAGGGTTTGGAGACTTCCTCAATAAGTCCTTCTAAGACTTACCAGTGCTAAAATAAAACTTCTTTTTCAAATGTCTATGGTACTGTATTATTCAACCTCAATTATTACATGCATATCTTTCTGCTTGACGGTTGCTGTGTTCGATATTGTCAAGAGTTCACAGTTGTCTTGTTAGAAGCATTAATGCACAAAGAAAAAAATGGGAGACGACTAAACAGGAAAAACAGAAAAATCCACATGAAGTAATCCTACAATTATATTGTACTCAGGAAAAGTGGTGAGAGCATTTTGTGTGGTGGTGAGCAGGAGCCAGGCCAGGCCTACTTTAGCCAGTGCTGGTGGGTGGAGGGGGCTCATTCCTGACACTCCTTTGTTTGTTAGGAAGTGCTTCTTGTAGAGGGGTGGAGTTTAAGTAAGGAAAGGAAAAGCCAGGAAAGAGGAACTCTAGTGGAGAAACCAAATGTCACCTACAAAAAATGTTTCAAGAAAACAGAGGAAAAATATTTTGTAGAAAGGGAACTCTAAAATTGCTTAGAAAAGAAAGGAATTGGATATATTTTAGTGGCATATCACCTCTATATGTGGTATTATTTCTCCTGTGCTCACTGGTCCCAGTTCTGAGTGTAAATTAATCAATACCTACTATCCATTGCTTCATAATCTATTTCCATGTGAGATTGCCCTGTATTTTATATTTATAATTTCAAGCTAACTTAAAGTATCTCTCCTGAATTACCATTTTTGCATACATATAAGCAATATCTGTTGTGTATTTTCTTTTGTTGACTTCAATTTTCTGTTCTGAATTACTCTTTTCCCAACAATATCAAGTTCAGTGAAGTCAAAGAGCAATGCTTCTACTTCTTTGTTTAATCTTCATAATATCTGTTGTATAAACATACAAATCCCAATGACATGTTTACTTCCTTCACTGGAAACTCAAGTATTTTCTATTTTGTATTTATAAATGTTGCTATACTTCATATTTTGACTGTTTGTATGCCTTTACCAAAGGAGGTGCCATGGTTTGGATAAAAGGTGTCCCCTGAATAAAGCTCATATGTTAATCTAGGAATGTTCAAAGTTGTAACAATTAGGTTATGGGAGCTATAATCTAATCAGTAGATTGATCCATTTGATGGAGTAATAATTTGAATGAACTAACTGTTGGTAACTGTAGGCAGGTATGGGGGGAGCTGGAGGAAGTAGGTCACTGGAGACTTGCCTTGGGGTTTGTTTTTTGTTTTTGGTGCCTCTTTCTCTTTTTCTCTCTGCTTTATAACAGCCATGAGCTGAGCTGCTTTCCTCCACCACACCCTTCCACCATGGAGATCTTCTGCCTCACCTGGAGCCCAGAGTAATGGAGTTAGGTGTTTTTTCATAGCAGCAAACAACTAACGCAGGAAGTAATTAAGAATATAATCCTATATTCATCTTTTTGTTTTTAATTTACATATCATATCTGAGAGGATGTATGTAGTATGGAAAATACCTCAAATTTCTTTTCCAACACATTTTTTCTTTTCCACTGAGGGAAAATAATGTCAATTTTCAAAACGGAGAAGTTTCAATCTACAAGAATGGGGCACTCATTATTGCAAAATATTCACTACCTCTTCAGAATGTCCTTCTGTAGACAGATAGCCAGGAAGTATAGACTCTGAACTATAAATATCTTAGCGAACTATGGAGCATCTGGTTTCAATTTGTGCCTGGGTGGCTTATACATCAGACAGGAAGACATGCCTGGTTTGGAGAGGTTTGAGCAAATGCCATGGAGTCAGTGCCTGTTTCCCAGACTTTGTTGTTGTCATTTGGTTTGTGAACTCCACCTACCCAAACAGAAGTGAGCACTGCACCTCAGGTGCTCCCTTCCAGCCCTGGGGTTAGCATTTAAAGAAGCAAACCTTTTTGCCTGTGCTGCCACACAAAATATGTTTAAGCCCATGATTCACAAACTATTTTCAACACTTAATTTATGAAAACTATATAGTCTTTACATATTAGTTTAATTTGGGTGTTAACCCAAGCTTAGTTTGTCGCCTCTGTTCTGTTGTACCCTAGATCTTTGCCTACTTTTTATTTAATGTCACACAGTATCCATTAAAGCTCACCCATGTACCATTTGATCATTTTTTATGATGAAATGTAATGTCTAACCAGCTTAGGGAAAGGAGGTAACTATGGTTGGATCTGAAATCTAGATGGCAGTTACCACTTAATGTAAGCAAGATTGAGGCAAATTAGAACTTTACAAAACCTCTTTTAGTCTTTTATTTTTCTATTCTGCCTGACAGACAATGTCCCTCACATTGGTTCTGTGTGTGTATGTCATGTCAAGAGACAAAGTTGTTCAATGTAGGACTATTCTCTTGATTTTCCTCATGAAGTAAATAAGGTTTACTAAATGAGCTTGTTCAAGGTTTCAAATACTGTGATTTAAAGCTTTCATGACTGATTCTCTGCAGATATTTGTTTTTTATGGAAAATAGGCTAGTGAATAATTTGGTAAAATAAGTTCTCAGCATGAAGCTTATATAGAAAAAATCTTTCTAAAAATAACTGTAATTTATATTTTCTGGATCTAAATATACATTGCATAAATGCCACAAAATACTTAGCTTTCTCAGCCTGGATCTTGAACAATTATCTCCAGACTTTGGTCTTTAATACCAAAGAACATTCTCTTATCCTTGACTTATGGGGTTTTGATGTGTTGATTATTCTTGGTTAGGATTGATTAAAGACAATTAATCATTGAATACATTTAAATAGGTAGTGAGTATAAAAGGTACATAATAATTTAGTATGTAGAAAATTTTGCAGTATGGTAGCTGTGTTAGTCTATTTTGTGATGCCGTAACAAAACATTTGACTCTGGGTAGTCTATAAAGAAAGAGATTTATTTGTCTTATAGTTCTGATTTCTGGGAAATCAAACAATATGATGCCTGTCCAGGGCCCTCCTGCTGTGTCACACCATGGCAGATGATAACCCATTGGGGGATTGCATGCAAAAGTGGTGGGCAGCATGTATGAAAGTCTTCACACAGTGAGAGAGAAAGCAAGAGACTGGGGAGGAGCCAGGCTTGCTCTTCCATCATAACCCTCTCTCTCCAAAATTAACCTGGTCCTTAGGTCCTTTGAGACCTATGTTAATCCCTTCTGAAGTAGTGATCTCATCACCTAATTTTCTCTTAAAATCCCCACCCCTTCATCACCATTACCTTGGGGACTAAGTCCCCAGAACATGAACCTCTGGGAGATACTTCAAACCACATCCAAACAATAACAGTGGGTTTCTGAAAAAAAAAAAAAAAATTAACATCCATGAAATAATTCCAAGGCAAGTAAGTTCAAATGGTGCAAAAATCAAAATATTTTATAGATACTTACAAAGTATAAATATTAATGTGAGCTGGGTAAGTCAAAGAGAGTCTTGGGAGAATTTTGGCTTGGGAGAATTTTGGCTTGGGAGAATTATGAATTTAGTTTGATAGAACTGTTTACAGTTTCTGATGGTGGACAATGGACTGGGGTGGGGCATAGGATGATGTGCTGAGGAAGCAGGATGTGAGGATATAGAGTTAATATATCTTAGGAAGTGTGAAAGAGAAATCTAATGAAGAGGGTTACTAGCAAGAGGATAGATAGGCAGTAATTTAGGGTAGACAAGTATGTGGGAAGACAGTAGAGTCCATAAAACAAACACACATGTATTTGGAAAAAATACAGGATGTTTAAATAGTAAAATTTGGAGGGGGAAGAAAAATAAAAGAAAAAAGAGAAAAAAGGTATTGCATATACAATATCTCTATTATATTATTCAGATGAATCAGTCCTCAAAAATCCTATTTCATGCAAAGTTCTTGGTTTTACATATGTTGGGGATATCAGGGCCAGAGGATAGAGGGGTGGAAGAGAAAAGAAAGAAAAAAAAATACTCTAAAGAAGAAACCAAGGTTGTTGCTAGTTTTAGAGATGTGTATCTTTTCTGCTTCTCTTCTCATCCAATAGGTGGGGTTGTCTGTTGTAAGTTGATGTCCCTGCCCTCAGGATGGGATGGTGGAGGTAACCAGGGTGAGAAGACTGGTCCTTGTGTAGGGTGTCTGGAATCCCGGAGTGCCACCTGCCAGTCCCTGCAGGGAGATTGCCCTTCATGGGTCTCCACTTGTCTGACTTGAGCGCCCGGTACTATCTCCCTCTCTTGCCTGGAGATTTTCCAGTTCCTGGTTTCTCTGTTGGGCTCCAAATTTTAGCCCCATCTGCCTCTCACTTAACAATTCCCAACACCAAAGCTCACACCAGGTGGGCGGCACCCTGGCCGCACTGCACACCTGCCCAACTGGGAACTGTTTTTGAGTTGAGTGGTCACTGTGCTGCTGGGGGTGGGGAGAATTGGAAATCTGGTACCTGGCCAGATGGAGATCCTATCTGAGAGCTGACAGCTGCCCCCACAAATATGGTGAGAAAGATTATCCAAGATGGAGGTGGTCTGCTTCCAGCGCTAGGGTGTCTGATGAGGTGGGTGTAGGTAGCAGCTGAGTGACCTGCGTGGGAGCAGAACGCAGTCTGGAGTTCTGCAGAGGTGTTGATAGGTGATTCTGCTAAGCCACTTGAGAGCCGTGCATAAAGAATTCTGAATTTAGTATATGACAGCATTTGTGTGGATAAAAAGGAAGTCAAAGGAGATTTGCCTCAGATGTGAAACCAAAGAAAGAGTTGTATCAGAGAAAGAGTGAGAGGCAGTGATGAAGAGATGAGGACTGGCTTGCTTATGTTCCTGAAAACTTCTTTTATTTCACTGTTTTATTTATTTATTTATTTATTTATTTATTTATTTTTCCTCTCAGTGGAGCAAAAAACTAGGATTCTCAAAGACCTACATAAGAAAGTAAAGTGGCAGAGCATGTGGTTCTCCTAGAGAGTTACTAACCAAAATGTCACATTTTGCAAATGTATTAGTGCCTTGGATCCTTGTCTAATCTTTCAAATATACCATGTTAAAAAATGGCTGCATTTGTATAATTACTAGTTACCCCATATTTTTATTTCAAATATGAAGAACAAGTAGCAAAGACATAGGGACATGGCTATGAAGTCATCAAATTGATTATTTTCCTAAACACAGTAAAATGTCTAAATGGTTTTGAACTTTCAAAGTAGAATCCTTGAAAGTATGTGATTATTCTAATGGTACTTCCATTCTTCCAGTCATTTTCAGGATCCTTTGTCTTTAAATTGCTCTCAGAACCTACAGCACAGTTTCTGAGTATCTTCTTCTTCAGAGTCAAATGCTCTGTCCCTGCCTTCTGCTCTCATCTGTATCTGCCCCATCTTGCATGCTGACAATCTTTTTGCCTCAGTCTGATGCATCTGTCCTTTTTTTTTGTCCCTGACTTTCTTTTGCCTTTGTCTTATTTTTTGGTTCTGTTCCTTCTCCCTGCATTCAGGAGCTGCAGGCTGGGGCAGAGGACACATCTAAGGAGAACAGTAAATTATGAGGCAAGAAGACAATGCAGTGAAACAGAGGTCAGAGAAAAGGGCAATCTACCAACTGAGCTATATCCCCAGCCCTCAGGATGGTATTTTTTTTTTTAAGGATCAAATATTTTTAAAAACTTTCTGTTTTTAAAGCATGTTTCTTCAAACATGAAGAAATTAATATATAGAATGAATGAATATATGAACAAATGAATATATAGAATACATCCATTCCTTATTTTGAAATGCATTAAAGTACAATTCTCCCCACCCCCAGCAGCACAGTGACCACTCAACTCAAAAACAGTTCCCAGTTGGGCAGGTGTGCAGTGCGGCCAGGGCGCCGCCCACCTGGTGTGAGCTTTGGTGTTGGGAATTGTTAAGTGAGAGGCAGATGGGGCTAAAATTTGGAGCCAAAAGGTAAATTCTGGACAACAGTCACTATCAAAGTGCTTGGGGATGGAGTAGCTAGGATATTATGGAAAATGTAAAGAATAACAAGTCTCAGAGGAAAGCAGCCCGGTCACTAGGATGGGTATGGGGGAATATTAGAATCACAAACTAAACACAATAGCAATTATTCATAAAGAAGCATTCAAATTATCTCCCCACCTCACCAAAATATTCATGAACTCCAATCTGTCAGGCTAATTTCTGTTCTTTTCCTCTGAAGTCAGTATCTCTGCGAAAATGTTGTCAAGTCATTTGGGATGCAGAATTGGAGAACAACCTGAATACTATAAAATCCAAGAGGCAAGAGAAGAGGAAGGACCTAGAAAGAAAGGGGGGAATTGAAGTTGGCAAATGAAAATCTGGATTTGAGGTATAAGCTGTAAGAGAAGAGGGATCCAAGAAATATTCCAGAAGGTACCTGGCCAGATGGAGATCCTATCTGAGAGCTGACAGCTGCCCCCACAAATATGGTGAGAAAGGTTATCCAAGATGGAGGTGGTCTGCTTCCAGCGCTAGGGTGTCTGATGAGGTGGGTGTAGGTAGCAGTTGGTAGATTGCTTGCCTTGCATGCACAGGGCCCTGAGTTCAATCCCCAGTGCCACAAAATAGATAGGTAGATATATAAAAATAAAATACCACCCTGAGAAAGAACCACATGTGGCAGCTTCAATAAGGCTACCTAACTAGATGCAGCTGCTACATTATACCTGTAGGTTGTGGGGTACCCACAAACACTTCCTCACAGAAAGAGAATACTCATGTGACTGTAACTGGTCTGGCAAGAAAATGGACCCTCAATTCATTTCCCAGTCTACAGATGAGACTGCTGACCCTTAGCAGACACAATCACCCCCTCAATGCTGAGGGTGCTTCTGAGTCTATGGCAGCCCCAGGGCAGGACCCAGACTGCAGTGTTAATGGCATGAAGCATCTCCTTCTAGTCTTTGGTGAACTCATCTCAACTTCAGTGGAGGAGAAACATCCACACATGTCTGCTTTTCTAAGACTCTCATCATGCTGACCAAAACACCTCTGCTCACAGGAGAATGGGAGGGAATTTACCCAGTGAGAAAGTAAAAGAAAGGCACCATCAAACTATTTACTGGAGCACATTTTCCTAATTCTCTTCCTGGGTTGTCACATCATCTATTATGAACATAAAGTAAAATGATAAACTAATAAAATTTTTTTCACTAATACATCAAAATATATAAGGCAAGTAAATGGTTTCTTTCCCAAGGGTCAATGTGGGTGATTTTGCCTTTAATTCAAAAGTAGTGACCCTGTTCCAACTATTACTGAAATAAGTTTTGGAAGGAACAATGAGAGTTACTTTATGAGTACAAAAGAAAATTTCATCATATAGTTACACCTCATTAGTGATATTTAATTTCAATGATGTTTAGCCATTTTTCAATATCAAATCTGTCCCCAGAGTATGTCAACTTGCCATCAAAGAATATGGTCAAAAGATGAGAAAAACCTTTGAATATAATTGAAAAAAATTGGTTCAATCCTGCTTTGAGAACTGTTAAGCTAATTTAAGGAACTGATTCTAAAGGGAAAATAATTTTAAAAGTATTTTGGGGAGAGGAGGCTTTTAACACATTTTATTGCAATATAATTAATGTAGCATAAATGCCCTAAAAGTGAAAAACTCAGTAGTTTTTACTGTACTGACAGAGTTGCACGACCATCACCATTATATGATTTTAGAACAATTTCATCATCCCAAAAGAAACTTGTATCTATTAACAAATTTCCCATGTGTCCCTCCTCTCTCCTTGCCTGCAGCCCCTGACAAACAGTAATCTGACTCTTGTCTCTCTGTTTTTAACTTTTCTGAACATTATATATAAATGGAGTCTTAAAATATGTGGGATGTTTTAAAGTCACAGTCTCCAATGGAGAATATTGACACCTACTTATTTTTTTTCAATGACCAGAAACACAAGAATACAGTACTTCAAAATGAGACACAAATTTTTATTATCAGATATCCGTTATATTTAAAGATGGTTATCAGGTAATCAGTGCAAAACATTTGTTGATAAGTGTTTATTCCACGAGGAAAATTAAAAAAAAAAAACCTGTGACAGCTTTACTCAGCACCAAGGCATGTTGGTGGCAGAATGCAAACAGGTGTTCTGATTCCCAAATTGAAATATTTTGCTATATCCTGTTTTTTTTAATATTTTAAAGAGTCTACTGGCCCACAGAGGATTTATTTGCAATTATTTTCTCATAATATCTCCTTTATGACATGTACAAGATAGTTGGCCAAGAGAGAGAATACAGGAACACAATGTTCAAAAAATAAAAATAGAAATATTATGACTAATATTCTGAAAAGAATCACAGGCTCAGGATCTCACTCTGAGAGCATAAAAGTGCTTTAATTTAAAAAACGCAAATTTTTACATATAACTCAATATCTTTATAAAAGAGGTTTATTGAACCGTTGCCCATATATTGTGATAAAACAACAAGGAGATTTGAATTAAAGAACAGGACTAGATTATACTTTCTCCTGTCTCTCTCATCTTCCCCCTTGCCTTTGATCTTTCCTTCTACTATCTCTAGATGCCTGGTACATCTGTTTGTTCTGGGATACAGCCAGAAACAAATCAGATTTGGTCTTTGACCTCTTCACACCTTTGATATTGCATGGAAGACAAATAGCTAGTTTCAAGTTAGAACATAAAGTGAAGTAGAAGTACAGCAAAATGTATTTTTCACACAAATGATTATAAGTAATCTTCATTTAAGTGATTACAAAGACTGTCAATCTTTATACTTAATATTATCAATATCCTATTTCTTATCTGAGATGGCATACAATATCTGCAATCACATCTAAAAAATTTTTAGGTATAATTTGGTAATGACAAGCACTCCTAAAGTGATTCTTTTCTTGTCCTTAACAGAAATATTTAAAAATTTGCCATTTTTTAAAAACAGTTTGAACTCTTTAATATATAACACATATAATATTATTGTAAAATATTTAGTTTTCTGTTATTTTGATAATGATAGGCACCTCTAAAGTGATCCTTTACTTGTCCTTAACAGAAATATTTTAAAATTTGCCATTTTAAAAAAAGTTTTAACTCTTAATATATAATACATATAATATTATTGTAAAATATTTAGTTTGCTGGAACTGCCATCAATTGGATGAAAAAAGAACAACAGAATTTTTGTCTCGTAACTGGAAGCTAAAAGTTCAAAATCGAAGTGTTTAGGGGGCCGTGCTTCCTTTGAAACTATAGGGGAAGGACCTTTCCTTTCTTTTTCCTACATTCTGGTGAATGGGAATCTTTACTGTCATTTGGCTGAGAGACACATCATTCCAATCCTCCAACTTTGTGTGGCCACCTTTCTTCTCCATGTGTTGGTCTTGGTGTACAAAATTGCCTTTTTTGTAAGGACAATAGTTAGATAAGGACCTTTCCCAATGAGGGACTTTTGAGTTGATTACCTTGGAGTAAAGACCCTTTTTTTAAAGAAGGTCATGTTCTGCAGTACTAGGGATTAGGACCTCAACCAACAATCCAACTTGTGACAGCCCCCAAGCAGAATGATACATTATTTATTGACTATTGTATAAAATAACTACTTCTGAAGCTCTTCACTCTAACCTTTGTAAATGATTTTTTAACAGCAAATATTAAAGTCAGACTACACCAGGACAGTACAGGAAGGGAATTGAGGGAGAGGAAGGAGGGATGGAAAAGGGAAGGTACTGGAGAATAAAATCGACCAAATTTTACTAGGTGCCTGTATGATTGTATCACAGTGAATCTCACTATTATGTGTAATTATAATGTGCCAATTAAAAAATAGAAGGAATACCAGCTAGAAGAGGAAGGGTATTAGAGGGAAAAAAAGGAAGTAACTGAGGAAAGAAATTGATCAAATCATGTGCATTTACAAATATGTCATAATAAATACTATGCAAATGTATAATTATAATGTACCAAAAACATTTAAAAATAAAGTCAATCTACAAGCTAGGGGAAGCTATGGATTATCTTTTCTATAACTGTAGTTTTTCCTCCGTTTTTTATGAGGAAGCACCCTGGAAAAATTAAAGAAGAATCATTGAGTCATTTTTTTAATGAGTAATAATTTCCATTACTTTGAAAAGAATCTGACAACAGTGGAAAATTCATCTAGTTGGTATGTCACTGAACTAGATTTTTATTCTTATCATGACCAAAGGTGTTCTGTATGCTTTTATATCCAAGTGACTTCAGCACATAGATACGATGAGAAAAACACATAAAGAAGGCATTGGGAAATGTGAGGTCAGCTCTGCTATGAGGAAGAAAAATAGTGGATAGCTGGCTCAACAAGTGTTTGTAAGTGCAGTTATGTGCAGATACCATACTAGGCAGGGGGAGGACACCGAATTGTACATAATATGTGGTCCTGCTGTTAAGAAGTTTTTCTCCCTAAAAGAAGAAATAAGGTAAATATTCAAAATCTATAACACAGGATACTTTCAGAGAACAGTTGGGGAACAGATTTGATTCCAGTTGGGAAAAGGAAGAATGAAGTAGAAACTTGAAATAGAAGTATACTCTATTTCCAACAGTCAAAAATGGGATAATTGTCATCGAAATACTTGTTTTAGGTATTCCATGCTATTTTTAAGTACGGAAATACTATTTTTTGTGATCTGATACTATAACAAATTTTAAAACTGAATTCCAATCTTTAATTAATGATGAGGAGCACTAAAATCTTGAATTCAACCAATATGCACTCATTTTGAAAGGTTTTATTCACAGATAATCCTCAAGATGACAAAGTAAATGACAGAATGTTCTTCTCTTCCTGGTACAGCCAGGGCACAGTTCTCATGGGAAATTTTGTGACCTGCTTTTAATTAGAAAGGGAGAGGGCAGAGAGCCCTTCCTGTATCTACTGCTTCTTTAGTACTTTTAATTCAAGAGGATTAACATGCCCAAGTTCTATATACTGGGGTGGCATGCCCAGGATCCTGTTTAGGCCATGGAAGACTTCTGAGCATCAGAGCCACACAAATGGGGCCATGAGGACAGACTGGAGAGGTCCACCACAAATGATGCAGAAACCAAATTGTGCAGCTCCTCTGGGGTTTTGAGCTGAATCACAAGTAACACACTGAATATTGATGTTCAAGAAATGGACTCCACTTACTGGCATATAAAAGGCTATGTGTGAAGACAAGTCCACACTTTTAGTGACCTCATCTTGGCCATTCTCACATCTCCCCTTCTGTCATCAAATCTCCAAGTCTACCTTCTACAAGGACACTTATGATTACATTTAGAATGCACTCAGATAATTATCTGATACTCTGTCTCAAGATCTTTGATTGCATCTGCAAAATCCCTTTTGCCGTAAAAGGTCTGAATGATTGAGGATCCCTATTTGGCTTATCACACCTGCCTTTTTCTGCCTCAGCCTTTCCTGTGCAATCTAAACCTACTCTTCCCCCCTGAAAATTTCTTTCCACACTATTTTTTCCCTTCCTCCCCTGACTGCTTCTATTGGGCACCTCAGTAAGGCAAACAACTGTATGGATTTTACCTTGACTGAAGGAGGTCCTAGGACACTAGACTTCCAGTGTGAAAACTATAAAATTGCCAGGCAAACCAGGATGAATCAGTACCTAAGTTCCCACCTCCCTTTCCATGTCACTCTCTATGTGGCACTTGTCACATGGGCTTGCAATTTATAACTCTCGGTTCTCTTGTCTTTCTCTTCTCCTGGGGTATGGACAGGAATGTGTTTCTTTCATGGTTATGATGCTCCTGCCTCAGTTTCTGGCACTTGGCAGGTGCTTCATAAATGAATGGATGTCGGCAGAGTTTGTGGTATAGCCCTGCAACAGGACAGAATCTAAGCAGAGTGGAAATTTTCCATCCTGTGACCAGAACAAAAACAAAATGAAACAGAACACTAATACCAGCATGATGTGCTACATTCTCTTGGGTACTTTTTTCTTTCCTTTTCTCATCTGTACTTGCAAATCAGAGTGAAATGAGGCAAATTTCTTTACAAGGACCCAAATATCCACAGTTCTTGACAGAATACACTGTTTCTGAACAAACAAAGGTGCTACTATTTACAGCTGATTGCTTCACTACTTGTCTTGCCTATTTTTTAAACACCTCTTGCCATAAGCAAAGCAGATTGAAAATATATCTGAGGTCAGGTTCTGGAAGTCTTCCGATATTTCTTCATTCTCTTAAACACTCACAAAATTGATCCATTCTTGGAATTGGCCTCCCAAAGCCCCAGCAGGCACCTGGAGCTCAGGCTTGTGACTCTGATATCACTTCTCCCTGTCTGCCCTCTAGCCAAATTTGTTTACCTTTATGAATGTGTCCTTGGAAAAAGGTGCCCTGCAGCTTCATCAGACTTAATGGAAAAGTAACCAAGGTAAACATTATAAAAGCAAGACTCAAACAAAGACATCATTGAGCCACAGCAATTGGTTCTCCGTACCAGTTCTGAGAAAAGTCATTTCTATTGCTGAGAAGCAATGCATTTATGCCCTGAAGCCAACTGTGCCTCTAATGCTATGAGCAACAGTATAAATGACCCTAGAGAGAGGAAGGATGTGAAGAGCCAGAAAGAACAAAGTGCCCATCATCTGTTCTCCATATTTAAAAAGAGAGAAACTAGAAAATCAAAACCTATGTTACACAAATGCAAAAAACAGAAGTTAAATAAGAAGATGAGATATTATTAATGAATGAGAAATGAAATTTGGAATTTTCAAATGAAAATCACCTATATTTTATCAGTAAATGTTTAGTTCTATAATGATAAACTATGCTTTTCTTACAGCAGTGGATCACATCAACCAAAGCGAAGAATTCAGTGCAAATGTAATTAGAGGGAGATATTCGGAAGACCCCCAAATACAATATTGCAGATAAAAGCAGATATATTTTAGTTTGGGAAAAATATCTTAAATTCTACCTAAATAAGTATATTTTATAATGTATAATAAGGAGGAAAAGCTCTTAATGTTTCTCTTTATGAAATGTAAATATATCTAAGTGAATTAATCTGAAATCTCCCTAGATGTTGATAAACCATAAGGGTTATGGCATCTGAGTGACCTATCTACCCAGATGCTGCCACCCTAACCCTTATTTGAGCCCTGAGTGTGCAACACTTTAAGTTCATCCCATTGTTTGCCTGCAAATGAGTCACTGAAGTGACACTTGAACCAGCAAACTCACTGAAGAATTATCTATCAAAGTGCTATTAATTAATTATGCTAATTAATAAACTGCAAGGTAGACTTTCAGAACAGCTACACAGGTAACCAAGATTTCCTGAGCTTTCTGTGCTGTTCAGATAAAAGGATATAAAGCTGCTTAAACCTAATAAAGAAAGGAAACATCCCTTCTCTCCTTCTCTTTCTGACTCCTGGCTCCTTCAGATTAAAAATTAAAAATGAGACTATTGAAGCTGGTTTAAATACATAATCTCTTTTATCTAACCATGAGAAGAATTAGAAGTCCCAACCAAGGTCATGTTAAATGTTAACTTCTACCAGGAATTGAGGCTGAAGGCTCACTGCAGAACAGGAAGTTGCTTATTGTAAATATATAGTCAAGTTGCCTCTGTTATTTTTACAGAATACCAGATGGATTACTAATCCTGACCATTCCTCCCTCTTTCTTTCTCTCTCTCTCTTTCTCTCTCTCTCTCTCGAACAATGCACAAATAATTTACCATTTTGTCTTAACAATAAATTTTGTACTTTTTGCTTACGTTTTTTTTTTTTTGAACTTCTAAGTTAAAGTTTACTCCTTTGACTCTCCAACATCTTCTCTTAGAGCTCTAAGATTTTAGAATCATCTAAGCACTATCACTAGATAATTTTTCAATTATATGAAGTGGTAAAAGTTTCTCAAATTTTGGTAACCAATTTAAAATTTGCCAGTTTTGTACTTTGGTACATTAAAAAACAAGACTATAGAAAAAAAAGGAACTATCAACTACCATAAGCATCATTATATACATGAAAAGACATTTTCATTCCATAGTAAAGTAGAAGGCTATAATATAATGAGGAAAATATAAATGTATTGAGGGCTTAGGGATGGAGAGAGAATGGTTAACAGGTACAGAGGTGCAGTGACCTCTACTGTTCTATGGCACAGTAGGATAACTACAGCTGACAACAGTTAATTGCATATTTCAAAATAGCTAATAGGACTTGAAATGTTCCCAGAACAAAGAAAGATAAATGTTTGAAATGATGGATATGCCAATGACCTTGATCATTATACATTGTGTGTATGCTTTCAAATATCACACTAAATCCCATATATGTACAATTACTATATGTCCACTAAAAATAGAAATAGTGTTCAACCCCCAGCACCACAAAAAAATAGAAATAGTAAACACATTTGAATAAATTGTTTTCTGATAAACTGACAAAATTATTTCTTCTTTTAATCACAGTTGGGTAGAATTTTGTCCCGAATGAACATTGATCCACAGATTAGTTTGGAAACCACTGATCTAATTGCTTTTCCTAATCTTAGCCAGGATCACTTGGCTAAGATAAGTATGCTAATTGGCTTTCCTATGGTAACTATTTTACTATTTATATTTATCCCATTCCATCAAGCTGTGAACCTCAGTTATATATAAGAAAATTTATTTTTAAAAACCATTATAAAAATTGGAACATAATTATCTCAAAAATGAAAACATACATTAAAGTTATGTCTCCTTGAAATATTTAAAGACAACATTCCAATATAACAATAATTATGACTGTTGGTAACATAATGAATACATTTTTCTGTTTGGAAGTTTCCAACATCTTTCCTACAATGTTTATATTTCCTTTTGTAATCACAGGAATCAACTACACACTTAATCCTGATGAATACAAAGAAGTTCAGTATCAGTTTGTGTTAGTGCGTTATACAAACACGCTCTTTTTCTTTTCTTTTTTTAAAGTGCCACAGATGTGTCCTTTCAAATAAGTTGACACTTTCATCTGGGCTTCATCTTGGTTGACTGGTTTGATGAAAATCCAAATCGCATGCCATTTAGTAAACTTACCCACATGACCGTGCTCTGAAAAAATATAGCACAACACTGTTTGTTACAAAAATGTTGAGAAACACAACTTTTGGGGGAGAGGGCTCAAAACATCCCTTGACCAACATTTGTGTAAAATACATGTGCCAAAAATTATAATGACCAAAAAAGGAACCAGATGTCAAACATTCCAGCAAATTACAATCTGTACTCTAGAAACACTTCCACTGGGAGGAAAGACGCAATTTGAGTGAATGTGTATTTTCTGTTTTTACAATGCAAAACAGGCACATATTATAAAAGTGTATGCAATGGTATGAGTTTTAAATGCTCAAATGTGAATATCAGTAACTAAATTGTTTATAAATCAATGGAAATTTGAGAATAAGATACAAAACTTGTACATTTTATTTCACTTGCCACAATTAAATGTGTTGAATTGAAAAAGAAGTGGGGTGGGGGAAGCTAAAATAACGGAAGAATTATAGGAGAAAGAATGGAATTAGTAGCATCAAAATGTCTATAGACACTCAACACTGTTAATAGAGTCTTGGACCATAAATAAATATCTTCCATCACAATTACTTGTTTTTAAAAATGTATTACTTATTTCAGTTTTTATCACAGAATAATTAAAAAGGCAAGTATGGTTCATAAAATAGAGAAGAGTATGATACTGTAAAAGTTAGAATTATTTGAATGCAAGCTTAAAATATTCAACCCAAACAGGAGTAAGTAAAAAGAATTCCTTGATGCATAAAATTGAAATATTAAGGAGATGGCTGGCCTCTGTTGTGACTGGGATCTAGAAATCCATATGACCTCTAGGATGCCCCTTCTTTCCATTTCCTGAATCGTCTCTTCTCAGCTCTTAATTCCATGTTACTCAGAGTTCCCAATTTCAAGGAACAGAAATCACCTATGGCTAATTAATTTATTGAAATAGCTTAGTTAGCCTGCACCATGTTTGGAAAAGCTTGAGAACCTACTTTGGGGTCTTGGAACCAACACACTGAAAATCATATTAAGAACCAGCATACTTGGGGCTGGGGATGTGGCTCAAGCGGTAACTCGATTGCCTGGCATGCGCTGGGTTCGATCCTCATCACCACATAAAAATAAAATAAAGATGTTGTGTCTACCGAAAACTAAAAAATAAATATTTAAAAAAATTCTCTTTCTCTCTCTCTCAAAAAAAAAAAAAAAAAAAAAAAAAAAAAAAAAAAAAAAAAAAAAAGAACCAGCATACCACAGATACTATCATCAGCATAACTGGATACAAAAGTCACAGATACTGGATGCTCCTTCTGAATCCATTGCTATTGGGGAATCTAGAAAAATGATTGAGCTGCTGCTATTGCCGCCTTCCAGGAATACATTTGTTCTTCTTTATTTCTTTGGCTTCTGATTAAAAGTCTGACAAGAGTAAGTCTGATTAACAGATCTTAGAACACAGTTGGCCCAGGGCAAGAGAGCCCAGGGAGGTTTTTTACAAATAAAGTATTTAAACACAGAGGTGGGCTCATAAGTTCAGAAATTCTTCAACATTCTAGAGTTGCTCCAAAGTGCTAAGTGGCCAAAGCAAATACAAATTTATGCCACTGCTTTTTTTTTTTTTTTCTGAAGCACCATATGCTGTCAAGTGGCTGCTAGCAGCTTCAGAATTGTTTCTTCCTGCCTCCAGTTCAAATCCTACAAAGATACCCTCTGTGCTTTTCTCAGTACACCTGGAAACCACCTATCTCCCACGGGCCCTGATAATACTTTCTGCCCAAATTTGAACCCATCATGTGCATGGTCAGGGGAATGTACTGATTGGCCAACACAGAACCACACGCTTACCCCTGAAGCTGAAGGTGATGGCAATTCTACTTGAAGCATTTGAAGCACTTGTTCAAAGAGCAGGATGTATATAGTTCCCCAGAGAGAAATTGCTGAATAGTTTCCAGAAGAATAAATGGATAGAGAGTCAAAAGCAACAAATGTTTCCTACAAATATTTTGACATACAATTTAAGTCTATTAGTCCCTCTAAGAAATGGAATAAAATTATCTGGTCAGAAAATGGGCTTTGATTTCAATGACCTTTAATCATTCTAAAAAAATAATTAGAGTAATGGTAATAACAATAAGTTATATGTTGCTAGGTTATTCTCTTATTACATATTATATATATGTGTATATACATATGTGTATACACACACTCATAAGTATTCACAATCTTATGCTTAGTATTATTACCTCACTTTAGTACATCAAAGGTCTGAGGCACAGGATGTTAAATAGCTCAGACAAGGTCAGATAGTGGGTTGAGTAGAACAAATGGAATTCGAATCCACACAATTTGGCTCCAGTATTCATTCTCTTACCTATACCCCATAATGGCTAAAGAGAGTGAATTACCTGTAACTGCTAGTCTTTAAGAAGAATCTAGGTAGTAAGGGAAATGTAAAAGGTGTTTTGCTATTTAAAGAGTGATGAATGATCCTTCCCTCACCTCCTCTGTCTGCTAAATGCAGAGAAATGCTCTGTGAAGAACTTAGAATTATTTCTTCATGGTCCAACAGTTCAGGTTCTGATGTATGTGTGACTCATGTTTCCCAGGCTGGCCCTATTTGGTAATATGCTCTAGTTCTTGCAAAGAGAGCTACTTCTGGAAGTTTGTGGCCTGTCTGGGTATGAGCAGTTATCCCCCACTCTAGCAATTCCCCGGCAATGCCTAACCATTGGCTAAAGAATACTCATCTTGAGATTTCTAAGCAATTTCTGTCATCTAGGGCTACTCATGGATCTACTGTCTATAGACAAAAATGCTTTGCCAGCCTGGTTGACCAGCCTTTCATTTCCCTTTCCCACACTCATGTGGTACTAAAAAGAAGCCACAAATCTTTCTGAAAACTTTCACACAAATCTGTGAGTCATAGTAGAGATAGTACTTGAAAGACAATCTACCAATTAAAATTTATTGTCAGTTTCCATATTTGTAGCAAATTTTGCTCTTTCTAAACCATTCTCATAATGTCAAACACTGAACTTGTGACAGCAAAATTAATGATGTCTGTGTATACTGTAGACACTACTGTTTCCTTCCCAATAAGCTACTGCCTCCCCCTTCTTCCAGTTGACAGATACCTGTTCCTGTGACAGAGGCTGACAATGTGAAATTCATTTGTTTCTGCTATAAGACCATTACTCTAAATCATTGTTTCTGCAAAATCAGGCCTTACAAATAACAGAGTTCATAAGAAAAATGAGTTAAAAGTAGAAGATTCAAAACCTGAGCAACTTTTAGCAAGATCCCTGACAAAGCTAATGTGTATTTCCAAATACAATTTGGACAACCCTAGGCAGGCAGCTCAGAACATTGGGACTCCTTGGGATATAATAAAAATGCATTAAAACAATGTGGACTATTCACTTATGGTTCATGCTTTTTTCTGTATATGTTATACTTCAATAAAAACTTGTTTTAGAAAAAGAAAAAAATATGGAAAGTGTCCTGGAGTTCTGGAACAGAGAGACCACTGCTAAAGTGGCATAGAAGGAGAGAAACCTGTCACAAGCTCAGAACTAAATAAGGCTTTGGGATAGCAGATTCTGCCCTAGGAATGAAACCCTGACTGGTTCACTCATTTTTATCTCTAAAAAAAAGATATATATTTTTTCCTGCCTGTATAGTTAAGGGCTTTTACTTTCCTGATGAAGGTAATTCATTCTTTCCTTCTAGGCTTCTATATTCTGCTCTTTTGCTATTACCAACCTGACTTCCACATTAAATTGACATCATTTCTCTATTTACCAATGTGTGTGTACTAATTCACTTCTTGGAAATGAATATTGTAGCAAAGCAGACTGTACTCACTCTTCTGGCCTTTCTTGAGATTGGCAATGACCATGTGACCTGGTTCTGACCAATGAAATATTGGGGGACTCAGCTGAAATAGCCTCAGGAAGAGCCCAAAGCCTTCCTTTCCTACTTAGACACTTTGTCATGTGAGGTCAGATTAATATTTAGAGCAACAGCTCCACTATATACCTTGATGAGAGACAATGCTGTCACATTGAAGATGGTAAAGAAAAGCAATAAAATAGTTGGGGTCCTTCATGATCACATAGACACTGAAACAACCCTGGAGCTACTTATCTCCAGTTCAAATATTTAAGCCACTTTTTGGCCTTATACTCTTCATCTGCAGCTGAAAACACACCAGTCCCCTTTCTAGCATTTTCCACACAGAATTCACTTTTCTATTTGTTTTCTAGGATTTCTGTAAAAAAAAAAATCACAAACTGGGTGATTTACACTTTGAGAATTTATTCTCTCATAATTATGGAGACTGGAAACCCAAAATCAAGGTGTTGTCAGGATTGGTTCCTTCAGAAGGTGGTGAGGTAAGGATTATTCCAGACCTCTCTCCTTGGCCCGAAGATGGCCATCTTCCCTCTATGTCTCTTTACATCATCCTTCTTTCATGCCTAGAACAAGTTAAGGCTGGAGAATTGGGGGAATACTGCTCCTGTGGCTTCATAGCTATGTGACCTTGGGTAAAATATTGGGGGCTTTTCTAAAACCTTAGTTTTCTCATCTGAAAAACAGAAGCAATAACCTTCCATATAGGATTATTATGAATAATAAATGAAATATCGCACATAAACTACTTCAAATAGTTGTAAGCACAAAGACAGCACATAATAAATAGCATTTATCATCACTAATAAAGAAACCATACATCTGAGAAATGTAAAAATTTGGGACCAGGTTTTACAGGAACAGTTAATTTTTCATGTTGGTATCACAACCAATTTGACAAATAAATTCAAATAGAAATGTCTGTATATCCTTCAGCATCTTGAATCAAAAAGCCTTGTTCATTTCCCAGCAATCCCTACTGACTTGTTGCCACACAGAGCTTCAACAAAATGAGAACCTGACTTTCAGTCTATAGATACCCCTTTTATTTATTCATTCATCAACATATTTTCCAAATAGCTACACTGAGCCAGGAGCTGTTCCAGACAGGGTGTATGCATCAGTGAACAAATACAAAAAGATTCCCACCCTCCAGGGGCATATATTCCAGCAAGGAAGTGAGCATAATATGAAAAGCCTTCAGAAAACTCTAAAAATATCAAGAATTATTTAATGCCATGAATCGATGAGTTAGTAGAATCCAACATAACTGGGATCTGGAATACAAAAACTAATGTGCCCAATAATTTATAAATCTGAATCTCAAAATTTATTAAGACATTTGGGGTAGGAATTTATTCACAATAACTGCCACATGAGGAGCCGCTGAGATTGCTTACCAGTAATCAAAAGAATCCATCCTTGCTATCCATTTAATTCTCCTGATCTCATTTATATTCTGCAAAGGAAAAACTCATTCTGGACATGAACAGTGTTGATTAATGGCAAGCCCAGGAGATGCCCTGAGAATAGAATAAAAATTAATAGAAGGCCCTGAGAATAAGAATAAAAATTCTTCAAGTTTCTGCTCTCCTCTTAGTTAGCTAAATCCATTTATGAAACTAGAGGGAAGTTAAAGTTGCCTTTTTGGGGGGGATGGGGTTACTGGGAATAGAACCCAGAGGTGCTCTACCCCTGAACTACTTCCCCAGTCCTTTTTATTTTTTATTTTGAGACAGGGTCTCACTGAGCCTTGAACTTAACCATCATCCTGCTTCAGCCTTCTGAGTAGCCAGGATTATAGGCACATGCCAGAGTTGCCTTTTCGCTTTCATACTACAACATTTCAGCCAGTGATTAGTTTGTTGTCATGAAATCCAAACTTTATAGCATTTTTTTGAGTATCCATGGTATCTATTCTCAATTTCTGATGTAATAAGAAATAATCGATTTCTACTCAATCATCTTATAAATGATATTCTGGGAGAAACAGTTTTACTCTTAAAAGGAATGAAGTACAGAGTGATTGTTAAAGTTGTTCTCTATTTTATTATACAACTAGAGTTTCATTGTAACTAATTTTCAGAAATGACTTCTCAGTCTGATAAATGTAATAACACTTTGATGACAAAGAAAGGGACTCCATAAATTACAGTCATAAGTAATTACTACAATATATTCTGAGAAATGCACTGTTTGTTAGGTGTCATTATAGAATCATAAAATGTACATACACAAACTTGAAAGGTGTGGCCTACTATGCTATGTAGCATGTGTGTGTGTGTGTGGTATCTATATACATATATATGTACATATATATTAATGTTATTGTTGTTAGGGCCATGAAGAACAAAACAACAGAAAATTAATCAAGCACAAGAAAAAATGATGCAATAAAGAGGCACAGTAAGTGTGATATACGAGACAGCTGCTAGTGTACTACAACATACTGTTTTATAATAAATTTCATTTTTTAAGTGGAGGAATATATTCTAAAATGATAAAAATGTATAGCATAGTAAAATATAAACTAGTAATATGATCATTTATTATCAAGTATTATTTACTGTATGCAACTGTATGTGCTATGCTTACATGTGATTCGTGGTACAGTAGGTGTTTTTACACCAGCAGCAACACAAACATTTAAGTAACACATTGTGCTTCAACAGGATGAGATGATAGCGATTTTTCAGCTTCATAATTATTTTATAAGGCCACCGTTATGTATGTGGTCTTATTACCCCAAACAGCCTCATGCAGCATGTGACTCTACTGAAAAGTCATCGCACTGATGCACAGAAAAAATAGTCAACCAAAAATCAGTCTACTGTCCTGATAATTTGATTGATGGTCTATGATAAACTAGAAAAATAAAATAAAGGTATAATAGTTTTCATTACAAACTCTTTATGAAATGTCCAAGGTTATTAGGAGTACATTTGTTTATATGTAGTTGTGATCATAAGTAAACAGTGCTCAAGAATAAAAGAAAATGTTTTGTGTATGTCAGGAAATACTGTCATATATATGATCACATGGAGAGCACTGGCCTCTTGAATGCCTTGACTGAATTAATTAGGCTGTTCAAGTTTGGTCATAGAAACTGTATTTCTAAGGCTCTGAAAGAGAGGATATACAGAAAGAATAAGAAAGAAGGAAAAGGAAATATGGAATTATTCAAGAAACAGATACTGCATGGTAGTGAGAAAGGAAATACCATGTAATGGGATAGGCAGAGGGGAATTGCTTTTTAAACTTATTTTTTATTGTGTCCCTACATCTAAAGGAGTGTGTGAAACATAAATGTATCACAAAATGAATTATCACAAAATAAATTCTCATACAATTACAACCTTAGCCAAAAAATATTACAAAAATAAGATTTTGTGTTTTGAAAAGATCAAGAAAATTGACACTTAGCTAATTGTATTAGTCAGCTTTCCACTACTGTAACAAATATCTGAGATAATCAACTTATAAAAAGAAAAGTTTATTTTAGTTTACAGTTTTGGGGATTTCCATCCATGACAAATTAGAACCATTTCTTTTGGGCCAAAAGATGCATATACAGCAGGGAGCACATGGCAGAGCAAAACCACTGACCTCATGGTTGGGAAGTGAAAAAAAAAAAAAAAAAAAAAAAGAGAGAGAGAAAAAAAAAAGAAAGAGGCTAGGATGCCACAATCCCTTTCAAAAGCATGCCCCAGTGACCTAAAAGTTTTTCACTAGGCCCCAGGCCTTATAGGGTCCACCACCTCCCTATAGAGCCAGGGACTGGGGACCAAGCTTTAGGTACTTGGAGATTTGGAGGATATTCCTTATCTAAACAACAGCACAGACCAAGAACAAAAGAGAGAAGCCTAAAATAACAAACACCAGAAATAAAGAAAAACCTTTATAAGTGATGCAACAGAAACAGAAAGGTTTATAAAAGACTACAATGAATTATTATATATCAACAAATGCAAACTAGTGTAGGCAAGTTCACTCTGTCCCTCTGAAGTTATGATAATTTAAAGCTATTAAATAAAACTATTAAATAAAAAATATTAAATCAAAAGCTATTTTTATTTAAAGCTATTAAATAAAAATATACAGATTAAAAAGAAAATGAGCATAGCAAATTTATTAACATATAGAAAAAACAGAAACCATGCACAAAGTATAAGGCTCAAAGAAAGGTTCAAATAATTGTAAATACCCTCTTCTGACAAGAGATAGAAGTGAAGGTATAAGCAATTTTAGAGGGATGGTAAATTATTTTTAAGGAAGTTATTTTAAATTAACACATCTAGAAGAACAGACAAAAGCCTAAGACAAAGTTCTTCTAGACTCTAAATGTGATGTTTGACTTTCAGTCTTCCTTCCTGTGAAATGAGATTGATCTCCTTTCACTAATGAATTTCAATATGAAGACTGAAGGCAATTGTGTTCCTCTTTTGGCAGATCTAGTCAGATAGATAAGGAAACTTTGCAGAAAGTCTCTCCTTGCACTGGAGGGAGAGAAACAAGGGAAGGTCAAAAGGATTAGAAATCTGAGGCAGCTTCTAGGCCTTTCTGTGTGTCAAAGGCAGATTTGGGGGTATCACTTTCTAAGCCCAACTGTAAAAAAAAATGGACAACTTATTAGAAACATGCAATTTATCACGAATGAGTCATGAAGAAATAAAAAATAAATAAACAGACCTATAAACAGTAAGGATATTGAATCAGAAATCAAAGATCTCTTGAGAAAAAACAAGTGAAGGCCCAGATGTGTTCTTTGGCAAATTCTACCAAATACTTTAAGAAAGATTAAAATAAATTCTTCTTAAACTCCTGAAAAATATTGAAGAGGCAGAAACAACCAATCTTATTAAAAATGATTGACAAAATTCAATACTCTTTTTTGATAAAAAGTACTCAGCAAACCGGGAACAGAAAAGAATTCCTTCAGCCTAATAAAGATCTTCTATGAAAAGCCTACAACTAACACAAAACTGAAAGCTTTTCCTTTGTGGTCAGTGTTATGGTTTAGATATGAGATATCCCCCAAAAGCTCATGTGAATAAATTCAAGAGTTCAAAGGTGAAATGATTGGGTTATGAGAACATTAACCTAATCAGTATATTAATCAACTGATAGCAAGTAGCTGGATGGTAACTCTCGGAAGGTAGAGTGTGTCGGAGGAGGTGGGTCATGGGGACAGGTCTTTGGTGTCTCTCTCTCTCTCTCTCTCTCTCTCCTTCCTGGTGCCATGTTTCCAGCTGCTTTCCTTTGTCACTCTCTTCTGCCATGATGTTCTGCCTCCCCTTGGGTCCAAAAGAATGGATTCAGCCATCTGTGGCCTGAGATCTCAGAAACCATGAACCTCTAAATAAACTTCTTTTCTAATTATTCTTGTCAGGTCTTTTGGTCACAGCAGTGAAGAAGTTGAGTAAAACAACCAGGAATAGGTCAAGGATGAACATTCTTGCTACTTTTATTGAACAAAGTATCAGAAGTCTAAGCCAGAGCAATTAAGAAAGAAAAAGAAATAAAAGCCATCCAAACTGGGAAGAAGGAATCTAAATTATCTCTGTTTGCAGATGATATAACATTATTTCTAGGAAATCTTTAAGAGTCCCCCAAAGATCTATTAAAATAAATTCAGCAAAGTTAAAAAAAATAGGGAAAAACTGGATTTGACCATGATTTCTTGGATACAGCATCTAAAACACAATCAACAAAAGCTTAAATAGACAAAGGGGACTACATCAAAATAAAAAGCTTCAGCACAGCAAAGGAAACAATAAACATAGTGAAGAAACAACCTACAGAATGAAAGGAAATAATTAAAAACCATGTACATGAGAAATGGTTAACATCCAGAATATACAAAGAACTCCTACAACACAGCAGAAACAACAACTACTATAACCCAAAACACAAAAAACAAAAAACCCACTTCATTAAAAAATTGGCAAAAGACTTGAGTTAAACAAATGACCAAAAAAGCATATGAAAAGATGTTCAATATCACTGATCATTAAAAAAATGAAAGACAGGGGCCAAGACGGTGCACCCAACTGAGAAAAGTCTTGGCGGGGATGCATGGTATAACATCTCAAGAGAGCCAGCACCATGGCCTCGAGCTGCAAGGCTGGCCAGTCCATTCTCAGCAGTGACCTGGCCAATTTAGTGGACAAGTGCCTCTGAATGCTGGAGACTAGACTCTGGGGCAATTATCTAAACCTGGCTATAATACATGGGCATTTTGTTCCCAGCATCGCCTTTGGTCACCCTGTAGTAGAAAGCCTCTGAAAGCAACTGGGCCAGAATCCTTTCCTTGACATGTACATGAAGGTGTCCAGGACAGATCATTAGATAAAGTCAGTGGCTGTTGCAGGAGCCATTCATATACTTGCATCTAGAGGTTACCTACAACACAGGAGCTTTGATTGAAGACATCTGGGAAAATGGGGTGAAGGTTGGCCTTATCATCAAACCAGTAACTTCAATTTAGTATTTGGCACCATAGACTAATCAAATAGGCATGGCCTTCATTGTGACAGTGGAACCTGGGTGTGGAGGGCAGAAATTCATGGAAGATCTTATACCAAAGTTTCATTGGTTAAGGACCCAGTTCTTCTCTCTGGACATAGATGTTGAGAGTGAAGTAGGTCCTAATACTGTCCATAAATATGCAGAGGCAGGAGCTAACATGGTGCTGTCTGGCAGTGCCATTATGAGGAGCAAAGACTTCAGATCAGTGACCATTGTATTAAGAAATATTTGCTCAGAAGCTGCTCAGAAAAGGTCTCTTAATCAATGGAATTACAAGGAACCCAGTGTTTCTGATCATGAAAACTTTTTACTGGGAAACACGACTATTGACTACCAAACCAAATCTCATTTGAGACAGTACAGATTTTCCGAGTAATTTTTCTTTCCAATGATGAAAATCTATTGTGCAGAAAGTTCTAAGAGGTTAGAAATTAGGTGTACAACTATTTTTTTTATTTGTAATGCAATTTAAAGTTCAATGTGGTGAAAACCTCTGTTTTTACTAAGACAATTGATTTTTATAAAAAGTAAAAATATGGACTGTACTAAAGTTACAAAAAAGAAATGTATCATAATGCCTAAGATAGATATTGCTATTAAATTTTTTCTTAGTATTTTTAAAAATAATGTTCTATTATTTCCCATCTGTTTTCCAAAAGCAAAGGAAGTCATATTTTTTTTTCTATTTCATATCATTTGTGATTTGTTTATATGCTTGATAATGAGTAGAGTGGAACTAAAAAATACAAGCTTGGGTGGGAGGGCACATCATAAACTTGTATCTGAAACATTTATTTTACATTTTATCACCTTATACTTTACTTATTACAAACTATAAAAACTATGTCCTAGGAAGTGAGTGGTTCTAAAATGAAAGCACAGATGATATCAAGGTGCTTTCTTTGCCAAAGCAATTTATTTGGTGATTCATTCCTACTCTTGGTTTTCCTAATCTCATCCAGCATTCTTAAAAAATGAAGGACATCAAATAATGTTGTTATGTTAGCTCTGCGTAGAAAAGAAAAGTAAAGCCTCGGTTTGGAAGTTAAAAAAGAAAGAAAGAAAGAAAGACAAAGCTACTATGAGATATCCTTTCACACTCATTAGGATGACCATTATCTAAAACAAACAAAGAAGCAAATTTAAAAACACCAAAAGTAATAAGTGCTAGTGGCAATTTGGATAAATTGGAACTCTTATGCACTGTATGCAGCTCTCATGGGAAATAGCTTGGAGTTTATGACAGAGTGAGCCAGCGAGAGGGGAGAGAGTGCTCTTATACAATCTTGTAATGCTATACCTGGGTATTTATCTAAAGAACTGAAATAAAAATCTTAAAGAGCTATCTGCATTTATGTTCATTGCAGCATTATTCAAATAGCCAAATTAACAGATGAAAGAATGAGAAAAGTGATATATACATACAATAGAAAGTAATCAGTCTTAAAAATGAAGGAAGTCTTGTTATACATGGATGAAACTTGGGGACATTTGGCAAGTGAAATAAGTCAGGCAGAAAAAGATAAATAATGCATCATTCTATTTATGTGAGCTGTCTAATGCGGTCAAACTCATAAAAAAGAGGAGAAAGTGGTTTCCAGGGGCTGGAATTAGAGGGGAAAGTGGAGCTGCTGTTCCATGGGTATAGAGTCAGTTTGGCAAGATGAAAAAGTTGTGTTGCACAAAAGTGTGTATATAGTTAACACTTCCATATTGTATTAAAATGGTAAATTTTATGGTGTTTTTTTTCACCTTTAAAATATAATTATTTCCAAAACAACAGAAACCCTCTTCATGCTTTTTAAATTACTTCTGCTCTCCTCAAACATAGCAACTGCATCTAATAATAAAATTTATTTTGTTCTTTTTTTCAGAGAGAGAGAGAGAGAGAGAGAGAGAGAGAGAGAGAGAGAGAATTTTTTTTTAATATTGAGTTTTTAGTTTTCGGTGGACACAACATCTTTATTTTATTTTTTATGAGGTGCTGAGGATCAAACCCAGCACCCCGCGCATGCCAGGCGAGCATGTTACCGCTTGAGCCACATCCCCAGCCCTATTTTGTTCTTGAAGTTTACATTAATGAAAAAACAGTATATATTATTTTGTGTCCCTTTTGGTTAATACTATGTTTTGAGATTTACCTATATTGTATCAATTAGCTGTAGTTCATTTCCATTTTGCATGGTATTACTATTCATTCTGCTGTTTATATGTATTTGGTTTATTTCTGATCTAGGACTAATATAAATTATGCTTTAAAACATTTTTGTATATTTATCTTCTGTTACATGTGCACACATTTCTGTTGGGTACATATCAAAAGCAGAATAACTAAGTCATAAATAGGATGACCAGCTATCTTGGTTTCCCCAGGGACAGCACCTCTCCACACTAGTTATTTCAGTGTTTTAGTCAGCTTTTTGCTGCGGTGACTAAAGGATCTGACCAGAAAAACTGTAAGGAGGAAAAGTTTATTTGAGGGCTCACGGTTTCAGAGATCTTAGGGCCAGCTCCTCAAGGTGAGGCTGAACATCATGGTAGGAGAGTGTGGCAGAGGGAAACAGCTCACATCAGGAAGCAAAGAGAAAAATCTACTCTGCAGATACAAATATATAGCTGAATTGCATGGAAGATGGAAGGACACCCTCATTGTTATACAAAATACATGTATGATGATGTGAGGGGAAAAAAAGAAATGTGTCACATTAGATTGGGTAGAGGGGGGTGATGGAAGGGGCGGGGAGGAGAAGGGGGGATAGGAAGGGCAGCAGAATAAAATAGACACTAGTATTGCTGTATGTATATACTTGTCTGTATAACCAATGTGATTCTGCAACCTGTACACTTGGAAAAATGAGAAATTATACCCCATTTTATTCAAATGTATGATATGTCAAGATCATTGTATTGTCATGAGCAACTAATAAAAAAAAACCCAAATATATAGCTGAAGCCACACCCCAATTCCCAACCTCTCCAGCCACCCCCTACCACTTCAGTTAACCCCATCAGGGATTAACTCACTGATTAGGCGAAGGCTATAACCCAATCATTTCTCCTCCAAACCTTCTTGCATTGTCCCATATGTGAGCTTTCAGGGACACCTCACATCCAAACCATAACACTCAGCTTCTTAGATGGTTAAAAATTTATTCTTCATTACTTTCTGTCTCTCTGTTCTTTCATTCTCAGAATTATTATTATAACTTAAATTAAAATTAGCTGAGGATGATTTGATAGACAGCTAGCTTCTGCCATGGTTTCCTTTAGAACTCCATGAATCATATTCTGTTAAATGAGCTTTTGATTGATCTCTGTGACTACAATACCTGGCAAGAACAACTTAGAGGAAAAACAATTTATTTTGGCTCATGGTGTTACAGGTTCAGTCCATGGCTGACTAACTCCATTGCTCTCAGCCCAAGATGAGACAGAACATCATGGCAGAAGGGTGTAGAGGAGCAGTCCGCTCCATTCATGGCAGCCAGAAATCAGATAGAGAAAGCAAAAGGGTCTGCAGGGAAGATGAATCCTTCCAGGAAACATCCCCAGAGACCCATCACCTCCAGCCGCACCCCACCTTCCTACGTTTACCACCCAGTTCGACAGTCCACACTGGGATGGACTGATTATACAACTCTCATCATCCAATCATTTCACCTCAGAATTTTTCTGCATTAACACAGGAACTTTGGGGGCCACCTCATATCCAACCTTAATACATGTGTTCAGTCAACATAGTTCTCATTTAGACAGTGGTTAAGTATGAAATATAACCTCCGATAGCCAAATTCTCTTTTTCATGCCCTTTTCAGACATAATAAAACTAACACTCCTTTCAAGGTCATCATACGGGGGCACTCAATGATGAAACAAAATGTGCTCTGAGGCTAGAAATTAAAGACGGCTGACACCCTTCAGCCTCAGGAAATGATGGGAGAATGAGCTGACTTGCTGCCCCCGTCAGTCACTCTGCACTGGTTTCTGTTGTGCCTTGGCCAGTGCTGTAGCCTGCCATGCATGGAGCCAGTCGGCAGAATTGATGGGAAGCATGGGGAACTGTGTAAGTGAATATGTGGACATAAAGGTTGAAACATCCCTCTGTAATAAGTCATTTTAAAGTTCTTACTGTGGTAGCTTTGTAAATTATTGTATGCTGTAAATCCACAACTATTTATATATTTTGGTTTTGGATAATATAATAGCACCAAGGATATATACCAAAAGTGGGATTGCTTAGTCATATGGTAGCTCTGTTTTTTATTTTTGAGGAAACTTCTTATTTTTCTCTATAGCAGCCTTATTGTTTTACATTCCCATGATCAGTGCATGAGTTCTGATTTCTCCACATCCTTGCCAACGATGACTTTCTGTTTGATTATGGTTTTGATTTTCATTTTCCTGGTGATTAGTGATATCGAACTCATCTTCACATGCTTATTGGCCATTTGTATACCTCTGAAGAAACATTTATTCAAGTCCTCTGCCAGTTTTTTGAGATATTTGGGGGAGAGGACAGGTGTTGTTGTCAAGTTGTAGGAATTCTTTATGTATTCTGGATGTGAATCCCTCCTCATATACATGTTTTCCAAATACTTTCTACTATTTTACAAGTTTCCTTTTTGTTTTATTATTCTCTCATGTATTTCCAATTGTCCATTTTTGCTATGTGTTTGGTGTGATCCAAAAAATCATTGTAACCCAGTTTTGTCAAGTTTATCGCCTATATTTTCTTTAAGAATTTTTATTGTTTTAGGTCTTACAAGCCTTTCATTGTCATTCAGTTTAACGTTGTTTTCTCATTTCTACTCTGATGCTTTTTTCTGACCCATAAATAATCTCAAAGATAATTTATTCATTACAAAACATGTGGAGATATTCCAATCAAGTCTCAATGAAAGTGTAGGAGTTTTAACAATTCTTTCTTCCCTGGCTTATAGGGTCCTAGATTTAATTTTGGTTTCCTCTAGCTCTGTACTTATTCCTAAAGTGCTTCATTGCCTCCCTAGGCTTTAGCAAGTCTCCCTAGTAGAAGGATGGCTAAATGCTAACCCACCTCTCTGAGTTTTCTTCTTCTCTCAGATGTTACCCTCATAATTCTTTGCTGCTGTTTTATTTTAGTCCTCCACTGTCTGAAAGCTGATTTATTTCTGTCCAGTTCTCAGTGGAATTGGTCCAATCTATACTGCCATCTCCAGAAGTACAAGTTCATCAAATATTATAACATACACTTTAAATATTATATACATATACTATATAGTTAAGTTTAAGCTGTTTTTTATCCATAAATTTTTTTTTCTTCCTCCTCCATCTTGGTAGTAAGGTCTGTTATACTCATGGTTGTGTGGGAAGAGATGTGGGTGTGGATGTATATGGGAAAGGTAGTATAAAATAATAAAAGGAACAGATTTCACCTCTGGATCATCATGGTTCAGAGAAGGGACGTGCATGAGGAAGTAGGAACCCTGAGAATTCACAAAAATATTAGAGAGAGATTTGAACATCCTCAGGACAGTCTTTTTTAAATACTGAAGGCTAAAAGAACCCTAAGTGACAATGAGGTTCAAATACAAAGAACTATGCAAATGTTGTGCTGTTCACTTTCTCACTGTTCTTTGTCCATTATTTTTTTCTTTCTTTTGCTTAAATTTAATGCTAATTGTAAAATGTGCTACAAACAAGATCACAAGAGCAGTTCAAGACCAGAGATCACAGAGGAAATGGAGAGGCCACTCCTTGTATTAATGTAAAAAGGTAAGGAGGTTGTGTCTAAGTCTGTCTTTGTCAATTTTGATGAGTCAACTTGTGATAATAAATTCTCCTTATAGCGTAAAAAACACTTTATAATTAAAATTCATATGGGGAAAACATTCATTTTTGTTACTCTGTAAGTTACAATCTAAGGCCTTTTCTTCTCATTTAAACATCTTTAGTACACAATTAAAAAAATAT
The DNA here is from genome assembly GCF_048772815.1 of Callospermophilus lateralis. Classification (NCBI taxonomy): domain Eukaryota; kingdom Metazoa; phylum Chordata; class Mammalia; order Rodentia; family Sciuridae; genus Callospermophilus; species Callospermophilus lateralis. Next base: position 68,260,564 of record NC_135312.1, read on the forward strand.
TTCAGGATTCAAATGTATGAAATGTCAAGATTGTACTTCATGTGTCACTAATTAAAACAAAAATAAATAAATAATAAAAGAATGTAATTTTATACATCAGAAAAATTACAACAGTGCAGACTCCATGAGCAGTAATAAGACAGCTATCAGACTCCTCTAGAAACTATGTAGACATGAACAGAAGGAATCATGATATACTTAAAAATGTCTCACCACTTCTACCAGCTTAGTCAATACAAAGCAATATGTGGTTTGACCAAGGAAATGTTGGCAGGCACAAACTTGAGCTAAAAAGAAGACTTTCACAAAACTGAACAAGCTACACACAGGAACAAAATTCAGAAGATGCCATTACAAACATACTTTCTCTTCCTTCTCTACAAATGAAATAAAATACTTCATTATTAAATTTGTCTTTGTAATAAAACTGTCATGATGTCTTTCACTGAAGATTTAATTCAGTTTTTACTCAATTTTTTTTTCCAGGAAATGCATGTTCTATTAAATGTAAATAGTATTTTAATAGAATATGTCTAGATACTAAGTTTGGATAGGTGTGCATAGTTCTCTACCTTCTGGAAATTCACAGCATACCTATTAAAAGCCCTGGAAATTCCTATAGAAAAGAAATGTGCTCAATCCAGCCTTTAAAAAGTTATTTTGGCTGCTTAATTATGGAACATGTTCTAATATCTTACTTCTTCTAGCAGGTAATGCCTTAGTAAAGTGTTAAAAAAGTGTCCAACAGAACACTTTTGGAGAAATGGTAACTTAGTATCAGGAATCAATTTATTTCTATAGCCAGAGTAAGCTATGCAGATAAGAAACCCAGCATTATTTTCTCAGAAGTTTTGAACCTGACATCTGTTGAGGAGGGTATGTGTACTGTCCCTTTCTTGTGTCATTCCATCTCCAATGGCATTTTTATCCAAGATATCAGATGGAGTTAAGGCTCTGGTATATGGATATCAGAAGTCACAGGTTACTCATCTGATATTAATAGCTATAAAGCCTCAGGGAATTTAAAAATTCTGAGCTCCTATGACCTTATCTAAAAGGTAGAGCTAACTCCTGCTTTTTAATTCAATCTCAACAAATATTAAAAGCCAATTTCCATGAAATTTACAATCTAGAAGGGAGAATATAGTGGTAAGTAGATAAATCAGTGATCAAAATACAAGAAAATGTCAACAAGTGATAAATTATACCAGAGTTAATATAGGGTCATGTGACAATGGTTGAATGACTACTTTTGATTGACCATCTGGAGAAAGACTCTGCAGCAACATTTAGCTTGAAATTTTAATTATAGTTGAGAGAGATCTTGGAAATGAGAACCTCATAAGAAAGAGAATGTAGGGATTTTATAGACACTGAGTGTAATGGGGATAGGGAGAGTGATATGAGATTCATTTGGAAGATGCAGAAACTAGACCAAATATGGCTTTGTGCATGCTGTTTAGGATTTAGTTCAAGGACATTGAAAAGCAATTGACCCATTATCAGCATGGAACTGACAGGACATACCCAAACTATGTCATAAGGTAGACCTAAAGATCAAGGAAAGTACCAGAAAATTAGAGTTTCAGCAAGACATATCTAACCAGATAATATGAGGAGAATTTTTAAAAGAGAATATTTACCATGGACAAATTTTAGGGAAGAAGGGAGACATAATTCAGTACCCACTGACTACTAACAGAGGAAACTTACTAAGCCTGAAAGGGGCAAAAAGAGGCTATTCAAACACCAAGGAGGTAGCTACGGAGAGAATGCCAGCCCCAAAGAGTTGCAGCCTTTAGGAAATGCTCACAGCCAACCTGTGTCACTGAGAGCCACAACCTAACTCTCCTCTGCTTCCCATTGGCCAAATCCAACCAGGAGCTATAGGCAAAGTCTGATGATGAAGATCTACACAAAGAAGGATAATTGAGAGTGCAGGATGGATCAGGCAGAAAAGCAGACAGGGTCTGTCTGGCATAGTCCTCTCTGGCCTTTCCACATTCTTTCTAATCCTCTATCTATGTGACAACTTAAGGTCCCCAGTCAATGACCACATCAAAGTCAGCTCACTTGCAACCAAAAATATTAATTACAAACAGTGCTCTTAATTAAAGGAGTGGGAGTAAACTTGAAATAAACAACAACCATAGATATAACTATTAAAATCTCTGCTTAAGTAACTAGTCCATAGGTTCAAGCCATTAACCGCAGCAGATTTTTTTCTAACTCCCATTTCATGTTTTCTGTATTCTCTTAAATTGCCTCAATTGTACAGGCTTCCTGTATCACACCTTGATTACTATGGGTGCTGAGCCCTATCTTTATTGCATTGCCACAGTTTCCTATTGCCAAAGTTCATGGAGTAAGAGTCCTAATTAGCTTCGAACACCATTGGAGTTCCATAAATAATTTCCGTCACTTCCATTGTGTATTGAAACTCAGTTTTCCTGTGTTAATCAGGATCAATCACTCCATCCAATATACTAACCCCTTCTCTGTCTACTGGTTTATCAGCCTACTATGGTTAGTTTCCAATTTCAACTTCTAACTCAATGATACTATTATATCCCTTGTGGATGAATTCTTCTCTCTAGTACTATAAACTCACAGAGTTGAAGGTTACATAGATGTGAAAAATAGACTCCAAATATGTTTTTGGTATAAAGTTAAAGATTCCATTCTCACTTTCAAGGTCTTGGCTCCTGGACACGTTGTATCAGCACTAAAAATGATGGTACTTTATATTGGCTACTGGTTCAAAGCATAATCTGCATCCTGTAGGTCGATAGCACTCTGTTCTCACGGGATTTGTCTCCAGATGATTCCATAAATAGGTCTTCAGATGCCATTTCACCATTGTAGAAGACTGACTCAAACATCACAAATGGTGTCATATTATGGATTTAACAATAACTCTGTTTGGCAAATTGGACATCACAATGGTGTAGACAGATTAGTTATGATAAAAATGAACCCATGTGCTGGGCGTTGTGGTGCAAGCCTGTAACCTCAGCAGCTTAGGAGGCTGAGGCAGGAAGTCAATCTCAGAAACTTAGCAAGGCCCTAAACAACTTAACAAGACCCTGTCTCAAAATAAAAAAGGTAAAAAAGGCTGGGGATGTGGATTAGGAATTAAGAACTCCTGGGTTCAATCTCTAGTACCAAAAGAAAAAATATAAAATAGATCACCCCATGTTGATGGGTCCATCCATAGCATCCACTCCTGTCACCCTGCCCACTGCCCACCTTATATACCATCATTGGGTGGTCATATGAATGATTTAAGAAAGAGGTTGATGTCTTGAAGAGGGATCATTTTACTTACTTTAATTTTTTTTGTAGTTGTAGATGGACAGAATGACTTCATTTTATTTGTTTCTTTTTATGTGGTGCTGAGGATCAAACCCAGGGTCTCACGCATGCTAGGCAAGTGCACTACCCCTGAGCCACAGCCCCAGCCCCCATTTTACCCACTTAATTATTGAAAGCATTCACTCACCATTTGGAGTCGCTCTAACAGGGGAACCAAAATATCTTCCCACTCTGTACCCATGTTGAGAGGCCCATTCACATATCTCTTTCCCAAATCTTGACTCTAATCTTCTTATTTGTTCTTTCCAAATCTTTAGTGCTGTCCAGTTTGTATAAATTCATACTTCAAACTATCTCTCTTTCTGTATTAAGTCAGCAAAGAGATTCTTCAAAGTTCTCCCCACTAGGAACATCTTCTTTCCTTATTGTCTTGGTGCCACCTATAAGTGAGGCTCTAATGCATGGCTATCCATTTTGTTTGGTTGCCCACATGCCTTTCATTCATAAACTAGGCCCATTCTTTGTTCTTCTTTTCCAGCTGGCCATAGAGAAGGCCCCCAATATGATTATAATTCAAGGGAAAAGCAGAAAAGAAGAGTAACTACCATGGAAATCTGAGCTACTTGCTAATAGTTTACTTGTGCCTTCTGACATTTCTTAGCTTTGTCTCATATATGCCATTTACATTTTACATTAGAATACTACATGCATGTCTAAATCTGTGGTGCACACTTACTTATATTCAAAGGTCAGATGTTTGGTCTTTGCTACACCCAGTACTGAACTAAAAGGTGTTTTTCCAAGTCAAATATAGCTGTTAGAAGGAGCCAAGCCAAGTCCCATTCAAACACCTAAGGGTCTGTCTTGCCCTTGTGTGAAGTAAAGGTTTAATATTATTGAGTCTAACAGCTAAAAACATGAACTAGACTCCCTGAAGAGCCTTTTGTTGGTTTTCTTAGTCTCAGCTCCATTCAAAAGTGGTGGTTTAAAGGTTTTCCAGCAAATGGTAGAAGCAGCATCCCCTTGTGTAGTAGGTAAAGACAGCCTCCCAAATCCAAAAAGGCTTACATCATATTATGCCTCTTTCTTTTCAGTGGGCTAGGCAAGATGCAGAAATTTATAGTTCACCTTACCAGGATTTCCCCAAATACCCAGATGCCTAGTTCATGAAAACTAACCTATGTGGCAGATCCTTGAAACAGGATTAGCTCACCCTCTAGCACATAGGTGTTCTACTAAGGCATGTAGGTGATTGATAGTTTCTGCTCTCAGGTCCAGTTCATGTAGCTTCATCAAGGAATGCACTAGCATAATGTCCTGTAGGGTTCTGAGATGATCAGGTTTCCTACAAATCACATCATACTAAGGTGCTGGGCATAGGTAGGCCTTAGGCAAGTCAGTAAAGTGCCCTGATGTTCCTGCTCCTTGAAAGCAAACTGCTTCTTATTAAGTTAGCTGATAGAGATGTTAAAAAGCATTTGCTAGATCCATAGCAACATATCATACCAGAGGCTATGTTTTATTGCTGCTCCAGTGAAGAGATAACATCTAAAACTTTAACATCTTATTGTGTCTAGAATAATCTAAAGTCATTGATAAATGGTCAAAATTTGAGATTTTAATAAATTTTCCCCCATTGCTAAATGGACTCATTAGCAAAAGAATAAGAAAGTTATTTTCTCAAATGGAAATTGTACCTGGCCTGAACTCTTTTCTGAATGCTGGACTCCTGCCCATAGAGGTGTTAATAGTTTTTGGATTTGCAAGCTAAAGTAGGGATAAAGTTGGTAGTCCTAGTTGTGAGTGGTGGGATATTTGAGGTTTGGAGGTCAAAGTGATGTCTGGTCTCACTCCAAGAGGGAGTTTGATTTACTGAGTTTGAAAAGATGATTAAGTGGAAGTTTCCATAAGAAGCAGAGTTCTGTTTCCTGTCCAAGGCAACACTCCTGGAACTTGCCAACTTCTGAATGGAGTGACAATGTAGATCTGAAATAAAAGCACTAAGCATCCTTACCTCATGGACTGTAGGTTCTAGTGGTCAAACTCAGCTCAGAAAAGTCAATGGACTTACCCTTAGGAGCTCAGACAGTTAAATTTGAGTGCTAAGCAGGATGGATCAAAAACAGAGGCTGGTTCTTGTGCCATCCCGAGGAGGAAAAAAATAAGGCCCATGAAAATTATTAGATTTGAATGTTCCATTATCTAGCAGCCTGCAGCCAAGACAAATTACATTTAATCAATAACTTCTTAGTGGTACTTTTTTTCCCGATACATATACAGTCATCTTTCAATATCCATGTGGTTCTAAGACCCCCACAGATACCAAAACCCAGATACTCAATTCCTTTATATAAAATGATGTAGTATTTACATATAATCTATACACTGCCACCTGTGTACTCTAAATTATCTATACATTATTTATAGTATCTAATAAAGTATAAATGCTATGTAAATAATTGTTATATTGTACTGCTTAGTGAATAATGATCAAAAATTCTGCATGTTTTCAGCAGAGATGAATTTTTTTGCAAATTGTTTTAGCCTGAGGTTAGTTGAATGCAGAACAAATGGATGTGGAGGAGTGTATAAAGCACTTTGTATTTGAAAATTTGATATAAAGATGCTCAGAAATTAGAAGTCTGACTATAGGATAATGCAGGAGTGACCTTTGAAGAGGCAACATACAACAAAGGAATGAACTTTATTTCTCTTTAGAAGTCTGTCAATGTGTCAACATATCACTTCTAAGTATTGTTTAAGAAGCACTACTTTGGGGAGACTATCTTGAAGGGGGAAATTGCTGCCCTTCCATCTTCTTATACAAACTCAATAAAATCTTATTTTAACAAGAGCTAAAACTAACATTTTTCACATAATGTTTTTGTAAGGAACATCATTAAAACCATACTTGCTATAAAAATAGTACTTGTCACTCCATTAGCTTTTAATTAAATGCAAACTTCTTAATACGTTCAGAGAAAGGAGAGCAATCTGCCCAAGGTTTGTGGCTTTCTACCTTATTTTAGTCCCAGACAAAGAAAACATTCTATACTTGCCTCTTCCCAGCAGCATAATGGCTAAAAAACCATCAGGAGAATTTTTTTCAGCCTGAAGTTGGAAGCTATGCTTTCCTTGACTTTTTAAAAAACACCCAATAATTCCATCTTTTTGACAAATTCAATGGTTCCTCTCTAGTTAGCAAAACAAATGGCACCTTATTATACTCAATAGATACTATACATGAAATTTATCTGGCTGCATAAAATCTCTTCTCAGGAATTTAAAGGTTAAAAATCCCTAGGAGAAATTTTCTGGCTCCAGATCACTGAATACTTAGCCCACGCATATTAAAAATGCACAATTTTTCAAAAAATAATTCCAAAAAAATATATTTTTTAGTGGGGGGTGTAATACAGTGGTAGAACATGTCCTTCACATATACAAGGCCTGGATTTGATCCCCAGCACTGAAAGACAAAAAAAAAAAAAAAAGAAGAAGAAGCAGCTTTTTAATTTGATAAATTGTTGTTAGGTTTTGGATCTGGACTGTCTCCCAAAGGTTCATGGTAAAGGATTGGTCCCCTCTGGATTCAATGTTCATACAGATTTTGAGGAGTGATTAGATCATGAAGATTTTAACCTCATTGGTGAACAAATCCATTGATGTGTTCATAATTTGAATGAACTTTTGAGAGATGGTAGAAACTGTAGGAAATGGAACCTAGTTGAAGGGAGTAGGTCCTTTGGGGCATGTCCCTGGGGACTATGTCTAGTCCCTGTACTCCTCCCCGCTTCTCTCTGCCTTCTCTCTCCTCTCCCGCTCCCTTTGTCCTGCTTTCTGGCCACCATGGAATGAGCACCTGTGTTCTGACATACACTCCTTTTCATAATGTTCTTCATTGCCTTGGACTCAGAGTGAGAGGACACTAGTAGAAATCTAATAACTATTTAAGAGCCATGGCCATCAATGAAAATAGTGAAGACTAGGCATGTCAATCCATCTTTCATAGCTGCAACCAAAATATCTGACAAGAATAACTTACAGGAGGAAAAGGTTATTTTGGCTCATGGTTTAGTCCACGAGGTTTAGTCCATTGACTGAGTCTATTTTTCTGGGCCCAAGGTGAGGCCGAATAGCATGGTGGAATGATGTAGCAGATGAGTGTTGTACACCTCATGGCCACCAGGAAGCAGAGAAAGAGGGAAAGAGCCTCAGGGAAGACAAACCCTTCCAGGGCATGGTCCCAGTGATTCCTCTGCCCACCACAGCCCACCTGCCTACAGTTTCCACCCAGTCAGTCCACCCAATCTAGAATAACCTGATTAGGTTGCAGCTCTCATAATCCAATACTTTTCTCTCTGGATAGTTCTGTATTAACAGAGGGTGTCTGGCGGGATTATATCCAATCCATAAAACCAGGAATTAGTATCATTACATGGTGTATGCTGGGATGCTCAGGGAAGGTTAAAAGGAAGAGGAAAGGCCAAAAAATACCCCAAAAAAGCCTCTATAAATTTTTTGTAATTTATTACCATTTGTCACTTTTCTGTTTGTGGCCAAATGATGATGTAGCAGGAGCTGGATTCACCATTCACCTAAACAATAGGTGAAGGTTTTTGCAGCAACATAAGCTAATGCATCAGACAACAAGAACTCACCATTTTTTTGCTCTATTATTTTCAAAAACTTTAAAAATAAAAAACAAAACCTTTTAGAACACAATGGTCTAGTGAATTATGTACATCACATATATCCAAGAAACTGGAACAATGTTCTCTAGGGTGTTTTCCAGAAAAGTCAGAGATTTAGTCCTGTATACTCAAGGATGAATTTGCTAATACACTGGCATTTTGCAAGGAGTCAGTAGTCCAGGCTTATCCTTGGAGACACCAAAACTGCACACATCAATTTTACAGAAAGCCATTTCTCCCAACATCTATTAAGTCAATATTCAATATTTTATCCTTTGGCTAAGACCTGAGAGACCTCATATGGTCCTTGATTTTCCAAATGGAAAAATAACAACCAAAAATAGCACCACAGAAGGTATTGACAGAAGAACTTTTGATGTACTATAATAAGGTAATTGAGGGAACAGAGGTAAATGTGACCTGTTAGGACTCTTCTATGATTGCTTTAATAAATGAACAAATTAATGCACAATTATGCAAATACATAATACATAAATATTGTCTTAAATATTTAGACTAGATGAGTGAAATGTTAGATTTGGCACCAAATAGAGGCATCACCCCTGGCTTCCAGACTAAGAAATGAGATTATAAAAGTTTACATTCTTGCTAATGATATAAAAATATACCTTCAGCAAATGGATGCAGTATATTTCTTTCTTTTCAATATTTATCTTTTCTGCAATACTCTTACCAGCAAGTGCAGTATGTTGCAGTTTTTTGGACAGTTAATTTGTGAAAAGGAACAGGACACAGGCAGCAGTGGTGATGAATAAGTATTGGAGGGAGGATAGTATTAATCAGGGACATATGATTTCTGTGTTTTCCCCATGAGTGCCAATGTTTATGAAAGTTTGATTTAAGAGCTCAAATAACCATGCTTTAGCAAACATTTCATTATTTAAATGAAAATATGTAGATTTTTTTTTCTTCTGAATTGGTGATATAATCTTCTGAGATTTAAAAAAAAATAGACAAAAAAGCCACAGTATAGACTTCAAGATTTTCATTTTCTCAGTTTTGGTCCAACCATGCCTTGATCATGGCAAAATTGAAAATTGCTAATAAACCTTCTTCCCATAAAAATATAATCAACTTGACAGCATGTCTCTTTGGAGCAATGGAGGGGAACATTGGTGGTAGAAGGCCTGAGGGACCATGATTCTTCCTACCAGTCAACAGCAGCTTGAAAAGTGTCAGTTTGTACATTGATTGGTTAATTGATTAGTTTGTAGATGTATTTTACTAGGGGAAAAAAAGGAAAAGAAAACATTTTTCCAAAGTCAAGTAACATTATGGGTTGAGAAAACCTGGTTTATGTCTCATTCTCTTCCTTTTCTGTGCAGTCTACTTGGTCTGGGACAGCATTCCTTTGAGAAAGAGCTCTGTTACTTTATCAGGATCATGTCTGCATGGTTTGAATAGCAGACACATATGGTCCCTTCTAGTTCTATAATAACAATGCAAATCTAAATTAAATCAAAAGATGTCCTATTGACTTCCCATCTAATATAAGCAATTTAATCAAGCCAAAGGCAGAAAGAAGCTTAAGTGAAACCAAACACCAATACTTTAGCCATTTCATGGACCATGTGATATGAGAAAAATCTAGGAAAATAAGCCAAATTAAAAGCTTATCTTCACTCCCCAAACTCAGTAGCACAACCACAAAGGAACACCAAATATTGTAAATTCAGGAGAAAACGGAAAAGGAAACAACAGTGGGACATCGAGGCCAGCCCAGTTCTGATAGGAGTGGTGGCAGCTGAGATGGCTAAATAGAGGAAGTGAGGGCCCCAGGGCCTGTCAAGAGGATAGACATGTTCCTCCAGAAGATTGGAGGAGCCCAGGAGTTGCAGCATTGGTGATGATGGGACTGAGGCATGAGGTGGGGATAGGGGCCCTGTAGAAAGTTTGTATTGAGAAAACCTGGTCACCTCTTCCACTTTGTGTATCAAACCATTATCCCTCATTCTCCCCTCCACCTGCATAGGCCACAGGTGTCTGGAGACATTCCTCAGAACGGCTCCAGATTTGGAAACACTGATTTAAATGAGTATGCATAGCCAGGGCTGAACATGAGATTCTGTGAAGTGTGCAGAGGAAACAATAAGATTCCATTATCATCTCATTTCCCTGGCCTTGATTTCAAATGCTGGGAGCCGAGAACACACCCTCCATTAGGAAACTAAATGACTCTTTTATGGAGAAATTAATAGGCTACACAGATACAGACACTGGCAAATGCCCTAATGGATAAAAAAGCAGCTCAGTCCCCATCAATCTATACTAACAACCTTTCAAAAGCAAGTCCTGCCCAAAGACAGAGTGTGTCCAGTCCGAGAGGCAGCAGAGGTACAAGTTAAGAGCTCAGTCTCTGGAAGCTACTATTTGGATTCCAATCCAAACTTCAGTCTCCCAACCTCTATTTGGGTCTTGGGCTAAAAACCTCCTTGTACCTGATTCCTCATCTGTAAAATGGAGATGATAATAGTTCCTTTCTCATGATTATCATTATTGGGATTTGCATTAGTGTGCTAAGGCTGCTATAACAAAATAACACAGTCTGAGTAGCTTAAGCAACAGGAGTTTGCTGTATCACAGTTCTGGAGGATGAAGTCCAAGATCAAGGTATCTTCAGGGTTGGTTTCCTCTGAAGCCTCTGTCCTTGGCTTGGAGATGGCCTTATGTTCCCCTGTGTGTTTTCTTTCTGTGGGTGCCCATATATCCTTATCTCTTCTTTTTGTAAAGATCGCAGTCATGCTGGATTAAGGAATTCCCATATAAATTCATGTTAACTTAATTGCTTTCTTTAAAACCCTATATTCAAATATATCCAGAGATACTGAGGATAATGAATACAGCATAGGCATTTAGAGGGAACACAGTTCAGTCCATTACAGAATTAAATATATTAATTATGGAAAGGGTTTAGCATAATGCTAGTGCTATTTAATCTTTTGATAAATCACTTTTTTCTTTTTTTTCCCTAGGTTTAATTGGTGCATTTGTACATAATGATGGGAATTGTTATTACACATTCATACAAGTACACAATTTACAATATAATTTGGTCAATATGCTCCCCAGCACTTCCACCCTCTTATAACTCACTTTTTTCTTTTTTTTTTAGTTTATAGGAATTGGTGGGCAAAAATCCCCCTGACAATTGAAATGAGGCTTCTAACTTGAAAGATGCAGATGAAAACAATATATTTTTAAAAGAAAGACTTTGGGTTAAATGGAGACAATGCAGGAAACAGAAGAAAAATTCAAAGAAACTATAACTTAAATTATTGGAGGAATAAACAAAGGTATTGGAATGAATGAGAAAAGACTAGAATAAAACAATGGGAGCCAAGTGATTATGGACTGAAACCCAAGAAACCAAATCAAAATTTTTTTCCCTTTCAAGTTGTTTATCCCAGGTATTTTGCCACATGATACAAAGGTGATAAACAGGATCACCTGCTAAAGTTTTAATGGATGAAGAAAGATATACATACATAATACTATACTCCTTCACATATGCAATAAAAGGAAAGCTATGACATGACAGAATATAAGTAAAGACTTTATAAATTGGATGAATAATGATTTATTCATCCTTTGAACAGAAATGTGGGGGAATATCTTAGGCACTAGGGAATAAAGCAATGAACCAAACAAAAATTTTTTCTACCCACATAGACTGTACATCCTGTCTAGAGAAAATAAATAAATTAATTGATTGATTTAATGAAATACCAAGTAAGAATAAATTCTATGAAGAAAATAAAGGGAAGACAGTGAAGAGTGAGAAGTGCAGGTGAACTGGGACACTCTGCTGAGGAAGTGCTATCTGCTCAAGAACCTGGAGTGACAAGAAAGAGCCAGCCTGGGACAGGAAAGCACAATGAACTACAGTGCAAAGGTGCTGTGGCAGGTTAGACAGAACATGTTGGAGAACTGGGAAAGAGGTAAGATGACTGGAGCAGACAGAGTTAGGGGCCAGTGCAGATTAGATGAGAGTGTAATATGGGGGTAGATCCCGAAGCCACTAGAAGGTCAAAGAAAAGATGTGATTTATATTGTTTGTGTAATGCTGTTAAATTGTTAGGAATAGTTTACAATACTTGCCTAAGGGGAGAAGGAGGAAAAGATAGATTGAAAAAGAGAGAGAGAAAAAACTGTACTTGGGCATTTTCAATGTGTAGAAGACCACACTCAGGCGTCCACATTCCAGAACTGTGTTTCAAGGATCACTATTGACATCATCACCAAAAGGCTGATAAAATAGTGTTAGATATTAGAAATGCTCTTTCATTGGTTGACTAGTAATATTTGACAAATATAATTAGCTAGAAAGTCTGTATAAGTACTCCTGTCCTTGCATGAAAAATTTGTAAAACACTTGCAAGCCCAGCTGTCTCCCATTTTACGGGGCAGGGCTCTTGACCTGAAGCTCCATAGTTCCTCGGTCTCCCCTCCACACTCAGCACTCACGGGAGAACCCACATATACCTGCCTTCAGTAAAAGCTCTGTTCATGTGTTCCTATTAATTGATGGTTCATCTTCCATTAAAATATTGGTGGTGGTCTTAAGATGAATCTTGTGAGTGACAAAAGAACAAAGAGCTGAATGGGATTGAAAAACTGTTTTCATGTCTGTTCACTCATAATCATTTACGTATGTGGCTGACTTCTGAACATTCCCGACATACTATCATGAAGTGGAGCTGTGGGGAAGGGGGGACATCACTCTTGTCCCCATAGAACTGCAAGTGGTCAACTGTGTGGAAAACCTGGGGAGGGTGTGGCCCACCCTGGAGAGGTGCTCCCACTGAGGTTTGAAATTCTCCTTTACAACCATCATCACTTTTTGAATATTTGAAAATGTTCAATAGTAACTAGCACATGGGCTTTAAACATCTTCCTGAAATAAAAGTATAATAAATAATCATACCTTCTGAGGAGAAAAGTTAGCAGAAGACCAGTACTAAAATGCTAGTAATGACACTTGGCATTCGGTGAGATGAGGGTTCCATAGAAGGCCCAAACCTTCAAGAGTCCTGGCCCCTTCCAAAACGAAAGGCATTCTACAGCTTAGTGTTTTTCTGTGAGCAAACTTAAGATTTTCTCAGTAAGATGTTATTTATTCTATTATTTCACACTTCACAGAGAACCCCTTTCTGTTATTAGGAAAGTTCAATGATAAAAGCAGAAAGTTTCATGACTAACACTGCAAAACAAATAATTACTGTTAAAATATTTTTTTTAATTTTTTTTCACCCCTGGAATTGCCAAGTCAGTAATTCAGGAAGGACTTTGTAGCAATGGTTTGGATCTCTCATGTAGACTCAAATGCTGGCTGCAGCTGCTATAACAGAGCCGGGGACAGTTTGGGGTTGGTCAGCTTCTCTTCCTCCCCCTCCTGTCTCTTCCCCTTTCCATGTGGTCTGCAGGCATGGAATATTTGGGGGCTTCCTTATAGAATGGCACCTCAGGGCAAACACTATTTCTATAACGAATGATTTCCTTGGGGACAGTCGTCCCAAAAGCACATGACAAAAGTATGTGGCATTTTTGTGACAGAATTTTAAATCACAGGGTAGTTCCAGGTGCCCTTTTTCTTTAAGGAGAAAGAACTTAGACACCCCTTTCATGAGAGGCATGTCAACCTCACACTGTAAGGAGAGTGCACATGGGATCCAAGATATAATTGCAAGCTGGGTGCCATGGTGCACAACTGTAATCCCAGCAATTCAGGAGGCTGAGACAAAAGGATCATGAGTTTAAAACCAGCCTCAGCAGTGGTGAGGCACTAAGCAACTCAGTGAGACCCTGTCTCTAAATAAAATACAAAATTGGACTGGGGACATGGCTCAGTAGTTGAGTACCCCTAAGTTCAATCCCTGGTTCCCCCAAACAAAAAAGACATCATTGCAACCATCTTTAAAAAATACAGCTTGCAAAAGAGAAGGACATCATGGGTATGCGGCACACAGACATGATATCAATGCCACCATCTCCAATACCATAGGTAGGATGATTTAAACTACAGAATACTATTTCTCACAGTTCTAGAGGCTGGCTGAGATCAGTGCCAGCATGGTGGATTGTAGTGAGGCCCCTTTTCCTGACTTGCAAATGATTGTCTTTTGGCTATACCCCGCTTAGTAAAGGAGCAGAGAAAGCAAATGCAAGCTCTTTTATGCTTCTTCTTATAAGGCACTAATCCTGTCAGAAGCACTACATTCTCTTGATGATCTATGATCTCTCAAAGGCCCAGCCTCTTCATACCATCCCACTGAGGACTAGGTTTTCATCATACAAATTTGTGTGGGAGCTACAAACATGCAGTCTGCAACAGGTATATGCCTTATTTATTCTTCACAAAACTTTTATGAGGTAGAGATGACTCATTTCTCCATTTTTCCTAGGGACTGGGTTTCAGAGAAATAAAAGTTACATATCCTGGAAAGGGTCTGTCAACTCCAATGGAATATAATTTAAAGATAATAAAAATTTAAGAAATAAAGCCCAAGAAAAACACCAAATTGATAAAAAGAAGGTTCTCCCCTGCCCTGCAGAATTAGAAAAAAAAATTTATATAAAAATAATGTTTCATATTTTTTGTTTATTTTAATAAAATCATGTCCAGAAATAATCTGATATATTGATAACTAATCTTCTAATATCCTCATTGTTTACATCAATAGGAGGTATAATGTGATGTACAATCAGAATTCAGAATGACAAAATGCTTTCAATGAATTCTGCATTAGCTAGAACCTCCTATTCCCTTAGCACTGGAATTAGCCATTTTTTTAATTTATTTCATATGAAATACATGTTTTTGTCACTTTTCATTCTGACTTATATAACACAAATGGAAAATACAGAGAAACTTGACCTTCCACACAAAACATACATATTCTGGGAAGAAAATGTACCTTACTTCCTTATTCTGTTGAACTTCTCTTATGGGGAGTTTTGTTAAAGAGCCATGTCAATGAAAAGGAAATTTAACTAGTATTTACTGCACTGTCTACTCTTATCCTCAGGATTATATATACAGGAAGAACCATTCACGGGAAAATGTTTTGTTTACAAGGTACCCATTCTCTCATCCATACTGCCTGAGGTATAAAAATCACCACGTGGATTTGAACATGCTATTCACACTACTAATATTTTTTTATAACTGTTAGTCCTCTTATTGTTTTTAAAATATCTTTGTTGAGATAATTCATCTATCATATAATTCACCCACAAAAAATGTATAAAGTACAATGGTTCCTAGTGTAATTAAAGTTGTGCAACTATCGGGACAGTCTGTTTTAGACCATTATCATCATATAAAAAAGAAACTGCATGACTAAACTGCTGTTCCTCCCCATTCCTCTCTTCCCAGCCCTCAGCAATCACTTGTCTACTCTTTATCATTATATACTTGCCTATTCTAGACATATTTAAGACATATTCCTCCTAACTATAATTTTACATTTTTGACCAATATCTTATCTCCTCTTCTTCATTAGTTCTTATGCAAATTTCAGTGCAAGCAATAAATTATTGTAGTATAAATCTAGAATTTCTGAAACAAACATGAAATTGAATAGGAAACCCCAGCCCTGTGGAATGGAAATGTCTTTAAGACTTAGGGTGATTTGGTAAAAGAAAAGTCAGGAAAAATCCTTTTCCATGTACTACTTTCAGTGTCTGGGTATTGAGAGCAGTATCAACAGTGAAAATCAGAGGTAATACTTATATGGGCCCTATATTGTGGGATAACCCACAAGGAGATATGTCATCACATCAGCAGAGCCCTCTGATCCTCATCTGTAGATACTGTGCTTTCTTTTTTAATGTGCTACTAAATAATTCAAATTCTTGCTATGCCACTTACTTATTTGCAACCATGGGAAAGGATTTAGATTTCTATTCCATCATTTTCTCCTTTATAATAGGGATGATAATATAATTATTCAAAGAATTGTTAGAGGAACATAGCATTCAACAAAAATTAACTACTTATTAAGTTTGTATATTTTCTTCTCACTATGATGACTTCAAGAGAATAAACCATAGTCACCAATTACTGAAATATCTTATTTTTAATCACAACATCCAAAAAGTCCAGTCCTAGTGACATTTTAACAGGCCGTAAGGGTACACACTAAGATATGCATAAAGGACAGTATAACTGCAATCAGAGACCTTGTTCCTGAGTCATTATTCAATCTATTTATTTCCTTTGGCTCCTGGTCCTCTTATTTCATTCTCTTGCCCCTCCTACTGAATTTTTCATCTTAATTCACCTTTTAAACTATTTCTTGGTTTATGAATGTTCCATTGCTTTTCCAAAACTTTCACTAGATTTTTGCTTCCTGCAATAGTGTCTCAATAATTTACTCCCCTTTGGCATTGACCCAGGGCTCCTTCCCTTCCATGTCACTGACCAACTGTTGCACCCTTTTCCTGCTGTTCTTGACCCTGACTGGCATGACTCACTTCTCTTCTTGCCTAAACTAAAGAGAGCTGGTCAATTTGTAAACCAATGCCAACCAGGATGCCATGGTAAAATGTAAAATTAATTAATTAATAAGAATTATTTTGGGGGATTGTGAGATCAGGGATAATACCCTGTATGCAAATATTCTTTAATTTTAAAAATGATGGAGAGAGGAAGGTACAAAAACAAGGATAGACCTTGTAGTATCCAAATGTTTGAAGACATTACTAAGAATTTTGAGAACTTCAAACCCTTCTGAGAGTTTGCAAAGTTAAAGTATCCTAGATCTGCTATTTTTGTTCAGTGAAAAGAACAGAAACATGAGAACTTGACAGATGATTCAAATGCAGAATCTATCACTAAGTACAATGTTACTTAAACTTTGACCTATGACCTCTCTTTGGTAAAATATTGTTTAATAGCACCTATCTTGTAGTAATGTTTTAAAGATTATAGATAATAGAGATCTAGATGTGGTGGCTTATGCCAGTAATCCCAGTGACTCAGGAGGATGAGGCAGGAGGATCAAAAGTTTGAGTCCAGCCTCATCAACTTCACAAGGCCCTAAGCAACTTAGTGAGACCCTGTTTCAAAATAAAAGGTAAAGAGGTCTGGGGATGTGGCTCAGTGGTTAAGCATCCCTGGGTTCAATCCCCTGTACCAATAAATAAATAATAAAAAATTAAAAAAGAATTACAGATAATGTAGTAAAACTCCTCATTAAAAATGACTTCAGTGAATGTGTGATGATAGAGTCCTTGAATCAAAAACTCCCCAAAAGGGAGGAACTGAAGGATGGGCTACGTAGCTGAGAAAGTCGAAGGAGAGATTTGGAAAATCAAGTACATTTCTTAGATTTTTGAGGTAGGATAACTGTTTTGGACTGGATAAACTTCTGTTTAAAAAACAAATGTCTAAAATTGTTATGATCAGCAGACAAGATATATCCCTTTCTCCTTGACTTAGTAGTACCTCTCCAAATTCTTACTGTAACTCAACTGAATAAACAGAAGAGAAGATACATGAGTTCATCAAAGAAGAAAACAATGTCCTCAGCCAACCCAGTGGGAACTTCAAAGAAAATCTATCTTGTTTGTCCCTCATCTGTTGATAAAAACAACCCTACAGTAGAATTTACATATATTATAGAAGAAACTGCAATTTCAAAACTGTCATCTGAGCTGCTTTGCTAAAAAATGAAGTACAAAAGGAGGTACCATTTTGCATTTAACACATAGAGAAGTATTTACTGGAAGGCAAAGTTACTTTGCTTTAGGAATTGAGGGATTAGAAGCTAGAACAGAACAGGAGAAAGGATTTAGGAGCTATGGCCTGTATTATAGCTTCACATGTTAATGTCTTAACAACCCCTGAGCCTAGAATCTGTCTGTATTTTGAAATGGAGCCTTTAAAGAGGTGATTGGTTAACTGAGGTCATTTAAACGAGGGTGGCCCTAATCCAATCTAACTTTGTCCTTGTAAGAAGAGTAAGACACACAGAGACACCAAGGATGCACATGTATATAGAGAGAAAAGGCTATGTGAGGACACAGTGAGGTGGCCATCTGCGGGTCATGAAGAGAGGCCTCAGGAGAATTCAACCGGGCAGATGCCTTGATCTTGGGCTTTTTGCTTTAGGAATGAGAAAATCAATTTCTGTCATTTAAAAATCTTGCCTGTGCCCTTTGTTCTAGCAGCCCTGGCCCACTTATTTAGGAAATGATGGGGAAGGACAGGAGGAGTGGGCAAGTCAAGGACTGTTAATGGGGATGGCAAACCAAAAGAGAGAGCCAGTAAGTAATGGTGGATGAAAGCCAAGATAGGACCGGGATGGATGACTATTATTAAATTTCAACTTTCTGCTGATAGTAATACTGTAATCCTACTATGTGACTATGTGATAGTCTGAGATTTACGATTGTCGGTGTTTTTGATATTTTGGTTAATGAAGCAATCAAGGCTTTTTCTAGAGTGGAGCAAAGTGATTTGGATTGTGATTGCCAGAAACAAGAGAAAGGTAAAGATTAGAACTTCAACATCAAAGCAGCTGTATCTGAGTCAGGGTGCAACTGGACAGCTGGAAATGACTCTCCTGTGAAATGCTTGGCTTCCTCTTTTAAGGGCCCAGAGGGATCTTGAAATGTCTAAAAAATGAATCTTAAGTAGATATGAAAAAAGGCAGTGTTTAATAGATAATTGTTATTAGGTGTACACTGTACACTAAATCTCACAGTAAAGCAAGACAATTAGATGAACCTTCTCTGATTGAGCTCAGGTTGCTTCTGAAAAGTTTCAGTGAAGTAGACAGTCAATATTATCTTGACTTAACATGGGCTGAAAACAGGAGCTCAGATGCTGTGCTGAATCTCTGCTGCTAAATTTAACAGAAGGTAACCATGATTAAATTTAAACTAATGTCTCAATACTCATCCTTCTCTTGATAGATTGCCAATTAATCAATTACAAGTACCCTGGTAATAATCAATAACAAATGCCCTGACATGGTAATGCAAAACATAATTTATTGATTCAAATGTATGAATTGCCAAGATCATTGTAATGTCATGTGTCGCTAATAAAAAAGTTTTTAAAAAATTAAAAAAACCATAATTTATAGAATGAAAGTAGACTGAAAAAATTCTTTGACATCTTAATACTTCAGTACCTCTAAACACACATAAATATCTAATATGCAAAATAAATTATTATGACTCTCATTCCTTTCTTACCTGTAATTTTGTTTTCTACTATGTCATTTACCCAAAGTCAATCATAGTTCATAAAATATTAAATAGAATATTTCAGAAATAACGATTCACAAATTTTGAATTGAACAGCACAATGGAATCCATGCTCCAACCTGCTCAAGGTGTGAATTCCCCTTTGTCCAGTGTGTCTACACTGTGTACACCACCCATCTGTTAATCACTTAGCGACACTTTCAGCGCATCAGATCAACTGTCGCAGTACTGCAGTGCTTGTGTTCAAGTAACTTCTACTTTGCTAACTAGTGGATTCAAAGAGCACACGTAGTGATGGTGGCAATTTGAATATGTTTAAGATAAGTCATATCTCTTGTCATTTAATTTTAAGCTGAAAGGTGAAATTTCTTGACTTTATAAGACAAGAAAAAAGTCATGTGCTGAGTTTGCTACAGTCTGCATATTGTACAGTAAGAGAGACCACATTCACATAACTTTCATTATAGTACACTGTATAATTATTCAAGTTATTATTAGTTTTTATGAATACATTATTGTGCCTAATTTATAAATTAAGCTTTATCATAAGCATGTACATATAGGAAAAAACATAGAACATATAGGATTCAGTATTATCTATAGTTTCAGGTATCCAGTGGGGCTGTTGGAACATGTCATCTATGAATAAGAGTAAGCTGCTATAGATGATTTTTTTTCAACCAGCTGAAGAAGGATTTCTATAAGATAACAACAGAATTTTTCATGTAGTAACCAGATTTCAAAGAACAGATTTTCAAGCTTCTATAATTTTACCTCTAGTAATTTCTATTCCAAACAACTGACTTTTGAGGACTCGAATAATGATCTTTTTATAATGGTAGTCTTTGTTTCAGTTTGGTTTTCAAGTATAATTCCCAAAGTCTAAGGTTGGGATATGAATTATACAATTTTTGCCAATTTAGCAAAATATACACATATGCTGTGGTAAGGTTTTATCTTACGGAATCCATGCTTATGGGCAAAGCAAAAACAAAGATCTCCAAGGAATAAGCTATCATTATCGCTTGGTCATAGTAAACCTCCCTAGACTTCCTTTTTACCACTTAAACAGGAAGCTAAGGAGACTAGAGCATTCTTCACAAATTTAACTACAAATATTGGGGGCGGGGGAGAAGGCATATGCCAGAATCTTATTGTTGATACTGTCTCTTTTAGATCCAATTTACTGTCCCAAACCGTGGCAAACTATGTTGATTATATTACAACCAATACTATGAATATAATCTGCTATTATAATACATTTATCAGTGCATGTTGTATTCTATATTTATTGGTTAGTTATTTTAAGTGAGACTTCCTATTAGAATTCAAATTCCTTGAAGGTAGGGGCTTTGATTGGTTCACTGTGGTTTTGTCATCTAAATGGTTTTGTCAGCTCCTGATAGTTACCACTACCTGTTTATTGTTATGGTTTAGATATGAAATGTCCATTAATTGTGTTAATGCAGGAATCTTTAGCAGTAAAATGATTGGATTGGGAGAGCTGTAACCTAACCAGTCCATCCTTGTTTCAATGAACTGGGTAGTTACTATAGGTTGATGGTGTGGATAGAGCAGGTGGGTCACTGGGGACATGCTTTGGAAGGGTTCCAAGCCATTTCTCCACCTTCTCTTTCACCGTGATGTGAGCAATGGTCTTCCACCATGTTCTCCTGCCATGATGTTCTACCTTATCTTGGACCCAGAGCAATGGAGTCAGCTGAGCATCGACTAAATCTCTGAGACTGTGAGCCAAACAAACTTTATCTCCTCTAAGTTGTTCTTTATCAGATAGTTTGGTCACATCAACAAAATTCGACTAACAAACTAACAGACAAATTGGTACTGATAAGTGGGGTTGTCGCTATAACTTCCCTGACCATGTTGTTCAGAAGCCTTTGGATCAAGTTTGTGGGAGGAGTTTGGAAAAGTTTGGAAATGCTATTAGAAAATCCTGAGAATTTTGTTAACAAGGCTTAAATGGTGATTCTAGGGGGAACACAGAAGACCAGAATGACAAGAGAAATGCAAATAAAACTGTGCTCCTGGGATTTCATAGGGGAGTGAAGACTCTGTTACAGATTTGACTAGAGGGCATTCATGTTATACTTTGGCAAAGGACTTGTTTATGTTTTAGCCATGTCCTGAGATTTTGTGTGAGGTTGAATTTTAAATAATGGACTAATTAATCTGGTGGAGGAAATGTCAAGTCACCACAGCAATCAATCAATAGCATGGATTTTGCTGGATGCTTTTAGCTAGGTTTACTACGAGAATTGTGAGTAGAAAGCAGAGCTGACGGATATTTTATTTTATTTTTTTATTATTAGTTGTTCAAAACATCACAAAGCTCTTGACATATAGTATTTCATACATTTGACTCAAGCAGATAATGAACTCCCATTTTTACCCCGTACACATATTACAGATTCACATCGGTTACACATCTACTTTTTACATATTGCCATACTAGTGTCTGTTGTATTCTGCTGCCTTTCCTATCCTCTACTATCCCCCCTCCCCTCCCCTCCCCTCCCATCTTCTCTCTCTACCCCATCTACTGTAATTCATTTCTCTCTCTTGTTTTTTTCCCTTTTCCCCTCACTTCCTCTTATATGTAATTTTGTATAACAATGAGGGTCTCCTTCCTTTACCATGCAATTTCCCTTCTCTCTCTCCCCCCCCCGTCTCGTCCCTGTTTAATGGTGATCTTCTGCTCATGCTCTTCCCCCCTATTCTGTTCTTAGTGCTCTCCTTATATCAAAGATGACATTTGGCATTTGTTTTTTAGGGATTGGCTAGCTTCACTTAGCATAATCTGCTCTAATGCCATCCATTTCCCTGCAAATTCCATGATTTTGTCATTTTTTTAGTGCAGAGTAATACTCCATTGTGTACAAATGCCACATTTTTTTTTATCCATTCATCTATTGAAGGGCATCTAGGTTGGTTCCATAGTCTAGCTATTGTGAATTGTGCTGCTATGAACATTGATGTAGCAGTATCCCTATAGTACGCTCTTTTAAGGTCTTTAGGGAATAGTCTAAGAAGGGGAATAGCTGGGTCAAATGGTGGTTCCATTCGCAGCTTTCCAAGGAATCTCCATACTGCTTTCCAAATTGGCCACACCAATTTGCAGTCCCACCAGCAATGTACAAGTGTACCCTTTTCCCCACATCCTCGCCAGCACGTGTTGTTGTTTGACTTCATAATGGCTGCCAATCTTACTGGAGTGAGATGGTATCTTAGGGTGGTTTTGATTTGCATTTCTGAAGAATATTTTAAAAAATAAACCAGAAAAAACCTTGCAGTTTGTCCGTAAAATGCACATAAAACTAGGGCCAAGGAAGGTCTGGTTGTTAATGATATAGTAGTAACTAAAAAGAAGCTAAGTGCTTTGCAGAGACAATAGGAAAGATGGCTTGAAGTCAGTGCAGGAATTTGCAAGACCACATCCATTACAGACTCAAGGTCTAGAAGGGCAAATTCCTTTGAGAAGAGATTATGGGGGCACTCTGCTCAAAAAGGGGGGCTTAGGCTGTTGT
Organism: Callospermophilus lateralis; assembly: GCF_048772815.1. Classification (NCBI taxonomy): domain Eukaryota; kingdom Metazoa; phylum Chordata; class Mammalia; order Rodentia; family Sciuridae; genus Callospermophilus; species Callospermophilus lateralis. The sequence goes on from NC_135312.1 coordinate 68,283,356, forward strand.
TTCACTGTACTCAACTGTCCAGGCACTCAGCGTGTGCTGCAACAGTGATCCCAGGGGGCTCAGCGACTGTTCTACTTGACATCATCTACATGGGGCTGGTTCTCAGGAACACAGGGTGCTGGAGTTAAAGAGTCATGGAAGCTTCCACTGAGATTTCAAAGGAAGACCTGGGAAGCCTGGCAAAATGTAGCAGGGTTGGAATCCATGTGGGTTGCCCCCAAGAGGGCAATGCATGAATCTGTGAAGGTGAAGCTACAACTAAAATGGAAACTCCAGGAATAAGAGATGCCAGCAATATGGACTACCCATCAAGAAAGGCTGCTAGCTATGAAAAAAGGATTAAAGAGAGCCCATGTATGCTGAAATCAGCAAGGCCAAAGGGGCAGAACTGCCCAAGCCCTTTGGAGAGCACATCTTGCCTCTATGTATCCTAGATTCTGTAGGTAGAGTTCTGGGACCTACTTGGACAGCTGGATTTTAGAACTGTTTTGGTCCCATCCTATCTATCTATGCCTCCATTCCTCCCTTGTGGAATGGGAATGTTTACCCTGTGCCATTGTATATTGGGTATATGCTTTTGATTTTTATAGGGGCTCACAGCCAAGGGTTTGGCTTGAGTCTTAGATGAGACTTTGGACTTGCACTTCTAGACAATGCTGGAACTCTTCAGACTATGGGACTCTTGAAGATGAACTAAATGTTTTTTAAATTGTGAGTTGGACATGAATGTTTTGGGGCCAGCAGCTTTTCAGGGATACCCCAAATGTTCACAGGTGAAATGATTGGAATGTGAGAGCTGTAATCTAACCAGTGCTTCCTAGTTTGCAGGCACAGCGTGGCAGGAGGAGGTGGGTCACTGGAGGCATACCCAGGGAGGGTTCATTTTCCCCATGACCCCTTCCCCTCTTCCCTCTCACTCTCCATGATTCCTGGACACCATGACATGAGTAGTGCTCCTCTTCCACAATCTTCCACCATCATGTCCTGCCTCACCTTGGGCCCAGAGCAGTGGAGGTAGCTGACCATGTACTCAATCTATGAAACCATGAGACCAAACAAACCTTTTCGTTCTTGTCAGGTATTTTCGTCACAGAAACATAAAGTTGACTAACACATTTATCAGTTTTTTATTCTAGAAAAATAACTAAATTAATTGCATTATGATATTGATACAAAATATTTCTGCCATTTTATAATTTGAAACTTGTATTAATCAAAACTTATTTTGTGATTACTTTAAATAATACATTTAATATTTATTGATTTTTCTCTCCAGTTTTTGATTCCTGTGATTTTCAAATACAAAGGCAAAAGATAAAAAAAAAAAGTAATAAATGTAGCTATTCTGAGTACTCATTCCTCTTGAGTACTTTCAGAATGGTACAAAGTCTCATAGGAGGGAATTCAAGAGTAGTAATAGTAGTAACAATTTGTTGAAAATATAAATCAAACCAGGAGAAAGACAGCCTTCTAGATTTTGGAGGCCCCCTAATTCATCTGCCTTTTGGCCCAGGCACAAAATGACCACTCACTTTCATTGCTTTTACTCTCAGCCTGTGATCTTATTCTAGTTCCATAAACATTGCTATATAGTCATCTTTAATGAATGCTCTACTGGTAAACTGCATACTTGAGCAGGTAGAGGCATTAAACCAACCAAATGCCAAAGTTGTCTCCAAATTTAGGCAGGAGGAATCAGTGTCAAAACATAGTCTGTGTTTGGCATAAAGTGACACAGGTAGATCAATAGATTCAGCCTAAAATAAGATGGATTGTTGCTTAATGCTTATTAGCTCAATATCACAATGCTCAAAATCACTTCCTATCTTTCCTAGAAGATTGATGTGGCCATCCCCACATTGGAAATTAATCTTGTTGTTCCAGCCAGATGAGTCAGGTGAGATGGGAACACCAATATATTTGAGTGAACAATTACTTGCTTTGTTCCAGAAGGAAAAAGTATAATAATAAATTCCCTGAAAGTAAGCACATGATTATTTACATTTTCTTAAACCTAAATGCATTTATAAATAGTGCCATTTTTAAAGTAAGTTTTTAGTTTCCAGAGTTCTCATTTGGGAAATCCTGCATAAATCCTACCACTCTTCAAAGTAATTACAGCAGGACTTACAGCCTGCCACAAGTTTGTGTCTCAGCAAATCAGCAATGATAATGATAGAATGAATAGCTACTCAAAAATGCAACTTTTTTGCTGTGTTCTTGTTTGTTAAAATGAGGATTGGAGCCACCATTCATTAGAAGGAACCAAGGAAGAGAGACAGAGACACACAGACAGAGATAGAGATAGAGACAGAGACATTTAGTTCCTATATAAACTATTTTTAAAAGATCAGTTTGCATTTCTTGTGGAAAAGGTGATGTTGGCCAATTAGGACATTTACTTATTTCCCTTAACAGCTCATAATTTTCCATCCATAAATAAATGTCATTGGACTTAAGTAAGCTAAAACCTCTCAGGAAAAAAAGGGAACATAAGCTGAACATTAACCACAGTTTCAGACCTACTATTTCCTAATACATTGTAAATGTAAATGCAGTCATTTGCTGTAGTTTCCTGATTCCAGTCACGCTGCTTTCTTTGCTGTTCTAACATGGTTACATTTTTCTTCATTATGCATGTGTCAAATGGTGCCTGACAAAAGGAATTTCATTTCAAAATGTTTTTTTCTATCATCTATTTGTCAAATCTTCCATTTACCACTGTTTTTCTTTTCCTTTGCTTGTAAGATAAAAGAAGTCATAAACCATCATAAATTTCTACATTTCAGTGTATAACTTTATTCATCTATCTAAAATGTTTTTATCAAAATTTGCTTTTAGCACAAACTCTAGAATCACCAATATCATTTCTAAGAGGTAACAACCTGTTGTTTTAATTGAACATTTACTAAGTTTCAGGCACTGGGCAAAGCTTTATATGTCTGAGCTCATTTTATATTTCCAACAGTATTCTGATGGAGGTGTTATTTCTGTTTCTATTTTATAATAGAGGATCAAAGAGATTAAGTAATGTGTTTAAGGCACCTCTGATGAGAAAAAAAATGCAGCATTTGGACTGAGGCAGCCCGATCTGAAAGCCTTTCCCCCTGATAGCAATGTTAAATAGCCATCACTTGGTATGCATAGGTATTGGCCTCAGGACCCCATATGGATAACAAAATATGTGGATGCTCAAAATGTTTTTTTGTTGGTGGTGATGTTTGTTTTAGTACGGAGGATTGAACTCAGAGGCCCTCCGTCACTGAGCCACATCCCTATCCCTTTTTTTGTATTTTATTTAGAGAAAGGGTCTCACTGAGTTTCTTAACTCCTCACTAAGTTGCTGAGGCTGCCTTTGAACTCATGATCCTCCCCCACCAGCCTCCCGAGCTGCTGGGACTACAAACATGTGCCACTGTAGCTGGCACGGATGTTCAATCTCTTATATAAAATAACAGAGCATTTGTGTATAACCTAGCATATCCTTCCATATACTTAAAATTATCACTGGATTATTTAACATACCTAACACAATACAAATCCTGAATATGTACAGACTTAATTTTTTTTCCCCCAAACATATTCAGTACACAATTGGTTGAATCCATGAATACAGAACCTAAGGGTTTGGAAGGCCTGCTGTACTGTGTAGCAGTAATGTCTAGGGACATTTAAGAAAGGACTTGTCTTCTTTACCTTTAATGCCAGAAAGCAGTGACTTATGTAAATCTGAATTTAAGATTTGACCTTCCCTAACAGATCCTCCAACAATGCTGTTAACAGAGTCATAACAAATACCCTTACTTAGGGTGTTGCTCTCTATACCTACCCAACCCAAGACCACACGACTACCTCCTCCGCTCTGTCAGGTTTGTGTTATTGTTGACTGTCTGTCAAGCTCATTTTTTTTCACTAGAAAATGTTTCCTTTCTTTTGTTGGCAAGCAAGAGTTCACTAAGGAGTTGTGATTAGTAACATTTTCAACACACATCACAATCAACGTTTCATATATTTATTAATGGTTTATGATTTTATGCAAATTTATGAACTATATTAATGAACTTCTGGGTTATAAGCAATACATTTGAGAAAACAGATTTTTGTTTATCCTCTTTGCTCAAGGATACTGTTCCTGACAAAAATACACATTTATTACCTGAATCTACATTGTATTTTTGTGTTCTTTCCCTATCATTTAACTCATATTCCTCCATTTCCGTGTACCTTTCTTTATTTTGTATTCACTTACGCATTCATTTTAAGAATTATTGATCTAGAAGTGGTAGCAATTTTTCTTCTTAAAAAAGCAAGTTATCTGTGTTCACTGAGAAAATGAAGAAAAACTTGGCATTTCAGCATCATACTCCACCAGCCAAACATTCCTAGGAATCTGGAAAACACTGAGCAGTCTCTATTCCTAGATATAAAGAAAGCACTGCTACTAAAGAAACAATTATAAATGTGTTGATTTTAAATTCCCTGAAAAGCATATCAAACAGAGGAATACAGATCTTTGATTTTTTATTATTCTCCTAAAAATTACTATTCTTCCTGTATCAATCAAAGTCAAACAAGGAAACTAGGAATCATTTTAAGTACATACAACAAACGGGTGTGGTGCACCTGCCTATAATTGCAGAGACTTGGGAGGCAGAAGCAGGAGGATCATCAAGTTTGAGACCAGCCTCTGCAACCTACTAAGACCATCAGCAACTTGATAGATCCTGTCTCAAAACAATATGAGAAAAAGGGCTAAGCATGTGCTCAGTGAGAAAATGAAGTGCTCTTAAATTAAATCTCCCCTACAACAAGAAAACAAAACAAAAAACCAGTACACAGGACAGAAAAGAATCTAAGAAGGTACTGACATCATGGAAGTTGAAAGATCTGAGATGCCAAACAGGCTTAATGAGTAACGACATCATGGAGCCACTGACATCCCTTCGCCAGGGGAGAGAAATGTAATAGAGCTCAATCCTGGGGTCACTGAATGAAAGTTGGAGCCTTGAAAAAGATACAGGCCCAGTGAGAGATGCTGATAGATGTGATAGATGCACAGAAAGGGAAGGAGCAATATCATGCTTTTTTTTCTTTCTTTCTGTCCAACTATTTCCTGTCAATACCAATTCATTGATTGAAATCAATCAAAAGCAAGATGGCCTGGAAGTTAAGGAAATATATAGCCTGAAAGGTCATTGCTTCTGATCCAGAGTCAAGCGGGGAGGATGCAAGGGCTGGATTGGCTGGGTTGAGAATCATCCAGCGCTGATTGGTACATTCTCACTCTCTCTTCCACTTTCTGTGGCCTCATAGTTGTTCTTTCCCTGTCACAGAGCTATGACTCCGTGTGAACATCAGGAATTTAAAAACTCATACAGTGACTGGTCGCTTATCTTATGATGACACATCATAGGTGTAAGTTTCCAGGAATAATGTGTTTTAAACTGCTAAAGAAAATCTACTAAAGAAATTTGCGAAGGACCTTGACACAAAGATTCATGCTCTGTAACTCTTATTGAAATTTAGCTGTGGCCTATTTCCTTATTGAGTTTTAGTTTTCCGCTTTCCTGGAATATAGTCATAAAAAACAAATTTGGCAAATTTATACTACTAAATCACATTCTACCAAATCATGTTATTTCTTTATACTTCCACAGAGATATTTCAGTGACTATTTCAGAATAATAGAAAAGATGATGAGGACTCAAAAACTTAATGTTTTAACTCCAGTATTTTTAAAATTTTAAATTATAGAAAAATTGTCTCTTAAGCATTCATTATATCTTGTTATTTTTAAGCATGAATATGTGTTTAAACAGACTCCTCCTCCCCCTCCCCCTGCCAAAAAAAAAAAAAAAAAACCTACAGGGCTGGGAATATCACTTAGTTGGTAGAGTGCTTTCTTCACATGCAAAAGGTCATGGGTTCAATCCCTAGCACCTCAAACAAACAAACAAATAAAAAAAAAAAAAACACAAAATTTGGAAGCTAATAAGCATTCCCAACAATCTTATCTGTTTGTATCAGCTTTGGTCCTTTCCTACATTTAACCACCACCACCTCCCACCCCCGCAAAAAAAAAAAAAAAAAAAAAAAAAAATCCTAAAACAAGATCCAACAAAAAATATTTTCTCCTTCTTGAATATGAGTCAGGGGCCTTTTGATTTTGCATCTTAACCACCTGGCACAGTACCTCACACCAAACAGGCATTCATAAATATTTTGAATTGTTTAATCCTTGAATTGAAAAGGTAAGAATGAGGATCTTGGATCATCATATAAACTAATGAGGGGCTGATAATATTTAATTGTTATTACATAAATCCTCCTGCTCAAAACACCTGCACTGCTCTTTTCAATATCCACAGAATAGAGCTTTCCAGGTAGAATAAGAGCACCTAGTTACATGTGGGTTTCAGATAAATAACCATTTTATAGTATAAGTATATCCCAAATATTGTTTGCATAGGATAATATGTATGTTGAAGACATACTTTTTTTTTCATTAATAATACCACTTTATTTTCCCACAGCAATTTTCCATTTTCAAGCTCTCTCACTGGGAGAGCATAGACAGACACAGTTACATCAAGTCGAAGTAAAACAGTGCCTTGACAAGACTACCATGGATTTGAGTACCAACACACAAGCCAACACAGCACACTTTCCTTTTTCCTAGGAATGTAAACAGTGTCTCTAATAACTTCCTCTGAACCAAATCTTGGCCCAATTCGTATCTTTCTATGATCTCAGCTCTCCAGAAACTTCTCTCACTGCCTCAGAGAGGACTTCCTAACTATCTGTTTAAAAATAGCATTTTGAAGACATACTTATAGTAAAACATTGTTCATCATATAACTTAAATTCCTATTTATTCAGACCTCTTCTGTTTTTATTTTCTAAATCCAACTGGAAATCTTATATTTTTATTTGCCAAATGAAGCCCTACTGTCTTATCCATTAGTACTGCTATATCAAAACACTGGAAACTGAATAATTTATAAAGAACACAAATTTTATTTTCTTACAATATGAAGGCTAGGAAGCCCCCAAACAAGACACCAGCAGGTTTAGCATCTGGTGGCAGCTGTCTTGTTTCTAGGACGGCTGCTCATTGCTGCATCCCCAGGAGGGGAAGGATGCTCACATGATGGAAGGTAGAAGAGCAAACAAGGAGCAAACTCCCTCCAACACAATCTTTTATTTGGGCACATAATCCCCTTGTTGAGGGCAGATCCCACATTTCACATATTGCAGAGACTTGCATTTTTATTTAAAAGTCTAGATCTTTAAAAGCATTTTTACTTATTTAATTTTACTAAATAGGTAATACATACATTTCGTGGTGTGCTGACTCTTAAATAGCCCCTATGGTCTTGGTCTCCAAGACTTGATGTTTATGCCTTTGTGTACTTCCCTCCCTTTGAGTATGAGATTTTTTTTTTTTTTTGAGTGTGGGATTTTTTAACAACTTGTTAAAAGGAGCAGATGATAGTAAAGGTGATGGAATGATACTTCCATCTGATTAGTTTACATAACATTTTGAGTTCTATTTTTGCAGTCAGACTCCCCCTTATGATTGTTAACACTTTGATAAAGCAAACTGTCCTGTCAGAGAAGGAAGGGTTCCAGCCAACAGACAGCTACCAACTGAAGCCATCAGTTCAATAGTCCTCAAGGAACCAAACCCTGCTGCCAACTATGTATACTTGGAAGAAATCCTTCCACAGTCAAGACTAGATGAAACCCTAGCCCAGGGAGAAAATTTAACTCGATCTTGTGAGAGATTCTGATACAGAATATGATCCACAGAAACAGATGATATATATGTGTTTTATAAGCTGGTAATCTTGTGGTAGACACTTGGTAATAGATAGCTAGTGCATACAAGATACAAAAGTTAAATGCTATAAAATTTATTTTTCTAAAACTTGAGTCTCTATCCCTTTCTTTTCTCAAAACAATCAGGTCCCTTTCTAAGTAGCAACCTGTTAAAAACATTAAATCACGAAGTCAATCTGAAACCCCTTTAATTTTAAAAGAACAAAATATCAGAAAGATATTGATGTCTTTATTTATGAAAACATTTCCAGATTTACAAGTGATAGGGAAATATTTGAATTAGTGAAAGGGAGAAAAACAGAGACAAAAGTACTATCTCATAAGGGACTCTAAGGAAAAGGAAGGTAAAGGGACAGATAAGTGTCAGATGAATTGCATGTCACATATAAGTAGGGTTATTTACACCTGGTATAATAACCAAGTGTGTTAACAAGATTTTGTATAATGTGCTATTCCTGATAACCAGAAAGAGATTGAAGGATCATTAAATACCCATTCCTTAATATCTTTAATTCAGTATCCTAAGCAGACTGTGATGAGAATGAATGAAAACCAAACAGAAAACTTTGTATTGCATGGTTGAAATTAGTCCCATGCATCTGACACAGCACATGGAATACTGTCCATCATACTTCAAGAATTAATTGAAATAACTAGAAATGATGGAATCAGGCAGAACTAAAGTGAAGGACTGACTCATATACATGAGTTTAATAACAGACTGAAATAAACATATTTCACATGAAATATGTTTCATTTAACATATCATGAAACAAAAGTAAGCAATTTTTTTATAAAGAGCCAGATAATAAATATTTTGGTCTTTGCCTGCTATATGGTACCTGTTGCAGCTACTCAGTTCCACTGCTATTGTGCTAAACAGTCAAAGACACTGTGTAAATGGAAGAGGGAGCCATGTTCTCATAAATGTTTGCTGTGGTTTAGACTTTGTTCCAAGGAGCCCATGAGTTAGAAACTTGGTCTCCAGTGTGCCAGTGTGGTGGACCTTTAAGAGGTAGGACCTACTGGGAGGTCTTTAGGTCATTAAGTATAATTTCTTGCTCTCACACATATTTCTTCCATTGCTGTCCACCATGATGTATAACAGCCAAAATAGCCCTCATCATAACTGAGCTGATCAGGTACCTTGATCTTAAACCTCTAAAACTATAAGCTAAGTAAACTCTTTTAATTAAGAGGTTTAGGCCATCTCAGGTATTTTGTTGTGGTAACAACAACAGCAACAAAAAAATACCCGGCCAATACATACTTTATTTTTGAAAATAGGCTGTGGATGAATCTTGCTTAAGGATTGCCTGGCTCCTGATCCAGAAAGGTAAAGATACAAGATGCATGAATCTGAAACCTTTCAGTTTGGCACTTGATTAAAAGATTAAAGATATTAGAAAAAAACCTAGATGCTAAGATGAGACCCTCTAGGTTATAATGATAATTCTAGTATTGCTTTCTGAGTAAACCAAATTAACTACCACTGAGGACCTCCTTCTTTATTTGAACCAAAATTTCTGCTCCAATCTCCATTCTTTGTGATTTTCTGCCTCTCCAGAATTTGTTGTCTTAGAATTAAAATGGAGTGTGAAGTCAAGAGCTACCCATTTTTTCCTCAATGCTTTACTTTGTTGTTGTCCCTCTTCCAACTGAGAAATTCTAGTTGAAGAATCATTGTAAGAAATTAGAAAGTGCTAATTTTAATAGAAGTCTCCTCTCCATTTTTTTCCAAAGATGACTTTTTAAAACCCGAATAGATACAAAAATTTATACCTTTAAATTATAACAACTTAAAATGGTGTTTTTAATAATTTGATACCAAAAAATATTGTCCCAAAGCAACTAAAATTAATATTTAGAAGCCAATATACAGAAGTAGGTGTTTTATATGTTTGTGAAATATTTATTACAACATAAACATTTTACTGATTTTTTAGTTTTTCCCCTCAAATTTCTCAGCTACTTATTGTGTACTTTTATATTTCATGAACTTTTATGAAGAGACTCAAATCCTTTGGCTGCAAGATCTCTAGACAGATAAGCATATGTTCACTCATTACTGGACAAGTAGAATAAAAATTCCCCATTGATGTTATTTTCTGATCCTAGTTCTCTTGCCCACCAAGTTAATACTCACCATGGAATGGAAGATAAGACCCCAAGAAATAAATCAGTTGTTCAAATTTATAAAAATACTATGAAAGTTAAGTATGCTCCATGAAAATAGATTTATATACATATGATTTTATTATTATTATTAAAAACAAGAATGTAAGATGTTTTTCATGTATTTGCACACTAAACAGTCAAGGATTACAAGACTTAAATAAAAATATATCCTTATTTTCCTTCTAAATTCAGAATATCATTATCTGTAAGCTACAAACTTGATTCTTAACAGACTAAGCTTGATGAAACAAGCCATATGTTTGAAATCTTAGGCGCGTTTAAAACACCATAATTTTACTTGTGCCTGAACCAATTCCACATAAACAAAAATAAAGCTGAAACCCCAGTCTGAGATGCTTTGAAAATGTCTGAAAGCAGAAAAAGGCCACTTTCTGACCCCAGCCTGCACTTCCTCCCTAACCCAGACAAGTGGGCGTAGGTACCAGCTCTGCTGATAAGCCACACAAAACTTCTTTGCTGCTTCACCAAGAACTCTGGCTCACCCCCTGATCCACAGACCAAAGACCACTAAGAGTTAGGGAATATCAATGAAATATACAGGAAAAAGTCAAAACTTTAGTTCCCAACAATAAACAGTCTCTATTGTGACCTATGGTTTCCTCTAATTATGGTTATCCACACATTAGGATGGCAACTGTTTTTAAATTCTTCAAGTTTCCTAGAATTTCCACCCACACAATATTTGACCTGTTGAGAGGCAAGTGAGACTAAAATTAATCTGTAAATATACTTATACTAGTGAACAGACGTCATCTAAAACCTGCAGAGGACATGACATTCAAGTTCTCAAATAAAACTAGATAGATTGATTTTAACTTCATCCCTACCTATCTCTATCTGCTACTTGGTAAGCAGGCCAAAAAGCAAACAATATCAAAATATAGGTAGCCTAATTAAGAAATAAAAATAAATTATTTTGTGTGAACAATTTGCATCAATTTCAAGATCAATTTAATATTTAGTGGGTCATAGCTGTAGCCTCTCTCTTCTCAGAGGCAAGCTAAATTAATATTCAATTGAGTTTTTGATACAGCAATATAGAAGTCAAGTTCTGTTTGCCAACACTGAACACTATCAACTATAACCTACACCAAACTGATTCATCCCTGATAAAAGAGGGAACATCAAAACCAGAATCAAATGAAAACTCCTATCTGGATTACTAATCATATCTACTGATTCTGCATACCTTCCTCATTTGGAGTTAAATGTGTCATGTTTTTATTGCATTAAATAATCAACTCCAAATAAACATTAGTAACCTCACATGGACTTATTCTGAGTTTTAGAAATGGGGAAGTAAAAATTAATTGTCAGTATATATGTATAAAATTATGGCACCATAACTTAAATAGTTTTGTGAGTCTAGTGATCTGGAGCAGATGCTAAAGCTAAAATTCTGTGTATAGTATTGCATGAAGTATTCTAATATCTGCTATTGTAACAGATATCAGGTATTTAATATTTTAATGCAATAGAAACATATTTATTATTCATATAATATCTAATACTAGGGTTTCTGATTAGCAGACAACTCAAACTCTGATGTCCTTGGGGCGCTGCCCTTTAAAAATGGTTGAGTTCTCTCATCTGGCCACATGGTGAGGAAAAGAATCATGGAGGCACTTCAGCCTTGAACTGGAATACATCACTTTAGTTTACATTTCCTATTTACAGGACCACATCTAAATACAAGGGAGTCTGGGAGATCTAGTCTCACCTTGGAAGCTGCTCCCCAGCAACAAGTCTGAAGACAATGAATCTTTTATATGTAACTGGTAATATCTACCACAATTATTATGGTAGATAATATAGGGAATTCAAATGTAGTAAGATGAAAGGCTATGCCTTTCTCTAAATACATGGTACCTGTTAAGATATAAGTAATTCACTTAAGGTTTAAAGAATCAAGACAACTATCTTTTAAGGTCATTGTATGTCATGCATTCAGTATGAAGCTAATGACATTATTCCACAATTAATAGAATAGTTCTTCAAATTGGTGATGCACAACAATTTGAGATTAATAGAGATGTATTTATATTCTCTCACAACATCTCCTGAACTTAAATGACATTAGATGAGTGGGTGGCATATATGGAAAAATAAAGCTTTACATTTTTATTAGATTTGAACTTGCTAGATAAAAGATTATTCACTTTTTACAATATTTCTCTCATTGATACCATTGTAATTGAAAGCTTTTGTTGCATGTTTGCTTGGGGTTTTTTGTTTGTTTCAACCAAGTTTGGTCAAAGTTAGATGCTTATAATTTTGACTTATAGCTTAAAAGTTAGACTTTTACCAACCTTGGTTGATAGTAATAGCAATAATTATATTTTTATGAAATACCTATAATTCACAAAAGTTAAAAATATGCATTATGTCCAATATTCCCCAAATGTTTTTGACTTGAGTATTATGACAATCCTCAACTGAAATTACATCTCACATCCTTTTAGAAGATTTTCCTAACCCCATGAGTAGGGTAGAACTAACCATTTCCTCCTCTGGGCCCACTGACCCTGCAAACACACCCTTGAATGTTTTTATAAGGAGTGAATAAAATAAGGTAAATAAACATGACTGGCACAGTAAATGGCTTCTAATTATGATTATCTGAAAAACTTGAATTTATAATCTCAAACTTATATTTTGTTAGGAATATTAGTCATAATGTCTATTTTTAAATCATTATGGTTGTTCCATAAATATACAAGTGCTATTATTGTTATTTTTCGTATTTTGAATATATCCCAGTTAATAAGCAAAGAGAAATTTGGGGCTTGCTCTTTGTTACCACAGAAAATGTATATTCTGAGTGTATAATCATTGTAGGGAAGTATTTATTAGAGAAAAAAAGCAATGAAAATTGTGTTAATCATGAACTGCATGATAAGATGGCAGAAATTGGTCACAAACGTGGGTTCTGGATAACTCTCAATTTCATTGGATATAAAGTGAAATTACAAGGTTGTTTATACCAGCGACATTCAGAGATGCTTGGAAATGAAGGGAATGTGAATGTGGGAAAGAAAAAATCTAAAAACATCTCCAGATTATGGGCAGACCTGATATGCCTGGTCTGTTTGGCAATGAAACTGCCCTCTAAAACCACAGGAGTTGTTTTCCAGGAAAGAGACAGCCAACCTCTTCAGTTTCGCCTCAGTCTCTCACTCTTAGTGTAACAGAATCTGACTTATTTTGAGAAAAACGCCTCCAGAAAATTTATATTGTGGGAGGTAGTGATAAATATTCATCATACATGAAGGACTGATTTACTAAAGTCATAAATTGGGAGGAATTTCCTTACTTTAAAAAAAGAGGACTTTACTTATACTAATATTATTATAATGCTATTAATTTTATTTATGATTAAATGATAGCAAAATACATCTGATATTTCACATAAAATCATCTTAACTATTGAACTTTCCCCAGTCTATGGTCATTAGAGATACTTTGTGTCAAATCTTCCCTTCTTATTAAATTGAACTCTTTTTGCACCCTGGATGCCATCTATATTTCTACAACCTATTTGCTCTTACTGTCATAATGTCATTATTTTATTCCTTAGGAACATAAAATAAAAACCATAAAATTAAAGAATTTTAGAGCTAAAACTAGCCTTAAAAATAATCTAGGTTAACTCTATCAAGGAACTCAAGGTTCAGACAAGTGAAAGTGTTTATCAGTACCCCTTAGAAAAGGGGAGTGCTGAGAGGGAGAAAATGCAGGCTCTTCAAATTCTGCAGCAGAATTTTATAAAGGTTTTTATACATAATTTTAAGAACCCAGCAGTAGCTCCAGCTCCTTGGAGTTGATACTAAATGCAAATATTACATGTAGCACCCACAAAACTAAGCATTATTTAAATAATGCTCCTTCATTCACTTGTTTCCCCAAACATTGAGTGCCTCACAGGACACTGAATTTACAAACAAGAGTAAGTCTCATGCCTGCAGGTAGTTTACTTTTTGGTGCAATGAGATAAACATATAAGACCAAAAAAAAAAAAAGTATCCTAGGTGCTGTGCTAGAGCAATGCAGGATATACAAGAGGCAAAAGATGGCAGTGTTATTTTTATTTAGGTCAGAAAAGGATTTATAGGAAGTATTTTGATGCTTGATGTGAATTCAGTCTGGAAAGATGTGCAAACATGTCAGAAGTAGTTGGGGGCATATTCTAGGTATGAGGACAACATGGTATGAACAAAGGTATGGAGACCTGAAGTAGGATAGCACATTGGGCAATCCCAAATGGCACTGCATGCTCATTTTAGGGAGTACAAGGAAAGGATTTGGTGAAAAATAAGATAAAGAGAGAAGGATGCCACATTCCAGAGGAACTCATGCTATATAAGAAATAGCATTCACCTGATCAGTTCTATTTAGGTACAGGACTCTTGCCTGAAGTTCTTAGGTGCAATTTATTCAGCCCAAGATCTACATCTAATGGGATCTAGAGATATTTACTTTGGGGCTCTACGAAAGCAATGAAAAATAATCATCAGAAATGAGTCAACTTACATAGGAATTATATATATTTTATGACAGTCAAATATATTTATTCACAGAATAAATATATGTTGGCATATAAACTATTGTGGGATAGGCACAATATGGAACTTTCAAAGATAAAAGGAAATTCAAATATTAAAGAAGAATAAAATTTTAATTATAAATTATTTTAAATTATATATTTTAAAACAGAAATACTATGCTATAAGATTGGGACATTAATGTAATTTATTTCTTAACAGGAATTGGCAAAAGAAACAAAAAAACTTTAGTCAAGTGTAGTGAGAAAAATATCTCATATATCTGCTTCTTTTATTGACGAGTTTTTGTCTTCTTCTGATTTTTTTATGTTCTATATCAAAACCATAACCTTTTCCTACCAGTTTTGTAATGTTTTTTTAGTTGTAGATGGACACAATATCTTTATTTATTTATTTTCTTTTACGTGGCACTGAGGCTCGAACCCAGTGCCTCACATGTGCTAGGCAAGCACTCTACCACGGAGCTACAACCCCCACCCTTCATATCAGTTTTATAATGGATTCTCTAGCAAAAGTTAACCTAACATCAGATTTTCAATGAGAAATCTCATGTATTTATTTCTAAGAATATTTCTCTCTCCTGAAATACATTCTTCAAAATACCTATCATTGCTTATTGCCACGAAGTGTTCTTTCTATGAAAACAAGTTCTCACAGCTGCTAGATTTTCTATTTGCTTTTTTGCTACAGCTTTCTACTTCCCTCTTTGGGCCTTCTTTGGTTATCAGCTCCTGTTTCACAGATTGTGGTAAGTGTAGAATTCTATATGGCTGTGGTGGATATTGGATTAGAAGAAAGACTTCCTCTCTGAGTCCAATCCCATAATGCTTTTCAACTCCTAGACACAGGACCTCTACCACATGCTTTCTCTATCTAGCCCTCCCATTTCCCCACATACCTCCTTAACTTCACTGGCTACACAATTTCCAAATTTCTTAGTTGTTTTCATTGACAAGTGATCTTTATGAGGGTAAGAATGGAGTCACTTAAGGAAAACATTAGTAATTTAAAAATATTAGTCATTTAAGCCCACTTTAAAAAACCTACAATTTAAAGAGTATTAGAATGCCTTCAGAGTTAGTAGTAATATTTTAATAAAAAAAAAATACTAGGAGCTAGAAGTGTATCTTAGGGGTAGAGCATGAGCGTGCATGAGATCCTTATTTCATCCTCAGAATGACTGTGTTAGTAAGTTTTTCATTACTGTGACCAAAATACTTGACAGAAACAACTTATAGGAGGAAAAGATTATTATGAACTCACAGTTTTGGAGATTTCATCCATGGTTACTCAACTCCATTGCTCTGGTCCCAAGGTGAGGCAGAACATCATGGCAGAAGGGTGTGGTAGAGGAAAAATGCTCCACTCATGGGAGCCAGAAAGCAGACAGAGGGTAATAGGTAATAGGGAAGATGAACTCAGTGGGAATGCCCCCCTAATGACCCACCTGTTCTAGCCAAGCTCCCCTTGCCTTGCCTATGATTATCATCAAATTATTTCATTCAAACTAGGATGAACTGATTAGATATGGCTCTCAAAATCTAATCATTCCCCTCCTGCATTAACACACCTCAATCTAAACCATAACATTCTATCTTTGGCCTCCCAAAGCTCATGTACAACTTTCCATGCAAAATGCATTTAGTCAATCTCCAAGAGTCTCCATAGTCTTAACAGCTCAGCAATGCCCAAAGACCACGTCCAAAGTCTCATCGGAGACTCAAAGCAAATTCTTAGCCATGAGCCCCTGTAAAGATTAAGAGCAAGTTAAATACATGCAAGATATAATGACACAAAGTAAACATTCCCATTATACAACAGAGGAATCAGGGCATTGAATGAAGGGATGGAACCAAAGCAACACTGAAAGCCAGCTGGGCAAACAAGACCTTTATGTCTTTGTCTAGCATTTGGGGCACATTATGATGAGATGTTCTCTCTAAAGGATTTGGGAAGTCCAACCTTTTTGGCCTTCCTTTTTGAGCTCTCATGGCCTCTCTCTTGGCCCAGGTCTCAGCAGTCAGCATTTTTTTTCAGCAGACAGTTCTTGTGATGGGCCTCTCTCAACTTCTAGGGTCTCCATTCTAGCTTCAGTTTTACCCTTAGAGCTTCACATTTTGCCCACTCATAAAAATCCTACAGAGATTCCAACCCTACTACACTTTGCTTGATCTTCTAGATCACTCTTTGAAATCTCTATGGAAAGCTTCATGACCCCCTAACTCTAGCATCTTGCATTCCTACAGAACCAACACCACATGATTGACACCAAGATCTGCTGTCATCTCAAACAATAACCAGGCCTCCTTCAACCATGGGTGCAATGGCTTCTGAGCAGGGTGGAAAAACTTGCTAGGTCCTCTGAGAGTGCAGAGTGCCTCAGTGTTCTCTTAAATGAGTTTTCAATTTTAAACCAGTGAGCCTGTAATGGGTATATTCTTGCTGATTCCTGAGATGCCCTCAGGTATCTTTCCTAACTTCTCTGTGCAAAGTATTTACCATCTCTTTAGCAGGTATAGTCTCTTCAACAACCATACCTTCCTTGGCCCCAGTTTTACAAGCACTTCTGTGATCAAAATGGAAGTTTAAAAATTGTTTTGCTCTGCTAACTTCTGCTTCACAGTAAACCTAGCTAAAACCTGATAGCAATATTCATGCTTCTGTCTGAATTCTATGCTGTATTGAAATTTCCTCCACTAGATTAATTAGTCCATCCTTTTAAAATTCAGATTCACACCAAAGTCCCAGGACACAAGAAAATGTTAACAAGTTCTTTGCCAGAATTTAACACAAATGGCCTCTAGTCCAGTTCCCAATGGAGTCCTCTTTTCCCTATAAAACCTCCCAAAAAATAGTATTTATCTCATTCCTATAGGCATTCTTGGTCTTTTGAGCTCCCACGAGAATTGCCTATTAAGCCCTGCTTAGAAGACTCTAAGTTTTCTTAGGCTGCATCTCCAAACTTTTTCACACTCCTCCTACAAATCAGTTTGGAAGACTTCTGAAGCATGTGGTCAGGTATGCCACAGCAAAGACTGCACTCTGGATATCAATTTCTGTTAGTCAGTTTTTCATAGATATGACCAAAATATCTGATAAGAACAATTTAGAACATGAAAAGTTTATTTTGACCTCATTTTTTTTTTCAGAAATTTAGTCCACAGTTGGCTGACTGCATTGCTCTAGGCCCAAGTTGAGGCAGAGCATTATGGAGGAAGGGCATAATGGAGGGAAGCTGCTCATTCATGATAAAACAAAACAAACATGGAGGGAGGGAAAGAGGCCAAAGAGAAGAGTGACCCTTCCAGGGTAAATCCCCAGTCATGAACCACCGCCAGCCATGACCCACCTGCATATGTTTACCACCAAGTTCTTCTATTCAAACTAGGCTGAACTAATTTGGTTATGTTTCTCCTAATCTAATCATTTCATCTCCTGCATTAATAAAGGAGCCTGTGAGAAACTCCTCACATCTAAATCAAAAACTGCCAAAAAAAAGGAAAAAAAGAAGTACTACATTCTTGAATTGGCAAATATCAGATTTCAATACATGAGATATACTATGGATTCAATCACAGTTCCTATATACTCTATTCATAAGCAAAAATATATGTTCAGAATTTATTGTTACAGGTGGAGTAGGTAATTGACAATTTATTGAGCACTCACTTTGCAGCATTTCTTTTCATCTAAAGTGAGACTTTTATTTTCATTTATTTCACATTAAAACCAACATTTACCAATAATAAAACCATTTTTTTCAGGGGCTGAATTTTGTTGCCTATGTTATTGAGCAATTAAATAAATGGTTTTAGATGTTTCTTATTTGTATTTCTGAAAAGTTCTGATTTCATGTCTGAAATTGAGATACTGCTGTCTGATCTTCTACCTTTCCTTCCCTCCCTCTGGTCAATAATGCTCATTTTCCCTAGACTACATATGATGGACATTACATTAGGCCTCTAGTATAGTAAGAATTAGCTTTAATTCCCAACAATTTTTATGACAGATTGGTGGTGTTACCAAGATAATCCGAGTCAAATCTAATTACTTACAGAAATGAAAAAGTTGAAATAGCTACATGTACTATAATTAGAAACTAAATAAACTAGAAGTGAATAAATATAGTTGGCCACCAATTTAAATGATATTTGGACACTTAAATTGTTCTATGATATGGGAACTTTCATGAAATTCAAGGAGAAAACAATGTATTTTATGTTTTCATGTGTCTTCTCATAGTGGCTATATTTTAAGATCACAAATGACTCTTTCCATTTCATTATAAAAGCATTTTAATTCCAGTTTTTAAGTGTTTTCCTTTCCACATATAATATTTATAAGGAAGTTGGGCATTGGGCCTTTTGATTTTAACAGTCAACCATTTGCCTAATCAAAAATGGAAACTGGAAACAGAACAGATCATACCTTTCTGTTTTACATTGTTGAAAATGTTAATTCTGACAATTGAAAAATCATACTCAGGAAAAGTGTCATCAGCTTGTTTCAGCATAAAATGCAAGAGACACAGACCTCCTCAAAAGTTTGAATGACATACTGTCCATTCCATGGGTTGCAGAATTGCCTCCCATTACAAATCACTTTATCTTCTCAACTCTGACTCTCCCCAGACACATTCTTTAACCATAAATTCACAATGTTTGACTCTGAGTGAGACCTTGGGATTAGTAGCCTTCTGAGTGAGTGTAGGAATGGGGAAGGAGACAAGAGTGTCAACTTGGGATTGCTAAGGGCATCAATGGAGCAGAACAAGAACATGTTGGTTCTCTTGGTCTTTGTCCCTGATTGCATAGCGAGTCATTGTTGAGAAATGTTTCCTCACCTGACATTCCAAGAAATGGAACTCTACCACTGAGTTGTAGTTTTGCCATTAAAAACATGGACATTCTATCTCCCTGGAATAAGAAAATTTCTAGAACCAGAATGTGTTCTGAAATCCTTTTCAGAAATGCTGCCATCAAGTGGTACTTTGAAGCCATGACCAGAAAGGAGATTCCTGTGAAGGGTCATATGGTTCCTCTCAGGATGGCTGGGCTCCAACAAAATCTATTCCTATAACTCTCTAAATTCACATTTGAATCATTACTGTGGGCACAGAGCAAACTACAGTGAAAGCTGTGGAAATCTTGTTGTTTTTAGAATTTGCAGACTTTCCTTCACTAAATTGAAAACATGAAAAGCTTCTATGGGTCATGTGCTTAAAGGGGAAAAAAAGAAAGTGGTTTTAAAATCAAGAGTAAGAGATGTTGTTTTTAAACTTTATAACCTGCATGCTTTATATTTTGTCAACATAGGTACCATCTCAATTATTAAAGTGTGCTACTAACCTACAAACCAATGGTAAATATTCATTTGGAATATGTCCAACTCAAAAGAGACATATTTTACC
This sequence comes from Callospermophilus lateralis, assembly GCF_048772815.1. Classification (NCBI taxonomy): domain Eukaryota; kingdom Metazoa; phylum Chordata; class Mammalia; order Rodentia; family Sciuridae; genus Callospermophilus; species Callospermophilus lateralis. The sequence continues at coordinate 68,303,369 of NC_135312.1, forward strand.
CCCACCAAATGTCCATGAAATCTATGGATTAGTTATACTACTACTAACCCTGCAGGAAATTTTGTAACCTACATATTAAAAGAAATATTTGGCAAATAGGACTAACACTTCAGAGCTAATATAATAATAGAATCATTTATTTGTAACCTCAATTTACACATAATTCTTTTCATGGAGGTGTAACATAATAATAGTGTGATCTCCTTTTCACAACTGAGAAAGGAGAATGAGGAGGATAATAATCTCGACAACATGAAATATTTAAAATGGGCCCAGAGCTCTGCTACCCTGACTTCTGCTACAATATTCTGACGTCATCTGTAATTTTCTCTCTCCAACTCCTTTTAAATACTCAAGAAAGTTTTTTTAATATATTCATTAATTTTTTTTCTTATCAAGTAGCCAATATTCCTGGGAGAAAAACTAGAAAAAGAAATATGATCTATTTCTTTAGAAGTGTGCAAATTACTCTTTAATGTACACAATTTAAACATCTCACCTTACTGCCCATCCTGATGACATATTCCACTGAAAGGCATGACAAAGCACTACAAACCTCCTCCTGCTATAAATTTCATTAATAGTTAACACACTCATGATCCTTAAAATATGCAGGGCATTTGCATCTAGTGTGTGCCAGGCATTGTTAGTTTTACATATCGAATTCACTTGAATTTCTCAGCAGTCCTGTGAGCTAGATAATAGCATCTGCAATTTATATGTGAGGAAACTGCATAGGTAGCTAAGGGATTTGCCCAAGGCCACACAGGTCATTAGTGACACAGTGGGATTGCAAGTCACAGTCTGGCTCCTGAAGCTTCACTTTCTAGCTCTCAGTCTAAAACAGCTTTACTTCTGGAACATACAGGGTACATTCCCCTTCTTCTATTTATATAGTCATATAGCTATTGGATTCCTCACCTCTAAACAATTTGGCACAAGATCCATGTCTTTGAAAGGTCACTTGGAAGTCCAACTTGAAGGGCATGAACAGGAATTTCAATGTCGCTAATGTAATTTATCTAGTGACAAGCTGCTGCAAACTTGAAATCACAAAATTGAGCTATTGGGTAGTAATGGAGAGAGGAATGTTTCTGAACTCTTTGTCTGAACAGTTGCCTTCTAATCTAATCAAAGTATTAATGGTAGAGGCAAATGTGCTTAGAGATATGCCTTATCTGTAAATGAAACCAAAAATAAAATCCATCCTATTTCATTTCATTTAGGATTGATTTACATAAATCTTTTTTATCCTACTCATTGAGAAACTATAAAATAAAATCTTTGTAAGAACTATTTACTTTTCCCTGTTTTATGGAACCCCTAATTGCTCTTCTAGGAGGCTGAGTGCCAATCCCCTAAATGAAAAATCTAGTTAATGATATTGTACATAAGTAATGTTTTAACTGTAGATGTTTGTGTGTGTGTGTGTGTGTGTGTGTGGTTATTTTTTTTTTCAACCACAAAACCAGAGGGGGAAGTGTGGGAGCAGGTGGGCTGGGCAGTGGCAAAAACCTCATGACACATTTCTCCGCCTCCCGGAGTTGGTGGAGAACGTCTGGAGCAGCATTTAAATACTGGGAGGTTAGGGTTGTCAGCAGCAGGAAGAGGAGCCAGAGAGCACAGCATCTTCTGGCACTGGTCTCTCAGGTCACTCTCAGCCTTCTCCACCAGACACCAGCCAAGGTAAGCCTGCAGCTGGCTACTGTGCCGTGGGGTGTGCGTTCAGTTGAATTTCATGGGGGAAGTCCAAGTTGTAAGGAAAATAGTATTAACTGTAAGGCTGTTAATCAGACTTTTATTGTTCTAGTCTTTTGAATAAGCAGGTCAGATACATGACAGGCCTCCTGGATCAAAGGTTTCCAGGTATTTTGAAAGCCGGTCATATTTAAAACTAAAAAATACTTCCAGGGGTTCTCAAAGGACGTGAAACCAATGCTTCCATTCAGAAGGTAAAATTTTACATCCCTTTGGGATAAGTATGGCTACATCACTATAAGGGACTAGATGATCATGGAGGAAATTAAAACAAGAAGAATCTTTCGTGCTAATATAAACTACTGATGAGGCTATTTTAAAAATTATTTATCTCATTTTTAAGGAAAAATAAAACCCTTTCTGAATATCTTACTTTTGCATGTTAAAATTTTCACCAACTGTAGACTCATGATCCCAAACAGAAAATCTGTTAACTGTTTTCAATGTTTCTTTGCTTATTTTAAATTTCTAGAATACCTTATTAAATAACTTCAAAGACAGTTCATGGCAACTAAGCAACACCTTAATAATGTAAATTAAAATTCACATTTGAAATACATGTTGGAAAAATGGAGAAAGCAAATTTTCTTTTATACTTTTATTTTCTCTTTGTGTTTTTCTTCCCTGAAAAATAAATATTCCACACTCTAGTTTATTTTTTAATTATTAAAATTGTTGATCTGAGATTTAGATAGATGAACATATCAGCTAGCTGTTGTATAATCTCTGGAACTCTAAATTTAAAAGTTAAATAAATATAGAGTTGTAAAAATTCTCTCTCCCTTGCTAGTAGTGAGAAATGGAGAAAAGGGGTGGCAATACAAATATTAACTCAAAGGATTTGAATATTAAAAAGAAAAGTTTTCTAGAAGCAATAGAAAATATTCTGTAGGATATATTTTATTTGTGATTATTCTGTAAAGTGGCAGCATCTAAAAGTATGTCTTAACCTATGAAAACATTAAATCCTCCTTACAAATGTTTTGCAGGAAAGGTCACTACCATGAGATTTGCAGTGATTTTCTTTTGCCTACTAGGCATCGCCTACTCCTTCCCAGTGAGTACAGCTGAATCTTAAAATTCTTGAGAACAAATAAATCATGTGCTTCCCTGTACTAGGAACACTTTCACACTGCAATTTCTTTTCCATCTTTTCTCTCTGAAAGGTTAAACAGGCAGATTCTGGCAGCTCTGAAGAAAGGCAGGTAAGCACGTTTTTAGGTTTATCATGTAGTTAAATTATGCAACTTTTGCGAGAGGTGCTGTAAACATATTTGTTGCAATTTTATCTTCATATTCAATCCTATGAATTTGTAAGTATTTATGACTGCCTGCTCTAGATCTAAGCCAGTAGCAAGCATGGTATACTTTTTAATGAATATTCTCATAAAACTAGATGTTTTCATATAATAACATAATGCTCTGGGCCATTGTCACTTATACAAAATTGGTTCTGTAAAATTATGTGAGTTATTTTTTTTTCCTACGAGTCAACATGCTGTTGGAGAAGCAGAAAATTCCATCCTTTGCTTTATTTTGTGAAATGATGAGTTTAAAATTCACCTCAGATGTCAGAACTGTTGGTATGACCATAATAGTCACAGCATTGCCTAAGATTTTAATAAGAAGCCCATTGTGAAAGTCTATTTATGCTGTTTGTATCTATTGTGTTCATCAGCTGACTTTAGATCACATTTTCTAACCGAGCATAAGACCAAACCAAATGCTTTCTTACAATTATTTGACCACCATTGCAGAGGTACCTGCCCCTCCACAATAGATGAAACTGTGCCAGAGGAATAACAAGTGGGCCTTGTCCAGAGGATTTTGGACAAAAAGGCACACAGAGTTCAATTCCAGATGAACAGAATAGAGGCCAGTGTAGAGTTGCCTGGGGTCATGGCAGTTAGATTGCTTAATGAAGACAGCAGAGAGGTGTTCTTTTTTAGTCTGTGTGTGATCCAGCTGTGTGTGGTGTGTGAGTGTGTGCAGGTTTGTCAGGACGCATGTTTAAAGGACAGATGAAGTCATGGCAGTGTATCATTAAATGGTCTTTAGAAGCTCAGCCTTCCAGAATCCCAGACATTTAGAGGAGCTGGTAGGAAATACAAGGAAGTCTGTAAGGATACAGTCCTGAAGATGAGCACTGGGAGTGTTTCTCTGGGAGTGAGAGGATCACTGAATTTTTAAAAAAGTTTTAAATTTAGTTTAATTTTTATTATGGGGAAGGAACCTAGAGGCACTTTACCCTGAGCTATATCCTCAGTCTGTTAATTTTTAAATTTTGAGATAGGGCCTTGCTAAGTTCTGTGGGTGTCACTAAGTTGCTGAGGCTGGCCTCAAAACTTGCAGTTCTCCTGCCTCAGCCTCCAAAGTTGCTGGGATTACAGATGTGCCATCACGCCTGGGCTCTGAATGTTTCTTAGTCTGTTAATTTTGTTTATATTTTCTTCATGTGACTTTTTGAATTATAGATTTAACTTCTAGTCTACCTGGGCCTGTATTCATATGCCATCAAGAAAAAACAATATATATCGCAGTAATTTTTGCATCTTTTTCAGGCCAGTAACCTCTTCTTTCAGCAAAATCTTCAGAGAAGCCCAATATTTAGCTGCTCTGTTTAGAGTCAGCCATGAGAGAAATCCTAAGTCTTCTGTCTAGTTCCTTCCCTGCTCACCTCTGCTCCATGTGTCTGTGGAGGGGACTGTGTGCACCCCCAGGGTTTTCATTTTCAAATGACAGAGCTGTGAAGTGATTGGGCCTGGGCAATACAGCCTGTCAGATGACACTCACCAGAGCAATTTCTACTTCTCTGCATTGATCTATTGTTACTTTCCAGATAGATTAATTTGGCTAAAGGAAAGCCCATTCCACTTACATTTTTGGCACATTAGAGCAATAGAACTTATGTGCAATGTTGTTTTTGTTATAGTTCTCACTATCTAGACACAGGTGGTTATTAATAATTCAAAATGTGGCTCGTGCAACTGAGGAAGTAAAATTTTTAAATATTTAAAAATTGTAATTAACTTAGATTTAAATAACCACATGTAGTTAAATATACTATATGAGACAACATTGCCTTATAGAGTTTATCTTTGTTCTGAGAAGAAAAGAACAGTGAAGATGAACGGAAATTAAGTGCATCTCTGCTCCAGGGGTGCTTTATCAGAGAGAGAAATTCATCCAGCAGAGATAGAACAGCAAAGTGCAGTGTTAAAATAAGTTTTAAAGGCTAGAAAGCCTGAATTTGAACCCTGAATCTGCCTCTTATTATCAATTAACCACATTGTGACTGAGTTTCCTTATTTGTAAGATGGGGAAACTGGTGGTAAACATTCTCATAGGGTATTAAAGGAATCAAGTAAATTAATATTTGTAAAACACTTTGAAAGAATGCTTGGCCCCTAGTAGGTTCTATTAAGTTCAATAAATGAATCTACAAGTAAAAGTAAGTTATAAAAAGGGTATCTAAAATATGTTTAAATGAATGCATATTATGTTTATCCATCAGGATTAGTATAATTGTTTTTCAATAGTTGGATATAGTTGCATACATAACATTTTGATATTCCTGGGTTTCTTTCTTTTTTTTTTTAATATTGACAAATATGCACCTTTTCATAGCTTTACAACAAACACCCAGATGCTGTGGCCACATGGCTAAAGCCTGATCCATCACAGAAGCAGAATCTCCTAGCCCCACAGGTATTCCTAAATTTCTCAAAACTAAAACCAGGTCATTCAGGTTGGTAAAATGGTCCTTCCAACCTGTTGGGAAATGCATGCTCGGGACATCAATTGGTCAGCATGTTGGCCTTTTCCACTCTAAGACATCGACCACTGAGGCTGAAAAATACGACCTTCTTTGGACTGAAAAATTAATTTTGAATCAAAACAACTGAGAATGTATGATGTACACTAACATGTCACTTCCTCCTCCAGAATGCTGTGTCCTCTGAAGAAAGGGATGACTTTAAACAAGAGGTAAATTCTCACTTTCATCAAAGACCCATCACTTGAGACATGGAAGAAGCTGGAATCTCTTATGAAATTTCATTAGCAAGTTTCCTAGTAAATCAGCAGTCTAAAACTTGCTCAGTAAAATAATATGTATTCACTAACTGTCAGAACTACAGGTTTCCTCAGATAAGTGTAGTGTTGCAGAAAATGTCTACTAATGCCTATTACTTGAAACATTAAGCTTCTTGCCATTTATTTAAGGTTTTTCAAAGATGTCTTATACAGTATCTGATAAACATGGGATTAATATTTACCAAAGTCTAGGTTTTTTGCCTTTAGAATATTTTTTTCTTAACATAATAGTTGGTTTGATAACTATTCTTTTTATTAAGACTATAAATGTATTTTTTGAGCAAGGAGATAAATCTATTTTCCATTAAAATTCAACTTGTATATGCTAAAAATTGCTAATAAGGAAAGTTAGATGAATGATACATTATTGGCTGATTAGAATTTTAATAGACATTTAATGATTAATTCAGTGGACATATTTAAGCTGTGGTTTATACACATATGCATAACAGAGTCATCTTTTTATTATACATGATAATAGGGATGTGGTTATAGGTTTTGTATACACATTAAAATATAAATTCTCTGATAGCTTCAGAATTTTCATTTCAAATAGAAAAATCAACCTTACAATTATGTGTCTATTTCTACTACATCATTTAACTTGTAAAATAAATAATGTCTAACATGTATAGACAAAGTAATGTTGTAATATGAACATTATACTCAAATATTTGTCTTAGAAATATCTATGAAAATGATTTTTTACTGGAAAGTAAGAAAAGTACCCTAGAGCATATTTCACTTATCGTTGTGTTAAAAGAGACATTGGAAGACACTCACTTCATAGAGTATATTGTAATTACAAAGATTGTGAAACTAAATAAAAGAAAAATTAAAGACTAATGCACAATAAAAGCTGAGAGAAAATAAAAATCAGAGACACTAATTTGTTGTACTGGCTTGATTTTCAGACCCTCCCAAGTAAGTCCAATGAAAGCCATGACCACATGGACGATGTGGATGATGACGATGATGGGGACCACGTGAACAACCAGGACTCTACTGACTCAGATGACTCTGATGATGATGATTCTCACCATTCGGATGAGTCTCACCATTCCGATGAATCAGATGAAGTGGTCACTGAATCTCCCACTGATGGTCCAGACACCCCGGTTTTCACTCAGATTGTTCCCACAGTAGAAACCTATGATGGCCGAGGAGATAGCGTAGATTATGGAGTGAGGTCAAAGTCTAAGAAGTTCTACATTTCTGAAGTCCAGGTAAATCCTTTAAAAGACACATCCAATGGTAATGAAGAGAGTTCAGTTCTAGGAAACCAGAGTCTGCATACTTCTTTATCATTCAGCAAGCAAGCAAACATTTATTAATAATCTACTTTATGATCATTAAATACAAAACTTTTTCCACTTGGTGGTTTTTAAGTTCACATAATTTCTTCCAAATTTTTCCACTCCAACACAATTCTATGTGTCCAAATTCTGTCTCCAAAGCATTTGATATAATTACTTTTTTTAGATTAAAAAAGACTTCAGAAAACAATGATTATTTGCAAAATATGGTGTTCACTTCTTTATAACTAAGAGAAATTTTAGAGTCTCTGTGTTGAACCCAGAGGCAAAGGATCAAGATATGGCCTAGCTTCACACTTAGTATTCTTTTCATAATTTAACTCTCAGATTTGTGTTCTCTTTATGTAAATTGGAGATAATGAGACTACCTCAAAGGTTTCATTATATAGGTAAATGATGTACCTATTAACTCAAGGACGTGACTTATGTGAAAGGAACTGGTAAAGTACTTAGCAACATGCTAAATTATTATTTCCTTCAACCAAAGTTAGACAGTGTTCAGTATAATTTGGCCTAAACATTACAGAGAGCTAAACAGAAGTCTAATGTTCCCACCCTTGACTGTTCATATCATTCTTCTTCTGTCTGTGCTCTGGTTCAGTATCCTGATGCTACAGACGAGGACCTCACCTCACACATGGAGAGCTCAGAGTTGAATGACGCTCACAAGGCCATCCCTGTTGCCCACCGCCTGAAAGTGCCCTCTGATTGGGACAGCCATGGGAAGGACAGTCATGAAACCAGTCAGCTGGATGACCACAGTGTGGAAACCCACAGCCAAGAGCAGACCAGGGAATACAAGAGGAACGCCCGTGATAACAGCAGTGAGCACTCTGATGTGATTGACAGTCAGGAAAGTTCCAGAGTCAGTCAGGAATTCCAAAGCCACGAATCTCATAGCAATGAAGACAAGCTAGTCCTAGACCCTAAGAGTAAGGAAGAAGATAAACACCTGACATTTCGTGTTTCTCATGAAATAGAGAGCGCATCCTCTGAGGTCAATTAAAAAGAGAAGGGAAAAAAATGTACAATTTCATACTTTACTATTAGTAAAAAGAAAACATACATTATAGAGATTGAAAGACAATACTCAATGCTTATTTCTCAGTTTAGTGGGTGAATGGATATGTGGATCAGGAAATAGATAATGTTTTTGATCATTAGCTTGTAGCTTTGTCGTGGTAACACCCTTGTAACCTAAAAGCTTCAGCATGTTGTCTACATCTTTTCTACTGAAAAATGCAAACTATCACTGTATTTTAATATTTGTTATTCTTTTATGAATAGAAAGGTATATAGAAGCAAAAGATACTTATACACACTTAAGAGAATATAACATTTTATGTCACTTTAATCTTTTGTTTTTTTAAATGAGTGTATATTTTGTTGTGATTATTTTTGTTGGTGTGAATAAATCTTGTATCTGAATGTAATGAATATGGTGGAGTCAATTGTTTATTTGCTTTCCCACAGTAGTCTTGGAATTAGTAACATGTAACCATTTTAATGAATCTGCTGAATTTGATAGAGATCCTGCTGGGGTCAGGGACGGGATCCACTAACCAATTTCTGGCTGAGCTTAAGTTCCTAGTCAATGAAACCAGGGTCTGGGAACTGATACTCAGCTATAATGTGTCCAGCCACACCAAAAAAGTCTTTTTACTAATTTTAACATAGCTGATACAGAAACTAACAAAAGCCTAGATGCAATCACAAATCCATTGTATTTTTTTCTCATCACAACTCATTAAATTTGTTCAGTCAACTTTTTTATTTCCTGCCTTTGATGAAACCTTGTGCAGGTCTGATAGCTATTCTGGTCACTCTTAGATAAAAAAGAGACAGACCCTTTGTAACAGAAACATTTTAAATGCTGTTTCAAGTATAATCAGAATTCAAATTTTCATTAAAACTAAAACTTATGGAAGACCGAGTAGAGCAGGCTTCTTCAATTCCATGTTTTGCTCTTCTGCTCTTTCTGTAACCTGATATTCCATTTAGAAATTCAAAAATTGCCTATTTTCCCTTGGGACAAAAGAGGAAAAAATTAAAACTGTAGAATATTTTAAAAAGAAACATTGAAGACAAAAATCAATATAATATAGTTAATCCAATAATCACAGGAAAACTGATAACTTTACATCCTTGCAACAAAACAAAAAGAATAAAAATAAGTGAATTGAGCTCTAGTCTTAAAAATTAGAAAAGAGCTACAAAACAAAGCAAAAGAAAAGAAATGATAATACGAGAAGTAAAAGCAATGAGACAGAGAACCGGATAAAAAGAAACTAATAAATCAAAACACTAGGACTTTGGGGAAAAAATCAACAACATAGATAAACCACTAGCCAACCTAATAATGAAAAAAAAAAAGGCAGAAATCACAAATAAGAAATAAAAACAAGGAGATAGCCAATGAAACTTAGAACACCTCAAAAATCAAAAGAAACTATTTGTCACAACTGTATTCAAATCAAAAGGAAAACCTAGATGACTTAGATCTTTTTCTTGGAAAACAACACAGGTGCTCCTTGACTTCTGATGGAGTTACATTCAGATAAACCCACTGAACCTTTGAAATATTATAAGTCAAAACTGTACTCAATGAACAAAATGTCAAACATCACAGCTTAGCAACACTGTATACTGTGCAGCATCAGCTGCTTTCCCTCCTGATCACGTGAATGACTGGTTCCTATGGCTCACTGCCACTACCCAGCATCAGGAGAGATCATCATACTGTGTATCATCACCATGAGAATTCATAGTGTGAGTTCTACTAAACGTGTATAATTTTCATACTGTTATAAGTTGAAAAATTTTAAGTCAAACCATCAGGAGTCATCTCTATACCAAAATCAACCCTGGAATGTACAGAAATAAACATACAAATTTCCATTGAGGAAAGAGAAAAAGTTAACTATAAAAAAATATAAAGAATTAGCTATAAAAAACTAGTTCCAAATGATTTGACAAGAGAATTCTATCAAATTGTTGAAAACCAGATAGTCCCAATGCCACTCAAATTGTAGTAGAAAATAAAATAAAAAACATCTCCCGGGGCTGGGGATATGGCTCAAGCGGTAGCACGCTCGCCTGGCATGCGCACGGCCCTGGGTTCGATCCTCAGCACCACATACAAATAAAGATGTGTGTCCACCAAAAATTTAAAAATTTAAAAAAAATCTCTCAAATGATCTTTATTCCACTATTATAATCAATCCTGAAAAAGATTGCATGCAGATATGCATGTACACACACACACACACACGCACACAAAACTATAGACCAGTCTCATTCATGACTAGTACTGGGAAACTCCTAAATAAAATACCAGCAAGCAAAATGTAAAATCAAGCTCAAAGAACCCTTCAAAATCAAAGAAAATTTATTCTAGGGCAATGGTGCTTCAATATAAGTAAGGTCATTCCTATAATTCACCATATGTTTGTGTCTAAGGAGAAAAATGTCATGTGATTATATTTGTAGATGATAAAAAAGACTTTATATTTGTAAGCTCTTTCGGTGGCAATAATAAGCAGGATATACTCTCAGGGGCTTGCCACAGCTACTATTTACTTTTCTTCTAGACCAGAGTGGTGGTGCTTGAGGGTGCAGGATGGATTTAGTTGTGTTCCACCTATCTCTCAGCCTTGTCCCAAGGCAAGTCCTGATGGTAGGAGCAGAAACACAAGAGGAGTGAGCAGAAACATGATGTGTTGCACTCAGAACTGAAACACTCTGTCTTTAATCAAATTTCATTGTTCAAAGCATGTCACATGGTTAAAGCCAGTATCAATGGACAAGTAAGACATACTTCCCTCACAGTGAATTGGAATAAATGAAGAGAAAAATGAAATAATAGTGAGTAAGTAATAATATGTTATATAGCTTGTGACATATTTGACATTCATTCCTAATTTTATAAGAAAGGGATACTTTCTTAATATGATGAAATATTTTATGCCTCAGCCCCTAAACCAATATCATCCTCAATGGAGAAACATTAGAGGCATTCCCATTTTAAGATCAAGGACAAAGCAAATATGCCCCCATCTCCACCACTGTTCAGCACCATAATGAAATACAAATTTATGATATTAAGCATGAGAATTGGGCAAATTATATCTCTATGTAGGTAAGAATCAATACTGAATATGATAACTAATAAATTCTGTAAGTTAGTATGATATAAAATTGACCTAAAACATGCCCCCAAATACAAACACTAACCATTTAGAAGATGTGCCATTAATACAGAAAAAATAAAATAAAATACTTAATATAAAATGTATAAACAATGATATTATCAAAACTAAAACACTCCTAAAAGCCAAAGAAGAAAACTTGAACAAATGGAAAGATAGCATTTATTTTTTGTATTGCACTATTCAACATCATAAAAATGTCAGTTCTCTGCAAGTAATATACACATGTAATTTGATTCCAATAAACAATAAAAGTAAAAATTTTTCCTCGAGCTATGCAAGCCGCTTCTAAAGTTTATATGGAAAAATAAGCATAAAAATATGAAGACAGATTCTAAAAAATTACAGCAACAATGGAGTTCTAACCAATATTAATACACACTATAAAGAAATGTTGTGGTACTGGCATATGAATAGACAGATCTGTGTAAGGGAACAGTAAGTTCAGAAACAGATCCAAGCACATGTGGGATATTAATATATGAAAAAGGTGACATCCACGACCACTTAGGAAAAGATGGACTTTTCAATATATGAGTTTGAGTGGCTTGATATCCATTTGGACAAAGATAAAATTGGAACCATATCTTACACCATATATCAAAACAATATCCAAATACACCAGAGATTTAAATTTATAAGAAAGCCATTAAAACATTAGACAAGTAGATGAGTGGGTTCCATTAAATCTGGGTATCAGAAAAGCTTTTCTACTATGACAAGGCAATCCCGTACCACAGTCCTGCTAGGCATCATTGGTCAAATGTCCCAGCCTTTTGGGCCCCCAATGTACTTGCTTCAATTGGCACTTCATCACAATTAACTGCAGCTGATAGCCTAGTAATTGTGTAATCCATACATGCCAGAGAATGCAAGCATCTCATTTCCTATCAGGAACACTGCTCAGCACTGTGCTAAAATCCTAGGGCATCACCAAGTTTATCCCGAAATCACATCTTTCAGTAGTGGTACCAAACACCAGTCTCTGGAACACTTCTTTATCAGTCAAGATTCAGACAACAGAAAATTCACCAGTAATTTGAACAGGGAAAAATTAACATAAGAAATTATTAACTAGAAATAAGAGGTTAACCAGAGAGGATAAAAGACAAATTTGGTGAGAGCATAGGGATGAGATAAGGAACAATTTAAGCAGAGACTCATGCCTATTGGAAAGGGTGCAGCAGCAGCCCAGGAGATGGTAGAGAAGTTTGTTGTGTCCGGTCCACAGCGGGTGGGCTGAAGTTGGTAAACAGGATACTGACCACAAGCGGCTAGAAAACCGAGGCTGGCGAGTAGGAAATCATGCGGCAGGAGCTGAGCAGGAAGCTGCAGAATTAGCACCAAAGCTGGCAGCTGCGCCTTAGAAGCAAGAAGAGCAAGGACACCCGGAACGCCTGAGCGGGCCGGTTCGTCAATGTCCCTCCAGCGCCCTCTACTGACAAAGATCGGCATTGTGCAGCAAGATAAGGAAGCATGTTTGCAGGGTCCAACTCTAGAATCATAAAGCAGAAGAGAGGCAATGGATTTGGAGCAGAATGGTAGTAAACTAACTGATAGTTGGACAGGCTTATTAGAAAAAAAGCCTAATTCCTGGTAAGAAGAGTACAAAGTAAGCCTGGGACATCTTTTTATGATAGAATGAAAACAAGCACTCAAAGACAATCTGGACTCCTATTCATGGTACTAAAGAGCAGGGACTCTCTACTGATCAACACCAGCTATTGAAAAAAGTAGTAAAAAGAAAAATGTAGTAATGGATTGTAACAAATTGAATTTTAAAATTCCTTTCTTATACATAGTGATGGGTAGAGAGAGGTTAGGAGGAGAACATTTCTTTACAGACAAATGCAAACTAATAATAAATGCAGAAGAAATGATAAAATTAGAAAATAATTTCACAAGCCACAATGTAATAATTGATTTAGGAAGTTACCACTAGTGAATGTTAAAATCAGTGCATAAAATGTGACTGGGAACAGGTATTCATTTGGTCTCAATATATTGAGACCAAAATTACTCAAAAATTTCAAAAGGAGGAAGGTGTTTTTAACTAGAATGATTTGGTAGTAAACATTTTAATCCAGTATTGAACTTAGTTTACCAATGAGACCATTAGATATGTCTCCTAGAATGTGATGAAATCAGAAGCATGCAACATCACCTATGAAATATTTCTCTAAATAATATTAGTGGGATCAGATCACTGAAAAATAGGTAAATACAGAATTTGAACTATTTTATAAAACATCCACCATGGACTTTCCAAAAAGAAGAGCTATCAAATAAAATATAGACTGTCCAGTTAAGTTTGAATTTCAGAACAACAAATCATCCTTTAGTATAGACATAGTACATATTAAACTGAAAGATAATCTATTGTTTATCTGACATCCAAATTAACTGAGCATCCTTAATTTTTATTTTCTAAATCTGTTAGTCCTTTAAAAAGGGAGTTAATGTAATGAGACATAAAAGACATGAAGATTCAAAGTCTAAAAGACACAACCAAGGGTATAGCCAACCAATGATTGTTTATTGGTTCCTGGATTAAAAAAAATACATAGAGTTATAAAAAAATGTAGAGATAATGGTTATGATCTGTTTGTGAACAATATGTGAGATGATTTTGTAGAATTATTGTATATTTTTCAGGTGATAGTATTGCATTTTTTTATGAAAGCAAATGTCCTTATTCTTAAGAAAACTATGATGAATATTTAGGTATGAAGGTTCTTATAATTTTCTTTCTAATGGTTCAAAAAGGGGAAAAACAGTACTAGCAGGAAATGGGAGGAGGCAGGTAAGAAGATACAAAGTAACAGATACAGAGGATGAATAAGTCTAGAGATTCAATGTACAATAATATGAGGGCTACAATTAATACCATTATACTATGTATGAGATCCCTACTAAATGAGATTTTAATCCTTCCTGCCACAAGACAAAACAAGAAAGGATAAAAATGTGAGATCATGGATATGTTAATTTGCTTCATTATAGTAAACTTTTTGAAATATATATGTATGTGTGTATGTGTGTGTGTGTATCCCATAATATGTTGTATACCTTCAATATACAAAATAAAATTTATTTAAAAAAATAAGTCAGTAAAGTGGCATACAGAAAGAGAAAGTGAGTATGGCAAAATGTCTTATTCTTTCAAAATTGCACAAGGTTCGAAAATGTTCTGAAAATTGAGAGGAGAAGGAAAGAGTAAGCAGAATAAAAGTGAGGAGTGTATAATGAATAAAGTCCATAAAAGAATATCTCAAATAGCATTGATATAAAAATGTCAGAACAGTTTCTTCATTGTTCAGCTCATGAAATTATGGAAACAGCATTCATAAATTATTATAAATTTTAAAACAATGTTTAAACCAATGTCCCATCACTTTCCATATCCCCATAGTAGATACTCACTTTGGAGTAGCTCTTCTTTAGTCTGAGAATCTATTCATCATTCTCTTGTGGCAACTATATGACCTCATTGTGATTCAAACTCTTTTTTTCTGGTTCCTGGCAAGGTCTCTCCCCTCAGCCATTCCGATTTTCCACACTCCTAGTAACAGTGTCTCCAAATACTGTTTGATTGCAATTGCAGCAGTAAGAGCCAAGTCTCCTAAGATGCTCAGTCTTGCCTGTGGAGTCAGACACAGACAAAGAACAGTAACTAGCAATTCTGAGATTGATATGTGCCAAGCATGCAAACAGGACTTTAAAAACATCGTTGTGGAGATTGAGGAAAAGGCTATTTTCTACTTTGAAAATTCACAAGGCAATTTTCTGTACCTCTCAAATTCATACACTGAAGCATAATTATGTTCTTCACTTGAAACACCCATTCCCAAATCATAAATTCTCTGCAACATTGCAAATTCAACTTCAGTGTTATTTTTAAACACTTTCTTCACCTTTCCTATTTTTTTCCAAATACCATAGTGGCTCATGTCTGATTAATATGATATGGTTATTTTAATCCAACTAGAAGCTAGATATTGTCATTAGACCTAAATCTCTAATAATAAACCACCTAAGATGAAATTAATCCTAGAGATCCATGTAGCTGAATATGTTCAGCTTGTCACATTAAAAGAAGCATAAGGTAGCCACCAAAGAGATAAAAGATCAGTTTTCTCTGAGGTTCTATAATGAGAATGTGAGGCAGTTCTAAAGAGAAATCCGAAAGTAGGATCCTAAAGTGTTCTATCACCAGTGTTGCTCATAACATATCAAGGCTATACTTGAAGTTATTAATATTATTGAATAAAAGTACTGATGTTTTGCTTTTGGAAGGCAGGGAAAAGTAATACAGGCCTTCCTCTAGGTGCAGCTCCAACACTGGACATGCACCATTTTCCTCTTTATTCATGAGAGGAGTAAAGAGAGGGAGGAGCTTAAGTGCTGATTTGATGCAGCAGTTTCTAGACCCCTCATATGAGAAAAACAACCATCTAAGATCCCAGACCAAGAAACTATAAAAAGAAGAGCAAAACAAATCCAGAGTAGGCAGAAAAAAGGAATAATAAGGAGAAGAATAGAGACCAATGAAACTGAAAACAAAGAAAATTAAACAAACTGTTCATTCTTTAAAAAATAAGTGAATTCAAAATCTTCTAGCAAGATGGATAAACAAGAAGTTAAAAGACACAAATGTTCACATCAGCAAATAAAGGTAAAAGACCACACAGATCCTATAGCCATTAAAGGTAATTAGGGAATAATAGTATTGTGAGCTGAATGTATTCCCTTAAAAGAGAGATATCAAAGACCTAACATCCAGTATTTAAGCGACCTTGTTTGGAAAGACTCGTTGCAGAGCTAATTAGTTTAGTTCAAATGAAGTCATACTGAAGCACAGTGTGCTCCTAAAGCAATATGATAGATATCCTGATATGAAGAAGGCTATGTGCAAATAGAGACGCTCAGGGAGAGATGGATGGTACACTGCTGCGAGCCAAGGAACACCACATACTGTGGAAACGACCAAAAGCTAGAAAGAGACAAGGGAGGATTCTCCAATAGAGGTTTCATCATTCTTAGGGATAAATACTTAGGCTAAGTGCCTTTCCTCTAAGAGGGAGAAAAAGCATGGATGTCCACTCTCATAACTCCAATTTAACATAGAACTGGAGGCAATACAGAACTGGATAGAACTCACTGCAATCAGACAAGAAAAACAAATAAAAGGCACATACATTAGAAGAGAAGAAAAGGCACTGTTTCTATTTTTAGAAACATCATTATGTTGAAAATCTATACAGACACTCCCAGAACTAATAAATGAGTTCAGAAAAATTACAGGATACAGAATTAACCAAAAACATAAATTAAATTCCT
Source organism: Callospermophilus lateralis (assembly GCF_048772815.1). Classification (NCBI taxonomy): domain Eukaryota; kingdom Metazoa; phylum Chordata; class Mammalia; order Rodentia; family Sciuridae; genus Callospermophilus; species Callospermophilus lateralis. Next base: position 68,320,086 of record NC_135312.1, read on the forward strand.
ATATTCTGTCAACAAGCAAATGGAAACCCAGAGCACACATCACACAAAGGACTTACATCAAGATTATAAATGTCCCAATTCCCTAGCCACTGATAGGAGTCTGACCATTCAATTCAAGTCTGACACTAAGTACTCAAGAGTCAGTGCAGGCTCCAAAACCTAAAGGGTTCCGTCTCATAAGACTGAACTCACTTCACATACCAGTTGCAAGACTTAGGTTCCTAGGACACCCACACTGATGTCCAGTGTGGCTATAAAATCAGGATTTCCATTACTCTTTTCAGGTTTAATAGCTCATTGGAACAATACACAAATCTCAGAAACATACTTGCCTGTGTTTACTGGTTTGTTATAAAGAGTGCAACTCAGGGAAAGTTGGCTAGAATGGATGAATCAGGCAAGGCATGGAGAGGGGGTGTGCAGAACTTCCATGCTTTTTCCAAATGTGCTGCCCTCTGAGCTCCTCTGTGTGTTCACCAACTTGGAATTCCTGGAAACTCATGTTTTAGGGGTTTTCAGTGGAGATTTTATTATGTAGGTATGATTGATTAGATCATTTGCCAATGGTGATTAAACTGGGTTGCCAGCCCCTCTGCCCTCCACAGAGGTTAGGGAGTGGGGCTGAAAAGTTCCAACCCTCTCATTATGGCTTGCTCTTTCTGGCAACCAGTCCCCTCTTGAAGCTATTCAGGGACCCAGCCACCACTCATCTATTTAACACAGGAAAAGTAGTAGTCACTCCTGAGAATCTGAGTATTTTAGGACCTATGTGCTGGGAACCAGAAACTCAGATTAACTTTTTCAATTATTATTATATCATAATAAGGAGCTCTCAGAAGTTAAAATTTAAAAATCAAACAATGCAACTGAAAAATAGACAAAAGATGTTCCCTGACATTTCACTGAAGAGGAAGTACAGATGGCAAATAAACACATTAAAGAAAAAAAAGTGATGTAGACACTGAGGAAGATTTGGTGTAGGATACACAGGACAGCCTTGTATATTTCTTTGATCTTGCTATGGATCTATAGTTATTCCAAAGTTAAAAGTTTTATTACAAAACAAGATAGATGGCCTGTCTTTTGTGATAGTACCTTTTCTAGTTCTCACTAAAATACCAATGAAGACAAAGAATAAATGGATATTCACACAACTATGCAGCGAGTAACTAATTTGAGTATAACCTCTCCTAAATATAAGATAGGGAAGCATGAATATTTTTCCCTCCAGACTTCCTCAGACTTTACCTCAGGTAACAGAGATCAATGAGGAGGAAGAGGAGAGGAAGTGGGAGGAAGAGAACCAAAGGGAAGAGGAGACAAAAAAAGAGGAAAGGGGAGGACATAATTGCTTATACCTGTGGACATGTCTGCCCACTGTCTGGTGACGAACTCGGAGTCAAAGAACTTGTACGAACCAGAAAGAGGTCCAGTAATTCCTCCATCTTCTACTGATGATTTGAAAGAGAGTACCATTCTGTTTTGTACCTTTTCCTGGATATCTTAATCTATCAGACAAGAGAGTTCATTGGCAGAGAGCAATGAATATATTTAAGTATAAAGAAAATTTATTATATTATGGTTTTACAACAATATGAAAATTTTATAGACTTTGGTCATGTAATATTATTATTTATTTTAAAATGTATTTGTCAGTAGAAAGTATACATTTGCTAATATCTTAAGTCAAAACCTTCAGTAAAAGGGGAAACTTTAAAAAAAATAATACAGACAAGCCAGACTGAAGGAAAATATTTGCAAAAGATGTATCTGGCAAAGGACTATTATCCAAAATACACATCTCTTAAAACTTATCAACAAGAAAATAACCAATCTGGTTTTAAATGGGCCAAATTCTTGAATAGACACCTCACCAAGGGAGCTGTATATGGCAAATAAGCATATGAAAAGATGCTTCACATCATATGTCATCAAGGAATTGCAAATGAGATATTACTGCTCAAGTATTAGAATAATCAAAATCCAAACACTGACAACTTAACAGCTGGGAAGGACATGAAGCAAGTGGAACTCTCACTCATTACAGGTGATAAAACACTTTAAGATAAGTTACTTGCATGCTTGTATCAAATGATCCAGCAACTGTGTCCCCAAAGCAATCGAAAACTTGGGTTCATCCAAAAACTTGCACATGGATATTTATAGCAGTTTTATTTATAATTGCCAAATTATAATTTATTAGATGTCCTTTGTCGGGGTCGCCCTGAACAGGAGCTGAGCACGCCCCCTTAGTCTTGAGTAATGGGGCATGGAACTTGCATTACACGCAGTGCAAAACAATGGTTTCCAGGAGTTAGTGTAGAAAAAGGGATGAATAGGTCGAGCATAGAAGATTTTTGATGAGTGATACTATTTATTCTGTATGGGATTGTAATGGTTGACAGATGTCATTACAAATTTGGTCATTAGAATATACAACACTAAGAGGGAATCCTAATGTAAACCATTGACCCTCAGTGATAATACTATGTCAATGTAGGTTTATCAATTGTAATAAATGTAGTACTTTGATGGGGCATATTGATAATGGGTAAGCTGTATGGGGATAAGGGGTATATGGGAAATCTCTGTATATTCTACTTAATTTTGCTATGAATCTAAAACTAACTTAACAAATAAAGCCTACTTTAAAAATTTTTTGTTAACTGATGGTTAATATTAAAATTTGCATTTGTAAGTGACTTCTAAATATCATTCAGACAGAAACGCAATATAGCTTACGAAAGCTTGCTGATAAACTAATGAGTAGCACTTGGGTCATATCAAAGTAAGGACTGTGATCACAAAGAAGCATTAAATAAAATGAAACCATTGAAATTTACAAATTTAAAATATCTTATGGAGCCAGTAAGCAGTAGTATGAGAAAAGCTACTTTAACCAAGCTGGGATGATGTTAGTAAAAGGCTAAACACATACATCAGAGAACAGAACAGAATATACAGAAATAGACTTACTTGTATATATGTGACCCATTTAATTTCAACAATGGTACAAAGATGATTCTAGTCTTTTCAACAAAGAGTTATGGAATTATCTGATATTCATATACCAAATTACCAAACAAATCAAAACAAACCAAAAAACCTTCATCCATACCTCATATTTTATACAAAATTATCAAAAATGGGCCATATGCTTAAATGTGAAACCTAAAATTATAACACTTCCAAAAGAAAATATGAACAAAAATACTTGTGACTTCAGATGAAGCAAAGATTTCGAAGACATGACACCAAAAATAAAACCATTAAATTAAAAAAATCATAAATTGAACTTTATCAAAGTGATAAGCTTCAGAAAATAATGTCAAGAGAATGAAAAGGCACTTTTAGAAGGTTCTTTGGAATATTATTATAGCAAAGATTTCAAAGTTTCAATTTAATGACATTTAAAAAGGAAAAGTAGAGGTCAATGTCCCCAAAGTCCCTAACTTCCTCACCTGGCAGAGTGGGAGCCAACCCAGCCACCTCAATTCCTTCTTTAGCCCCCTCAGCTCAGACAAGGGGCCCAATGATGTGTTTGTATAGCTTTTTATGCATATGTCTAATATAACTTTTACCAGTCTATAGGATTCACTTCTGTTCAAATATAAAAAATAGTGTAATTTTATTTGCAATCAACAGAAATCCTAACCTTAATAAATCAACCAAAAAGGAAATGTTTCAGCTCATGAAATCCAAAGTTCTAACTTTAATTACTACTTGATTTGGAAGCTCAAACATCATTAAAACATGGACTTGCTCCAACTCTTTGCTCTCAACTTTTAAAATACAGATTGCTAAAACTTACCTAAGACATAATAAATCAGAACCCCTAGGAATTAGAGCTCATAATCTGTATTTAAAATAAAACAAAATTCTACAACAATACCTTTCCAGAAGAGTGTCATAAAGCTCTTTCTGGTTAAATGTTTTATCTGTGTATAGCAAGTTTCTTGCAGTATGCAGGATGAATGGGCAGGTATTCTATAAAGTCTGGAATACCTGGGAATTCTAAAAGCCTCATTTATGTTGGCATCAAGAAGCATTTGAAAAAAAAATCTGATAAGCTTTTGGAAAAGTCTATGCTAGTGGTAGTACAGTTGGATTCAGTTTTTAAACAAATATACCCACAGGGTGTTAATGACTAAATTAGAGTTGGTGAAGAGAAGAGCTTCACACAGTGTTCCAAGGAGCTCTGTTCTTGGCCCTACCTAGTTCAAAATTCTTTGGAGCTTGAAAAAGACAGATGATAAATAAAAATCTACATCTCATTAAACCAGGTGATGGCACATGATAAAAACGTATATTATAATGTTCCTTACTATCATGGCTACCCAAACATTAGTTCAATTTGGGTATTCTTCCAGTCTTCACATTGCTTGCACTTTATCGTGTATGTGCTCCTGGCTCCATTTTTTAGCGTGTGAACATTTTGGCTGCCAGCTTGTCTGGGCTTACATCCTTACAACTTCAAATCTAATGGTAAGAAAAGCTTTTCTTTTCCAACAACTGAGAAATATCTCTGGCCTGGTTTTCATTGAATCATTTTCATTTTCATTGTTGAATACCATTTAGAGGGGCCAAGGGAACTCGATGTTCCAGCCACGCCTGAGTTCCATGCTCACCACTTGGGAGCTTAATGGTGGTGCAGCCTCACCTGAATCACAGACTTGGTTATTTTATCACTGTAAAGGAGACTTGCTTCTGAGCTGCTCAGCAACAATTAAATAAGTCAGAGTCTCTATGAGTTTTCACAATTCTTAAGATGATGACAATGTGAAAAAATACTCCTAATAAAGGATGCAAATGTTTAGATAAAGGTTTGCTGGGCATAAGTGCAAGTAATTTGGGGCTGGGAACCAAGATCAGGTCAGTTGTTGATGCCTGAATCTAGAAAGATTCACAAGTCTATAAAGGATAGGAGAGGGAGTGAGAGAAACATAAGGATGTTTCCCTGCAGTCTTTTGATTCCTCCTGAAGGTAGGCAATCATGTTTTATCTTTGTCTCTCCCAAGTCCAACATGGTGTTTGGCATCAAGTGGACACTGAATAAATGTTTGATGAACTTATCATTTTTCTTGATTAATCTTCAACAAAAATTCCACAGGGGATTTGAGCAAATATTTAACCTCATTGTTTAGAGAAGAAAACTAAGGGAGAGAGAGTAGGTCCTTAAGACCACAGTGCCAGCCAGCGATGACGCCAAGATAATCCCACAGAGACAGAAACACACAATGGCAAATCCAAACCAAACCCAGACATGAAGAAGAATACCACAAAGCCTAGCCTGCCTTATTAGAGCAGAAAAATGAGGAATAAAATAAAGTCTAAGTTTTACTATGGTGAGCAGTTCTTATAAAGTCCCAAACACCAAATTTTCTTCTAATGATTTCAGATGTCAAGTGGTAAAAAATTTATTTTATGATGTTCTTGAATAAATAAGGACTGAGAAAAAATGTGGGGGAAACATGTTTGTTTGGGTGAATTGCTAAGCAACACCACACATGCCAGAAACTCCTTTTGGATTTCCTTTTAAAGGTGGAGACGGCGAGACTAACGGGTACTTCAGCTCATGTCTGTCTCATCAGTTCTCACTGGAAAATAAAAGCAAACCAGGAAATAAACAGGCAATTCTAACAATAAATAAGTTAGAGATGGGGAGATGACGATGTATCCATTCATCTGAAGTCTTTTTACTGTTGTCTTTTAAAATGTCTTCTATAGCACTAAGACTAAGAATGGCGTCTGCACAGCACGTCCCCCAGAAACTTACTACACAGATAAAATAAAACCAAATAGCATCTAGGCCAGGTTATCTGTCCCACCCCATATTCCAGACTCCCAGGATTATTAGTACTGGTAATATCACAATAGGACTGTGACAGTCAGATGAAGAAAAATGCAACTTTGTGAACTGTGCTTATGTAATAAGAGAAAACTTCTTATGAGAAGTAGCGTTTTAAGATGGATATTAAAGGAAGGAATTCTATGGATAGGGAGAGAAATTTACAGCCTTGGGGATAAGTGAAAGGTAGATAGTTTGCAGGGGTAAACTATTTTAAAGTAAAAGCACAAATGGGAACATTAGTAAGCCAGAAATAATGGATAAATATTTGGATGACAGGTTTTGGGTTTACGATGCTAAGAGAAACTCTTGGAGTGTAAGATTTAATTAAGATGCAGTGGGCCAAATGCTATTCAAGTTATATGATACAAGAATTGCTGACAGTTTTTTTTAAATTACATTTCTTCTGTGATAATTTGTAAACCAAATTGTGGGTAAACACACATTAAACTCTAAATTATGTATGTGTAGACACATTTTCAAGCAAGATGATTAAATTTTTTAAAAATTTATTCTACTTAGTTGTACATGACAGCAGAATGCATTTCAATTCCAAGATGAATTATTTTAAGGGTGATATAATAGAATCAGGAAGAATGTTTCTGATTTTCTTTTAAATAATTTACACTGTTAAAAACCCCAGACCTATTAATATTTACTGCATAATAAAATCTGATCTGGCCCTAGTACCTTCCCTCCCACTTCAGCCTGGTAATCTCTTCTCTGAACCCCTTCTTGTGTGTCTCCCAAATGAGAATACAATTCCCCAAAGGATCTATCTAAATAGCATTTTTGTTCTGTTCCTCCTAAATCAAATAATGTTTTTATATGCATAGTAAAAGTATGAAATTTAAACCCAATATATAGATAAAAATTGAATTAATTTGCTCAATCTACTGCCCCTGGATATAATTATTTTCCTATCACTTCTCTCTTTCTTGTGTCACTAGACTGCAGACCCTCTACCTGACTAGATTCATTCATTCACTCAGAAAATACCGGAGGAATGTAAGTCCTCCCCTGTAAGGGCCAGGCTTTTAGCCTATTTTCTTGATTATTCTCTTGCTCATAGTGTTGGGCTTGGTACATAGTGGTACTCAGTAAGTGTTTCCTATAAAATCCTGTGCTTGGCATGGAGCCCCTGTGCTCAAGAAGGTCACAGTCCAATTGGGACAAAGATGACCAAATAAGCAATTATAGCAGTTGAAAATAATTATTGAAGATAGACAAGCTAATACAACCCTAGCACTGCTAGCATTTACCATTGCCAGACAGTGTTCCACATGCCTTACTGCTCTAGTCTGAATGTTAATGTTTTCTTAAATTTGTATACTGAAATCCAAACCCACACAGAGATGCTATTATGCAGTGGTGTCTTTGAGAGATGATAAGGTTGTGGGAATGAGGCCCTTATAAAAAGGATTACTGCCCTTATTTTAAAAGGTCCAAAGGGGCTATGTTAGTCAGTTTTTTATTGCTGTGACAAATTCCTGAGATAAATAAATTTAAAAGAAGAATAAGTTATTTTTGCTAACAGATGTTTCAGTGCATGGCTGATTGGCTCTATTGCCATGGGACCTGTGGTAAGGGAGACCATTATGACCAAAAGTGTGTGGTGGAGCAAACCTGCTGACTTCATGGAAGCCAAGAAGCAAAGAAAGAGAGGAAGGGACGTGGTTCCAACATTGCCTTCAAGGCTATGTCCCAAATAACCTAACTACCTCACTCTAGGCCTCAATGCAGAAAGCTGCCTCCCACAGGGCCACAGGCTAACAACCAAACCTTTAACACATAAGCCTCTGGAGGACATTAAAGATCCAAACCATAACAGAGTTCTCTTGTCCTTTTCACCTTACAAGTCTACAGCTAAAAGGTTCCCTCCGAATCAGAAACTGAACCTTCACCAGACACCAAACCTGCTGGCACCACTATCTTAGACTTCCCAGCTTCCAGAACTGTAATAGTTAAATGTTGTTTATAAGCCACTCCTGTTTGGTAATTTTATTATAGCATCCTACAGAGATGGACTAAGATACTTATGTGTATTAATTCACCTAATCCACACAACACTGTGAAATGTGCATTCTCATCATTTCCATTTTTACTGACACAGTCAAGTGAGATAACTTGTCCATGGTAACACAGCTCAGAAGTAGAGAGCAACATATAAACCCAGTCAGTCTGCCTCCTGCAGTCACAAACCAAAGAATCAGACTGACTTAAAAACCACTGAAGTTTCTTCCAGGACTGGGATTCTAGGTGATGGCATCGGTGGTAATAATGAAGCATAGGACAATGGAAAAAACATTTATGAAAGCCTTTCCATTTGGAATATACTATTGCTTCTCAAACTTAGGGTGCTCCAGAATTCAGAAGATTTAGAATTTTAGGTCCAAGGTCCTGGAGTTTCTGAACCAATGAAGTTGGAGTGTGGACTTGGAATCTATATTTTTTAACAAATTCTTCAAGTGATACTGGAAGTCCAAGTCATATTTAAAATGCATTGCACTAGATCTTGTTATCTCTTTTCATTCCTGGCTCTCCTCTTTTTTTTTTTTTTTTGGTACCTGGAATTGAACTCAGGGGCACTCAACCACTGAGCCACACCCCCCGCCCTATTTTGTATTTTATTCAGAGACAGGGTCTCACTGAGTTGCTTAGCGCCTCGCCATTGCTGAGGCTGGCTTTGAATTTGCCATCCTCCTGCCTCAGCCTCCAGAGCCTCTGGGATTACAGGCATGTGCCTCTGCACCCAGCTCTCCTCTTATCTCTTAATTCAAAACTGAATTAACAATGCAGTACATGGTACCAAAACAGGCGGGTGGACCAATGGTACAGAATAGAGGACACAGAAACCAACCCACAAAATTACAACTATCTTATATTTGATAAAGGGGCTAAAAGCATGCAATGGAGGAAGGATAGCATCTTCAACAAATGGTGCTGAGAAAACTGGAAATCCATATGCAACAAAATGAAATTGAATCCCTTTCTCTCGCCATGCACAAAAGTTAACTCAAAGTGGATCAAGGAACTGGATATCAAATCAGAGACATGGCGTCTGATAGAAGAAAAAGTTGGCTATGATCTACATACTGTGGGGTCGGGCTCCAAATTCCTCAATAGGACACCCATAGCACAAGAGTTAATAACTAGAATCAACAAATGGGACTTACTCAAACTAAAAAGTTTTTTCTCAGCAAAAGAAACAATAAGAGAGGTAAATAGGGAGCCTACGTCCTGGGAACAAATCTTTACTCCTCACACTTCAGACAGAGCCTTAATATCCAGAATATACAAAGAACTAAAAAAATTAGACAATAAGATAACAAATAACCCAATCAACAAATGGGCCAAGGACCTGAACAGACTTTTCTCAGAGGAGGACATACAATCAATCAACAAGTACATGAAAAAATGCTCACCATCTCTAGCAGTCAGAGAAATGCAAATCAAAACCACCCTAAGATACCATCTCACTCCAGTAAGATTGGCAGCCATTAGGAAGTCAAACAACAACAAGTGCTGGTGAGGATGTGGGGAAAAGGGTTCACTTGTACATTGCTGGTGGGACTGCAAATTGGTGCGGCCAATTTGGAAAGCAGTATGGAGATTTCTTGGAAAGCTGGGAATGGAACCACCATTTGACCCAGCTATTCCCCTACTCGGTGTATTCCCTAAAGACCTAAAAAAAGCACAGTATAGGGACACTGCTACATCCATGTTCATAGCAGCACAATTCACAATAGCAAGACTGTGGAACCAACCTAGATGCCCTTCAATAGATGAATGGATAAAAAAAAATGTGGCATTTATACACAATGGAGTATTACTCTGCATTAAAAAATGACAAAATCATAGAATTTGCAGGGAAATGGATGGCATTAGAGCAGATTATGCTAAGTGAAGCTAGCCAATCCCTTAAAAACAAATGCCAAATGTCTTCTTTGATATAAGGAGAGTAACTAAGAACAGAGTAGGGACGAAGAGCATGAGAAGAAGATTAACATTAAACAGGGATGAGAGGTGGGAGGGAAAGGGAGAGAGAAGGGAAATTGCATGTAAATGGAAGGAGACCCTCAGGGGTATACAAAATTACATACAAGAGGAAGTGAGGGGAAAGGGGGGAAAATATAAGGGGGAGAAATGAATTACAGTAGAGGGGGTAGAGAGAGAAGAGGGGAGGAGAGGGGGGGAGGGGGGATAGTAGAGGACAGGAAAGGCAGCATAATACAACAGACACTAGTATGGCAATATGTAAATCAATGGATGTGCAACTGATGTGATTCTGCAATCTGTATACGGGGTAAAAATGCGAGTTCATATCCTACTTGAATCAATGTGTGAAATATGATATATCAAGAACTATGTAATGTTTTGAACAACCAACAATAAAAATTAATTAAAAAAATAATTAAATTCATATAAAATTTAAATTAATTACTGGCTAACAAATTGAAATTATGTTACTTTTGGTATACTTATAAAATATATCTTCAAATTATTTTCAAAATGTAGTACCATAACTTTAAAATATTAAATTACATATCAGGTAAAATAAGCAAAACAAATTCATTTGTTTGCAGTGAAACACTTAAAATATCATTAAAATTTTTCTTGATATAGCTATGTAGCTTATTACTTAATCAAATCAGATTTATGACTGGTTCAGTACTTTTCTTGAGGATTTCTTCAGTATTTTATTTATAAGTTTAATATTTCAAAAATGACTAGCATTTTTCTTTAAAATTTCTTATTATACTTAAATCAAATTAAAACTTGTTTTAAATAATTTTTCTGTGTCACATAATTTAAACTAAGGTTCATGAGATTTTTCAATAATGTAAAATGTCAATATTTACTAAACTCAAGAAAAATTATGCTATGGAAATCATTCTCAAATCTGTATTCTTTTCATAGTGAAACATGTAAATATTTCAGCCAAATTATATTTACAAATATTTGTATTTTTGCCTCCCTTTAGAATTTAAAATGTTTAATTTTTTAAAAAATTCCAAATGTATCCATAAGTATCTCTTTATAGTTATTGAATGTTTTCACATTTTATATTCAAAAAAAAAAAAAACAAACAATGCAGTACAGGTGCTGCTGCTCAGGGCACTCCATCTTTAGAAGCCTCTTGAATGACAGGATTCATAAAATCTGTTCAGGATGGAAATCTCTGTTTTTAGTCTTGGTTGATGTGTCTCTTCTGCAAGCCAAGAACTGTATCACACTCTGTTTAATGTGCTTATATCCTTACTTGGAACACGGGAAATGTCTTATCTACAGAAGGAACTGATGAATAGCAGGAGCCAGGCTTGTGCTCTGGACCAATCACCAGCCCTGCCTTTGAGAAGCTTACAATCAGGAGAAGGGCACAGACACCTAGATCAGGTGATGAGTAGCCATAACTATCTAAATATGATCAGCATTATGAGTGCATAGGAACCAACAAATAATACTGAATAGACAGATGTACAGAATGGGAAACCATACTAGAAAAGTACCTTAGAGGCTGTAACCGGCTGAATTGTGTCCTCCCATAAATCCATACATTGAAGGTCTAACTCTAGTATTTCAGAATATGGGTACACTTGGAGATAGGCTTTAAGTGAACTTACTAGGAAAGTCCCTAATCCAATATGACTGGTGTCTTTGTAGGAAAAAAAGATTAGAGAGAAGACCACGTAAGGACACAGAGAAAAGATGAGCCATTTTCACGCCAACATCTTGAAAGAAAATAAATTTCCATTGTTCCACCCTGACCTTGGTAGTTTGTTATGGTAGCTCTGTGTTAGCAAAGTAATACAGGAGTAGACCATGAAAATTTACTAAAGCAAACTACAGAAATTAAATGTTATTTAAACTGCTGGAAATCCACAGAGATGTCTAAGCATCAATATGATAAATCAGCAGCTTTAATTCTGTAATATAATTTGCAAACAGTGGGACACTGACAAGGAGAAAAGAAGTGGAATTGAAGGGAGGTCATTTGCCCCAGTGTAGAATAACAAGATGTAAATCAAGGCTAGTGGGAATGAAAAGCAGAAATTTCATCAGAGAGACATTTGGGGGCAGAAATAACAAGATTCAGAGAACAAGAGGTGCAGGAGGTGAAGAGCAGACAGATAAGAGTATCATGTAGAAAAGTAGCTTGGGAAGTCAGGAAGGCAGTGCTGATGAATAGACCCTCAACTGAGGGTGTGGGCGAAGCAGTTTTAGAAGTGGAGAAAGGATTAAAAGTTAAATTTGGGATAGATTGAGTTTGAACGTCCAGTCGACTGTGTGAGCTGAACAGAAATACAGTTCTAGACTTTGGGCCTAATGTAGGATTCTGTTACTCAGAGGCTAATGCTGTCTAAGGGGAGAAATAAAATCACCTTGGAAGCACTAGTGATCTGAGATCCAAGCCCCAATCCTTGGGATCCCCACATTGTGTGGAGAAGCCAACTAAGGACTGAAGAAACCACCAAACAGCAAAATCAGGGAGAGGAAGGTGGCAGAATGCAAAGCAAGTCAGTCTTAGTAGTTTGCTGGTGGTCTCTAAAAGAGGGAAAGTCTTCTTTGCTCCTGCTGAGACTTCAGCTTTGGCTGGATTTTACTAATTCACGCCATTCTACCAAAGAGTTTCAATATTTCTCTCTCTGTGTGTTCGTGTTAAACGCTTCAATAAATCAAGGCAATAGTGGCTAGCAGTACACAGCACCATTATTTGGAGGTCTCCCCGCAGTCGGGCGGATCAGCTACTCCCTCCCTTGGTGAGCCTCTACCCGAATGGAACGTGGGCGCCAGCCGGGGCTCAGGCCGGGGCTCAGCAGGGCGCGCGCCGGCCGTGGGGGAAATCTCTTCGCGCCTCCCCAAGCAGCGCGCCACGGCTTCTGGGCAAGGCGAGGCGAGGCTAGGGGAGGCGGGCCGAGGGGGCGGGCGAGGGACGCGGGACTGCGGGGCGGTCGGGGGCGGGGAGCGGGCGGCGGCGGCCCCGGGAAGAAAAGAACATGGCTCCTGCGGCGGGCAGCACCGAGGGCGGCGCAGCGCATCTGCGCGCCGGGCGCCAGTGACCAGGATGGTGAACTCCAGCCGCGTCCAGCCGCAGCAGCCCGGGGACGCGAAGCGGCAGCCCCCGCCCCGAGCTCCCGGCCCGGGCCGGCTGATGGCGGGCGGCGCGGGCCTCGCAGCCCCGGGCGGCCTCCGGGAGCAGCGGGGCCTGGAGATCGAGATGGAGCGCATCCGGCAGGCTGCCGCGCGGGACCCTCCAGCGGGAGCCTCGGCCTCCCCATCTCCTCCGCTCTCGTCCTGCTCCAGGCAGGCGTGGAGCCGCGATAACCCGGGCTTCGAGGCTGAGGAAGACGACGACGAAGAGGAGGTGGAAGGGGAAGAAGGGGGGATGGTGGTGGAGATGGACGTGGAGTGGCGCCCGGGCAGCCGGAGGTCAGCAGTCTCCTCCACTGTGAGCTCTGTGGGCGCCCGCGGCCGGGGGCTGAGTAGCTACCACGGATCTGGCCACCCGAACGGGAGGCGGCGCCGACGAGAGGACCAGGGTCCGCCGTGCCCTAGCCCGGTCGGCGGCGGGGACCCACTGCATCGCCACCTCCCCCTGGACGGGCAGCCGCCCCGCGTGGCCTGGGCTGAGAGGCTGTTTCGAGGGCTGCGAGGTAAGACCACTACCCGCAGGGACTGATGCACAGCCAGAGTTGCCACTAGCGTCCGGAGCTCTCGCCCTTGGCGGATAGCTGTCCAGGCCTCCACCTCGCGTTCCCCTCTAGGTCCCCGCCTCCTTTGGAAGCGCCTTCCCCACCTCTGCTAATTCTGCTCTATTTCCGGTACCCTTCCTGCAATTCCACTGAGCCGGTGTTGGTCGGAATTTATTGGGTTCCTCCCTCTTTAGGATATGTCCGCATGAGACATATCCTAAGCAAGTGAGAACAAGTGAAAGACAAATTGGGTTTTCGTGGGGGGGGGGGGCGGGATGAAGATTCCAGTATAACTGATGATGGTTGCAATTTCATGTTTTCTTAATGTCACAAAATCCAGAACAAAATAAACTACTCCCATGCCTGCTGTTCCTCCGGCCTTGATGTTCCATTATCCCCCCATTCCGTTCTGGAAAGAAAACAACACAGTGTTATCCAAATTATGGGAGGGGTGTCATTAGGTTGTCATCGATGTTGTTTTGATGATGTGTGTATCACAATTTGGGGAGGAGTTGTTGAGAACACCATAAATAGAATAAAAATAATGTCTATGATAGTAGATGTTTGGGCTATTTCTAATTCTAGTCATTTTTCTAAAACAGTTGCAAAGAACAGATTACATTGCTTTAAAAAAAAGTGTTTTTAAATAACAATGTTCCTTGGGATTCCAACAAAATGATGAAATCTTCAAATACCACTTGATAAATGTGTTTGACTTGGGTGCACTCAAAAGGCAGGAGAGGAGTTTTCAAATTAGCTGGTGCCTACTAAGAGGACACAGATTTTTATAGTAGCAAATGAGATCCTGTTTTATAAATTTTTGTAAGACACATCCTTGGAAAAGTGTTGCATTGTCTCTTACTACCAAATTATTTTAATATCCATCTTTACAAGTTTCCATTCTCAGTTTTTTTGAAACCCTTCCTATGTTTCCCTGTCAATTTTGGAAATGGTTCACAAAAACTCTACAGATATTGTTGTAGCAGTGTAATTAAGACAGGTCAGGCCTACATTGGAGTCCCAGTTCTGCTACTTGTTGGCTATATGACCTTGAACAAGTTGACCTCTTTGACTCTTAAATTTTGCATCTGTTAAAAAAGAAAAGAGATAATCATAGTACTTCTTGATTTGTTGGAAGAATTAAATGAGATATCCAAAATGGGTAGGAAGCCTTTGCCATATTGTGAGTGCTTTGTAAATATTATAAATTGTGTTTCTTTTACATGTGTGCTTGTCCTAGTTTATTTGATTCAGGATATTTGATTGAGGGTATTTGGTTAAGGACATGATGGAGAATAAAAGATACTTTTTTGACAACCTAAACCTGCATGTTAATAAAGCACTAATAGTTTTTAAGGATCAAAATTACATCAAAATTAATTAGATATTATTTTATACTATGTAAAATGTTATTTTAAAAAGTCAGTGAAGTGAGAGAGAAGTTTCTTTTAAATTAATAAATACTAGTAAGTCATGTGATCTTTTAAAACTCAGATTATTTAATAAAACAACCTTTCACTAAACTCAGTAATGGAATATAATAAAATTAAATATGTATTTTTATTTGAGGATATATACACATTTATTTCTTTTGAAGAAAAATTTGAGGGCTATTACAGTAAATACTAGTCAAACCATATCAGTGGGAACTTCCACATAGCTGAACTCATGGGACTTCTAGAGTGTGGTATTTCCAGAAAGGACATGGAGGCTGTGCACCCCTTCTCAGTGCTAGGCCCTGTGAATTCGTTCATCTGTTTCCTTGGTAATATAAGTTATAATTAACTGATAAATATAGGAAGGAAAAAATACATCAGTGGTCTAACTTATAGGAGAGGAAACTCAAGCATAATTATTAATTATAGAAAATGTTTTAAATTTTGTTTTATTTCTGTTAGGAAGAGATATAGTTGGCATTCTTGTTGCTTACTAGATAAACAACTCGATAAAGATCACCTATTATGTAGTTAATCATGTGCTAGCAGCTATGAAAGGAAATAAACCAGAGTGGTACATCACCATTTTCTTATGGAGAGAACCAAGAAATGTAAAATTAACAACCATAAATGGATTCCATTATTTTCCCCTCTCAGGATAAGGATGATGGAAATCTTGTATGTATTATGT
Organism: Callospermophilus lateralis; assembly: GCF_048772815.1. NCBI lineage: Eukaryota > Metazoa > Chordata > Mammalia > Rodentia > Sciuridae > Callospermophilus > Callospermophilus lateralis. Next base: position 68,335,755 of record NC_135312.1, read on the forward strand.
AAGCAGTGCTCCAGGATCAGAAGAAAGTAACTTTTTGATTTTTAAAGGTAGGAGAAATTACTGGAGCTTGGAGTGGTCAGGAGATTGCCTGGAGTTCTCCCGCCTTTGTGACTTTAAACAAGCTTCAGCACACTTGGTTGTTGTTTAATGACATGAATCTGAGATGGACAGCAAATGGTCCTTCCTGCTCCTTGAACAGTAGATAGATCTGTCTTTCTAGCAGAAGATGGTGAGCAAAGAAGTGCTGAGAGCTGGTTGTGGGATACATTGTATCTAAACAAGGAATTGAGAATGTCTTCCTAAATATTAAGAAGCAACTGAAGATTTCTGAGTAGGAGCAGAACATGCTGATAGGAGCTAGGAGTTAGCAGCTTGGAGAGCAGGAGAACTTGTATTTCAGGAGAACTTGAAAAGAGAGATACCAAGCCAGGAGACTGAGTAGGAAGTAGCCAGGGTGAAGGTGCTGAAAGTGTAGACCTGGGGCAGCAAAGGATGGCTGGAAGATACAGGCAGTGCCCCAGTCTAAGAGAGATTCCCAACAATCTTCTTTACTCTTTATTTATATATTTAAACACTTTTCTTAGCATAAAGGTGAAATGTTGCACTCAATAGTTATCATATAGTCTGAATTTCTAAAGTCGAATGATTTATGATTGTATCAACTTGCTAAAGTCAGTTTTTTCTTGTTATTTTAAATATGTATTCTTGGGCTATTTTGGTTCCTAAGAAATTACAAAATATATGTTAAATATTTCTTATCTGAAATACTTGGGCCAAGAAGTATTTCAGATTCTGGATTTTTTTTTCAGATTTTGAAATATTTACATATACAATGAGATATCTTGGGGCAGGAACCCAAGACTAAAGATGACATATATGTTCCATATATACCTTATACGCATAGACTGTAAGTAATTTTATACAATATGTTAATGCACTTGCATTTTAACTATGATATATCAAATGAATTTAGGAGTAGAGTTTTCCATTTGAGGGATCAAGGTGGTGCTCAAAGGGTTTCAGATTTTGGAACATTTTGAATTTCAAATTTTTGCATTGGGAATGTTCAACTAGTCACATTGGTCAGGGTGAGCTAAGTTACTATAAGGAATAAACACCTTTCTTCCCATTTGGTGGCCTGAAGAACTAAAGTTGATTTCTTATCCTCATTACATTCTAAGGAGGGTGTCCAGGTTAGTGGCAGCTCTCCTCCATGGGGTTATTCAGGGACGTAGGCTCCTTCTTTCGTGTGGCTTTGCCAGGGCCCTCTCATGATATCCATGACCAAAGCTGGATATCCAGGTTCTTGTGACAAGAGCATAAAGATGGCTTGTCACTGCTGTTGACTTAAAGGCTTTATCCTGGAAATGGTCCCCATAACCTCCACTTACGCTCCATTGGCAAAGTTCATAATCACATAGCAAAGGATACCAGCAAGAGAGGTTGGGAAGTATGATAATAGCCACGTGTCTAGAGGGAAGAAATGGATTTGGTTAGACAGCTAGCAGTCTCTGCTATATTGGTGCTAGTGAAATATTAGGTGTACTCTTCTAAAGGAATCAGACCCTGATATTGAAATTGGTCTGCTATTTGTATTTGATAAGTGACTTTGCTGGACTCTTATGAATACTGTGCTGTACACTTGCATTTTCCCTGCCTTTCCTTTTGATATCTTTAGGGGAGAATATTCACAGTGATTAAGACTTTAAAAAGATCTGAACTTGGCTGTAGTTGATGGTACTAAACCAGAACAATAAACGTGGAACCCACCATTCTTTGTTGCATTTCATGAGAATTCATCTAATTTTCTTAAGTTTTCAGAATTCAGTCTTATTTCATCAACAGCAGTGCATTGTTCTAAATTGGAAGCTTCAACCTTCAGCGTGGGTTCAAGGGCAGTTTTGTCCTTTCAAGGGTCTTTGGCAGGTTCCCAGTACAATTTTTGTTTTTTTTAAATCAGGGTGTGAGATGTGTGTTTGTGAGGGGTACTCCTGGTATCTTTGGGTAGAGGGCAAAGATCCTACTAAACATTCTACAATGCACGTATGGTCCCCCGCTCCTACCACAGTGCATTATCTTCTGCCCCAAATGTCAAGAGCGTAGAGGTTAAGGAGCCTTGCTGAAAGTTGATAAATTGAATAATAATAATCTATTCTTCACTGTGTTCCAGGTACTGTGTTGAACTCTTTATTATGTACATACTTTGATTTTATCCTCAGGACAACCCTGTGAGGCAAGCACTATCATCACCACCATTTTACAGATGAGGTTAGACCACTTGCCCAGTGTCACAACTATTAAATGCTTGAATCAGGATTTAATTCCAAGCATTGGATCCCAAAGTGTTATTATCTACTATAGTATATCCTTGGAATGCCTGAACATAACTTCAGCCAGCCATTCTCCTTACAAATATGAATTCATTAGAATATTCCAGATAAATTTGCATATCCAAATTCTTGATCTAGAGAATAAGAGAGCCATTTAAAAAAATGGCATATATAACAGAAAAATATTGTTTTAACCATTTTTAAGGCATTTTATTTTTGTATTTGTAGTTGCTAATGGATCTTTATTTTTTATTCATATGCGGTGCTGAGAATCGAACCCAGTACCTCACACATGCTAGGCAAGCCCTTTGCCACTGAGTCACAACTCCAGCTGCTGTTTTAACCATTTTTGAATGCATAATTCTGTGGCATTTAAGTAAATTCATATCATAATGAATGTATTTTACTTTTATTATTTCCAGAACTTTGTCATCATCCCACAGAATCCTTGTATTCATTTAACACTGACTCCCTATTCCTGCTTACCCCAAATTCTGATAGCCTCTATTCTATTTTCTGCTTCTATGAAATTCTCAATCCATATCTATCTAATATAATAAGTGAAATCAAACAATATTTGTCTTTTTGCATTGGCTTATTTCACCTAGCATAATGTTCTCAAGGTTCATCCATGTAGTGGTACTTCATTCCTTGTTATGAATGAATTGTGTCCCATTGTATGTCTATACCATGTTTTGTTTATCCTTTCCTTAGTTAGTAAACATGGTTCTCCTCCATCCCCCACCCTTTGGCTGCTGTTGCTTTCCCTTATTTTTAACCCAAACTTTATCACTTCCTTTTCCTTTTTTGTTTGCACCATGATTTTGAACAAATGAGGGTTTGTATTTTCATTACCTGGGGGGATTCTTTTGAGGGAAGTTTGCTCCCCTTTGGAGATTGTTAAGGTTATGCTAGTAACAGAATTCATGCAATCAATGGTCATATTTTGAGAATCCCTTTTATGGTAGGTCTTGGGGATACAGAAAAAATAATACCAGGACCCAACTTTTTAAAAGGTCAGAGTTGAGTAGGGGTAGTAGAGGTGATAGTAGGTCCCAGGGATAGAAGGAACCCAAAGAAGAGGGGGCTAGTTCTGCCTGAGGAGGTCAGAGACTTCCAGAGTGGGTCAAATTTGAGCTACATTTTGAAAGTATGAGGTGGAAATTCAGGGAGGGAACCACCGAGGGAGCAGGACCAAGCAAACCTGCAGCTAACATTATGGAATTGGAACTTTTCCCAGTAGGCATTTGGAAGACAGAGAGGATGGGGTGAGGTGGATGGTTCTGAACCCCAGGTCAGGAGCAGGCTGATGAGGACGGGTGACCAAGGCCACAGCCAGACACATGACGATGGAAGAAAGAGGTTGTCAGGACTGTGGAACCAGTTCCATGTGAGGGCTAAGAGGAGGGCCTATTTCTGACTTGATGCAATTAACCTAGACAGGAAAACTAGGTTTCTGGAGAAAGAAAAGAAAAATCTTTTGGGCCATAGAAGTCTGAGCCACCTATGGAATGTACAATTCAAGTGCCCCTATTTTGAATTAGAGTTACATACTTAACTGTTCTTACTTTATCAGTGATATTAAACAAGAGAAATAGTTGACTGCAGGACAATTATTTTACCTATTTATGAATGTAGTCACTTCTCACTCATCAGAATGTAAAGAAGTCCTTGTCTCTCAAGGTAGATCCTATATGTATGTACACACACACACACACACACACACACACACACATACTGAGTGGAAAATGGAATGAAAATGTTAAAACCCATAAATATTTGAGGAGGTAGGTAGAATAGTTTAGAAAAAGTAAAAAACACTTAATAATTGATCATATAAAAATATAAGTAAGGGGACTTGTTTCTTTCTTAGAAATGCCTCATTTAAGGGCCAGAATTAAATTGCCATAGGTTATTGCAGATTTAGCTTGAATAAAATTTGATAGCAATCTGTTTTTTTTTTTTCATTTAAAGGCCAACAACACCATCTGTGAATATTAAGAATGATTCCTATTGTTTACATGTGGTTATCTGTCAACCATGGGAAAGAATGAAATCCCTGACCAAGTAGGGCAAGGTAACAGCCCTTCCTGATGCCAAGGAGACTACAGTCTTTACTCACAGGACTATTTTAGACTGGGGCTCCAAAAGAAGTCTACCAAAAGAAATGGTGTGGTTGTATCCGGGACTACTGAGCTTAATCCTTGGCTGCTTCTGTTATTCCAAGTTGTAATTTTCCATGTCATTTAAATTTGTAATAATTCTTTAATATGATAGAGTTTCAATGAACAAACATTCTGCTTGCTGCATTTCTTTTGAGTGAGTAATTTCTGACGATTACTAGATCTTGGCAGAAGCAAACCTGGTCATAAGTTATGTTCCATTTTCAGAGTGGTAAAACCTGTGATGTGTAACACAGTGTCTTTCAATTCAGATGCTGATTTTCCTAAAGGAAATTGGGGAGAAAGAAAGGAAAGGAAAGGAAAGCATATACTCAAATTTAAGAGTACAACTAATGTATTATCCTAAGATAATACTAATGATGAAGTCATTTCTTCACAGTGAAAGATTCTGTACAAAATTTCCCTCTGTTCTGAATGGCTTGATTGTAGTTTAAGTGCCATGTGAATTTCAATTATTGAAGGAGGTAAGGTCTGTAGAATAAAAGCATGAGGGGACATATAAGGATTATTAACAACCAACCTAATTCATCAGAAAGGATTGAGATGTTTGTCTTTTCTGGAAAACATTAAGGTTCTTCCAAGAAACTAGTAACGTGACTTGACCACACTGTTCATTAACAGGGGTTTGGATGGCCACCATGTCTGTCTGCTGGCAGAATCCAAAACTGTGGTAACTCTCTCCAGCAAGCTCACTGAGGGTTATGTCATCTTTACGTAGCCAGCCCAACACTTTTTCCATCTGCTAAAATGTAGAACATAATTGCTGATTTTACTTTTTCTTCAGTGGGGCGGGTAGGGGATGAACTGTTGCTTTTAATTTAAAAAGCATATGTTAATTGGCATTTTAAAAATCTGCTAAGCTAATCAGACATCAGTTTCTTAAAGGACAAAGATGAGCAAAGAGTAGCTTTTCGGCCAGCGCGTTAGATGCTTGATGGCTGTTTCCAACTTGAATTGATGTACCAACCAGAAATTCTTTTCACTGGGGTGACCTTAAAAGTCATTAGCAATGTAGTCCTTTATCTACTTAGCTGGGTTTAGTAGTCAGATACCAGGTTGTATTTTTTTCTCAAATAGAAAGAGCTGTGAGTTGTGCACAATTGCTTAATCTCCTCTTTGAAATTGCCCTCGTTTCCTGTCTTAAATTTTTGCTAAAATATTTGCTAATGGTCTTGGGAGTTGAGAAGATGATTGAATTGTTGCCTCATGTTTTGCACATTCAGGGGAACAGCAAAGCATCTGAAATAAAGCTACTCCTTTTAAACCAGCTTCCTAATCACATTCAGAGATTGCTAAAGTATTCATATTTATAAATAAGAACTCCCCATACAGATTATACTGTTTATTTCATGTTTTTCCCTTTTGTCATTTATAACATTTCTTAAATAAAATGACATCTTCTTTTTTTCCATTATTATTTTAAAGGTCTCTGGGGAACAAGACTCATGGAGGAAAGCAACACTAACCGAGAGAAATACCTTAAAAGCGTATTACGGGAACTGGTCACATACCTCCTTTTTCTCATAGTCTTGTGCATCTGTAAGTAGTCTCTTAACTTCCACTAATGGAAAAGTTTTTAAAATGTTTGACCTGTCAAAATTAATTAAAAAAAAGTATGTAGGCACTGGAAGCATGTTGGCTCTAGCCAAGAGTTCTCATTTGCTTTGTTTTCAATACTGATTTAGAATTGGGTAAACTCTTTTCTATCCTCTAGAAAGCACAGATTAAAAATCAGCATATCTGACTGGCCAGTTCATTGTCGGTTGTGGTCTTTTGTTTGTTTATTTGTTTTTTTAATGAGAAGCATGGAGTCACTTGCCAAACCTGAAGAACCCAAGTTAAATGGGTTTAACATTAGATTTCATAGCAGTGAATACAGTATCATCACTATTATGAGATCAGTGAATATGAAGTCTTCTGTTTCAGAAGAATGACTTTCCAATTTTAACTTTCAGGAAACACAAATAATGTTACCTGGTATTATTTTGATGTACATTTAAAAGTCCCTTCTTTTGGATTTGGATATGCTGTGTCAGTGTTTCATACCAATTCTTAATTTTTTCCAAGTCTTCAATAATTGCTCCACTTTAGCTCAAGGAACTTGTGCAGGCCCCTCCCACTCTCCCCACTTCTATAATTCTGTTTCCATGATTTCAGCTATGTTAGATTTCTCATGTAAGAAATATGAGATTGTTGTAGAAAACATCCTAGAAATAAAAGCTAAAAACTCGAATAATCTATATATTACATTAAAAATTACAAAGCAAGAGATGATATTTTAAACTTTTATGTCACAAGCTGCTAGAAACTTTTATGTTCTAAGCTGTTTTTTACTAGAACTAGTAAGCTTCTAACAAGTTTTATCAGGGAATGTCTTCTTTTTATATTTCCTAAGACTTTGCCTACCCAAGTGGAAATTTAAGAAAGAAATGAAGTTTTTTTAAGCTAAAACCTCTGTATGTATGAAAAAACATCATCTTCTTGGTTTTTTCACACTAAGTTTCTGAAGGTTAGTTTTAAAATATTTGTTTAGGAAGAAATGTCTCATGCTTTTAAAAATGATTTTAGTCCTTTTTTTGTTTTTAAAGAAACTCATGATTCTTTATTTTTTTAAGAAAAAAGCTTTATTGAAGTATAATTTACAAAGCTTTATTGAAGTATAATTTAACTCATCCACTTAAATATCAATTTTTATAAATGTACAGAGTTGTGCAACCCTCAAATTCAATTTTAGAACATTTCCATCATCTCAAAAATATCCCCCAAACTTCCCTCTGTTGGTTGCATTTGGCAGAAAGCCCCTTTATCCTTCAAATGCTTCTGCTAACTATTACTTAGCTTTTGGTTCGCAGCATTCTACTGACTTTATTTCTTAATTTTTTTGAGGGGGTTTTGAAAGGACTTGTTTGGTTTTTATGTCTTTGACTCATTACTCTACCCCCTTAATTCTGTTGCATGAATTTGGCCATGATAGATTCCTCATGTAAGTGATATGATATTATTTTATAAAACATGTTATCTAAGAAAGAAACACTAAGATGCTAGAATAATCTATATTACATTAAACATTGCAAAATAAGAGAAGACATATTTTAAACTCTTGTGTTCTAAGCCAGTAGAGCTTAGAGTACTGAGGTTGAATTTGTTTCCTGCATGGAATGATGTTTAAATACTAAACTGCAGTGGCCTAAAATATTAACAGGTTGATTAGAATTATTAAACTTTTTCAAGCATTACCTATGCACACATATTTCTTAAGCAAAATAGGCCTTCCCTGTAAGTAAAGCTAGAATTATAGAAACTGCCTAAACATTAGAACTTCCAAGAAAATTTAAAAAAAGAAAGAAAGAAATTACAGTTGACCAAGATCCACTAACCCACCTTCTAAGATATGAGTTTTCAGATGCATCGGTAAGTTTGGGAAATAGGTCAGATAAATAAACGGAAGAGTTTAGAAAACCTGTCTGTAGTCACATAACAAATTAGTGTTTCTTACTTATTTTAGAATTTTTATGTTCTTAGTTTGTTCTTTTTTACCCTAATTATACTTTTCCTTTGTTCAGAATCTACATATTTTAATAAACATAGTTTTATTTTTAGAATATTTTATCATCTCTGGTTAAGATCAGATCTTTTAGCCATATGGTCAAACTTCCATTGAATGTTAAAATTTCCCCTGCACCATCCCTTCTGAATGGCCATCATCCTGCCTCTGACTGAGGAAGAGACCAGGTTAAAAGACCGATATTTTGGAACTAGTTTATTTTTCTGTGGCTAAGTTATGGAGTTCTTCCTTCTATCAAGCCAAAGACTTACCTCTGTGACTCTTTCTCCTAGTTCCACCCTCCAAACGCACTGATGCCAAATACCTTTTCTATGTCTCTTCCAATCCAGCCCTTTGGATGTCTGCAGGCAGACATCCAATCTCTCTGAAGTCTTCTCCAGGATTAAGCTTTCTGGTTTGTTCAACTATACATGCTTTTGAGGAACTCACACCATGGTAACTCCTAGTAGCATGTATTCTGTTCTTTAGAGTCCCTCCCTTTACCTCTTCCTCCAAAATCTGCATTGCCTTCATGCACCCTATCATCCTGTTTAGAAGGTTGCTTCATTTATCTGCCGCAGTCTGGCTGGGCACAAAATCAGGAGCCACTCAAGCAGGAACAAACTTTATTTCCAAAACTCCCGCGAATGCCACGCACACAGCCTTCTCCCGGGACACACTACACCAATAGGAAATCCCTCCTCCGGAATTCCCTCCTACCGCACTTCCTCAACCAATGGGAGTCCCAGAGCTCCAAAGTAGCAGGCCAAGGCTGATGGACAGCAGGGGTCTAATCTCCAATTGAATGCACATCTTAACATAATCATTATCATCTCAATGGCTTGCTGGCGTCACCTATCAACTAAAAATGCCATGCTTTATTCCTACTTGGCTATGGCTCTCAGCATTTATCAATGATTCTCTAGTCTCTTCACCCAAAATCGTAAAGCTCTATGTCTTCTGTTTAGTATTTGAGGATTTCCCTTTCAGCTTGTTTTTTTTTTTTTTTTTAAAATCTCATTAGGTTCTGCTCATCATTCCAGTTTTTTGAAATTATTTATATTTATTCATCTCACATATCAGCTTTATTTCAGCTTCACAGTAACAGCCGAGTTATCCTTCATGTTCTTATACTTGTAGATTGATAAGTCAAAAAAGATTGACCTATGAACATCAGTCCATTAATCAATACCCTTTAGATGAAGTTCACTCATCGCATTATCATCTAGCTCAGTATTCATAGACAGGTTAATGGTTTATGACTTCTTAATGCCTATCTGAATAACTCTGCCATTCCTCTGATCTATCAGCTATTTTTTCTTTCTATCAGCTATTGACTAAATTGAAAAATGAGGATTACCAGGCATGATTCAGCCCTAATAAAGCCTTACTGTCTTCTAATGATGGGATTCTTCAGAAACCATCTTTTAAATCACTAATCTAACATTTTGCCATTAATATCAAAAGATTGTGAATTTTCAAAATTATTACTGTGTATGCAAATGAGATCATATGCTTAACCCTATGTATGTCTGCATATTTGCATGTTCAAAGCTCTTTTGCTTCATAAAGATTTGAGTTCCAGTTCTACCACTGAGATGCTAGGTAAACTTGAGTGAATTATTTAATCTTTCTGAACATTTATTTCTTCATCTGTAAAATACTTGTTTTGAAGATTAGAAATAATACATGAAAAGTTACCAGGATACTATCTCTCATACAACAGCAATGAGAAGTAAATCTCTAAATCATTAAAAACATCAGAATGATCGAATTAGTGGGTTCTAAGAACTATAAGTTGTAATTATTTGAGCCAAGATTCCCAATTCCTTTGGAGTAGCTAAATGCCCATTAAGAGCTTATTTTTCACTTTAACATGTTAGTTCTGTTTCCTGTTTTAAACAAGCAGTCTACTTTGTTTGCCAAGAGGATAGAAATAACAAGTAAATTAAGTACTCCTGTTTTCTATCTTAGGTTTTATTCTTAGTTTAAACCTGAGGTTGATATGAATTCATGATCAAATTACTTATCAATATATATGGGTTACTATTTTAAATAATAATGGTATCTCACTTATGTGCGTTAGATGCTGGCTGAAATTATAGGAAGGAATAAGGAGTATTTCCACAGATTTTTGCAAAAATCTTTTTTCTTTTCAGCCTCTATGATAAAAATACATTTGTCTTTTCCTTTTTCTATTCTCTTTACTCATCTACAAAGTTGTTCAACCTCTTAACTGTGGATATAATAATGAAAATTAAAAATCTAGTTGAATCAGTACCATAGAAATACAGTATTTCTGTAAGTCAAAGAAATTAAAATGCAGAAAAATTGCAAAGACTATGTACAAGGAATATAACAAACTATTAATATTTTAATAAATTTTAAAGTCAGAAACCACTGGGAAAAACAGTAGACTTCTGCAAACATTTGCAGGAAAAAAAAAACATAACTTTTTTCACAGAGTGGAATATGTAATCCATTTATGTGGGAAGTCTTTGACTTTAAACCCACTGGTGTGCAAAGAAGTAATAAAAATGAAAGAATGAGCAACAAAAGTCACAGTAAAATCTGATATGTCCTAGGAAAGGAGGAGCTCTTTTAAGAAGAAATATGTCCTCTATTTTTTTATATTAGAAGGTGACTTTCTTTTGTGTTCTAAAAAAAGAAAGGAATATTTCATTTTACTTGTAAAGGACTGCAAGGATGCTATAGATAGTTTGCCTGATTAGCAGCAAGTCCACACAGATTGAATTGCTGATACTATGTTCATTGAAGTCAAGGTCAGTGGTTTATGGCCAAACCAGTGAGACACTGCTTCCATTTCTGGTGACAAACATTCTAATAGCTTTCCATGTAGTTTTCCAAAATGGAAACATCACAGGTCACAATCTGAACATCACAGGCCACAGTCCCTGGGAAGTAACTGTTAAAGCCTTTGATGGTGGCTGGAAGACTTCTTGTCCTTTCTGGTAAATGACTAGACAAAAATTCAACTTTACAATGGCAAGAAAGCAAAGATGTATAGAAATGACTTTAATCATGAAGTTTTTTCCACTTGGCATACCTTTTCATCTTTCTGGTGATGCACATTGTAAATTTTCGTCTTGTTTTGAAATAGAACAAGCAAAATGCTAGTCTAGCACTGATGTTCTCAAAAGCTTCTGTGTCAACATCTTCTATCCCTTAAATATTTCCATTAGAACTTGTTATTTACCATTTTCTTTGGAATTTTAGCCCAAACTGGATTAAACATGGGAATTTGAATAACTTTATTTCATGAACTCTCTTGTTGATTCCGCAGTCTCTCTTCCACCTCTTAAAAGCCCTGCGCCAAGGTCACTGGGGATTTATTTATTGCCATATTCTATGGGATCTTTTCAGCCTTTCTGGGATTTGGTCCCTTGACATTTAGCATTCTGGAATCTTCCTTCCCTCTTTGACTTCTATAACTTCCTCTCTTCCAGTACTCCTCCTTGTCTTATTTACTTTCTTAGTTTTCTTTGTTCTGAAACGTGTAGGCAGAGTATTCTCTGTGATTAGTTTTCTCTTAGATGAATTTTCCCAAAGCAAAGCTTCAACTAGTACTGTTATATGGTGACTCCAAAGTCCTTCTTTTATCCAGTTCCAGATCTCTCTCAAGAACTACTCATCTTGTGCCATATTCTACTAGACATCCCAGTGGGATTTCTCACAGGCATCTTATCCCTAATAGTCCTAAACCTGTCTCATCACACCTCCCTTTCAGGCATGTTTTAGTCATGTTGTCTACCCAGGTGAACATTACTATCATCTGTGAACACCTTAGCCAAAGCTCAAGAGGCATCTGAGACACCTGCCCTTACCTCTTTAGTATCTCTCAAATCTGTCTTCTTTTAAACATCAATCTTGTTCCTCTTTTAACCCTCTCTCCTGAATTATTCATTTTTCATTCATATGACTATTTACTAAATTACAAACAGATTTAGGTTCTGCCCTTAAATGTTGGGAGTCATCCATTGTTTGGAAGTGTATCACTGTGCATGGAGCCATCCTCATGGATAGAGACATCTGGTATCTGGAAATGATGCTCTAAATGCACTTTATCTGGTCAATTGCCCAGGGAAAATGTGAATCTCTTTCCTGCTCTGCCATGACCCACACAGCACCAGAGATAGGTGTGGCCTGCCAACATGTCAGTCAACCTGCTGACTGCAAGACATCTGGAAGCAAGACTCCACCCTTTAAACATATGCCTGCCTTTCATGTACAGCTTAAATAAACCACCGGAGCCATTTTCCTTTTTTCTAGTTCCAGAACCCATGTGGACTAGATCTGACCATAGTCTCTCTGATACTTAAGTTAGTGATATGAAAGTTTACAACTGGGAAAGAGGGTTCTCCTATAGGGAAGGCCTTTCTGAAGATTGAAGCAAGAATGTGAGCCACGCCGATCAAGAGAGAACTTCATGAAGGTTGTGAAGCAAGAAAAGACTCAGAGCATTCATGAAGTTGAATAAAGCCAGTCACTGGTCAATGCCATCTAATGGAGATGGAAAAGTGATCATGGCCCAGACTCTATAAATTTTGTGGGCTTTCATTAGGGGCTAACAGTTTGAAGCCAGGACTTTAAAAGAGTTATACAGTTCCTTTAAGTTTTTAAGAAGATGACTGGATGCCAAGTGGAAGACAGTTTGAATGCATACCACTCTCCCTCTGTCTTGACTTTTAGGATTACCAGGCCCTGCCTCCAGGCATTAGTGCTTCTAAAACAGATTAATGCAGTTGGATTTCCCAAGGGACAAGGTGTAATTATCTCATCTTTAAGATAAAATTTTAAATATTTAGATAATGTACCAGCATTTTACTCTATGGTCTTTGCTTACTTTTTTAGAACTTCCATTTCCTATAAATAATGGCACTTCCGTATCATAATATCCTTCAATTATGCTCCTTAGAAGTTGAAAACATGCTCACACAAAACCTGCATATAGATGTTTACAATGATTTTGCTCATTATTACAAAAATATGGAAACTACTAAAATGTCTTTCAGTAGGTGAGTTAATAAATAAACTGAGTCATTCAGAAAAGCAAATATTATTCGGCACTGAAAAGAAATGATCTATCAAGCTATGAAAAGACACAGGGAAATTTAAATGTCTATAAGAAACTGAAAGAAGCCAGTCTTAAAATGTTACATTCTGATTCCAACTATGTGTTTATGGAAAAGGCAGAACTATGAAAACAGTAAAAATATCTATGATTGACAGAAATTGGGCCAAAGAGAATTGAATAGGTGACATTCAGGAAACTTTTAGTTCACTGAACCTGTTTATGTGGTACTGTAATGTTAGATGCATGTTATCACAATTTTGCCAAAACTCAGAAAATGAACAACACTAACAGTTCTATGATAAACTATGGGGTTTAACTAATAATGATATTTCAGTGTAGGTCCATAGATTCTAACATGAGAGATACTGATAGGAAAATAAAGTGTGTAAGGTTGGGGGAGGACAGGGGATACATAGGATACATTTGTACTTCATGTGTCTATGCTTTGATATGATTCTAAAACTGCTCTTAAAAATAAAATCTATGAAAACTGTTCATTAAAAAAAAAAAAGATTTGAGAGTCAAATTTTGACTCTCAAAAGGGTATCCAGGTGTAAAATTCCCTTCCTGTCAATCTAATTGCTGCTGTTAAAGAAAAACGATGCAGTATTTATCAAGACATGGTAAGGTAGACAGGACCATCGTGGTGGGTGTAGGAAAGGATGCTCTAAATGCAGCGTGGGCACGTGGAATTTATAGCCAAGGAGCAGGATGGGGAGTGAAGGAATAAAAAGTTCCTAAGAGGAAATAGCAGCGTAAGGAGGATTCTGGCAAATGATGGGCCAGAGTGACCAACTGGGGGAGCTGTAGGATGAGGAACCTGATCAGATACGGAGGATGAAAGTCTTGCTAAACAAATTTAGCAAATTTCTTTGCTGAAGCTGGACTTAACAAGGAAGTACATAGATGAGCCTAAGAGAAGGTTCAGGATCTTGACTGTAGTTTGACCAAGCAAAAAGTCTTTGTCAGTCCTTACTCTTCAAGATCAGCTCAGGAGCCAGATCAAGAGAGAAGCCCTGGGCCCCCTCTGTCATGCATCCTCAAATGGATTGTCAGATTGGCTCATGGTCCCTCACCCTCACAGGGAGGGAAGAAGCCCACTGCAGTGCTGGCATGAAGGCTTCTCACTTACTGTTGACAGCTTTCCCATTTCCATTCCCCCTTTTGTTCACTAGTGCTTCTCATTCACTAATGCACAGAATATTCCCTACTAAATCAGTTCAAGCCTAATAATTCTTTGATTTATATACAGTGCTTGGCATTTCTTTATGATGGGTTTAGTTTCTAGAGTGCCTTCAAATATATGTTTTTATTATATCTTAAACATATCCCTATAAGAAGATGGTACAATATGAAGTTTGCGAAAAAGTTAAGCTTCCTGTGCAAAGTGGCCACTTCACTTTGTGGCACGTGGCCTGGAATCCAGGACCAATATGTCTTAGTTCTAGCATCTTTATATCTGGGACAGTTACATTTTTATGGTATTTTGATTTTCTCTTTGGCCTATAACTAATTAATGGAAAGAAACTTTTTAAATTGTTTCGTGACATAATATTATATGTTCATGCTTTATGCATCCTTTGTTCATTTTCAGAATTTATAGTTTAAAAAAATGTTGGCTTATTATGTTTTTCTGTTTGTTCTGAGGAGCTCATTTGTCTTGTGTTTTTCCTTAAAACTACAGAAAGTTATTGCCTCAAGAGTTCTGAAGCAAAAAGTCTGGAATCAAAGTGTGGACAGGGCTCCCTCTAACTGTGGGGGTCTTTGCTTATCTCCTGTAGTCTTTGTGGTTGCTGTAGCTCTTGGCCTCCTAGGTATAGCTGCATTGCTCCAACCCTCCATCTCCATGTGGTATTCTCCCTTTCTCTCTGTCTACACACGTCAGTGTCTTCAGAAGCATGCCCAGTTGATTTTTAATTTGGGAGATTTACTGATGTTCTTTTTGTGGCCTAGCATATTACCAAGTTTGTAAATGTCCCACAAATACTTGAGGAACAATGTGAGTGATCTCTTTTAATTATACTTGGGTAACCCTTATCCAAAATACTTAGGACTAGAAGTGTTTGGGATTTGGGAGTAGATGTTGGTATATTTGCTTGTATGTAATGAGTCATCTTGAGGATGGGACCCATGTTTATATGTACCTTATACACATACCCTGAAGGTAATTTTATATAATATTTGTAATAATTCTGTTCATGAAATAAAGGTTCATAGAATGGAATTTTCCATTTGTAGCATCATATCAAGCCCTCAAAAACTTACAGATTTTGGAGCAAATTTAGATTTCAGATTTTTGAGTTAGGGTTACTGTATAAAATTTTATATTTGTATTGTGAGTCATGTGTTCAGTTCAAACACTCCATATGCCTAGATAATTTTCATCTACTTTCTCTGTCAAAGATTGAAAGATGTAGGGTTAAGTTTCTATGATTTTTGCTAATTCTTACACTATTTGCAAGTATCAGTTTGTATTTCTTGATGATTTGTTATTCAATACACATGAATTCATGATACTTAAATTATTGTGTATGGTATCATTTTCAATATACAATAACTTTATATGACTCAGTGTTCTCCTTATAATCTTCTTTGTCATATTCTTAATCCACTTAATAACTTTAATAATATTTTGTCCCTTTTTTCTTTTCAACTCTATATTGAATGTTTCTTATAAAAATTCTATATATACCTTTTTTTCCTTTTTTAACCAATTATTTAAAACCTTGTTGTCTAGTAGAGGTTTAACCTATTTCAAAATTATTAGGTGTCCAAGATTCTAAGACACCAAGACCCATAGTCATGATCCCTAGAGCCAGATATTCAGAATGGAACATAGCTAAAACCCTGACCCAAATCATCTGACTCCAAATTCAGGGGTTGTTGAACAGCCACCAACATGGACTCAGGCTGTGGCTCACTCCTGGAGTGTGTAAAATTGCCACTCAAAGACATCACATGACAGCTGGGTGTGGTGGTGAATGCCTGCAATCCCAGCTACTCAGGAGGCTGAGGCAGGAGCATTGCAAGTTAGAGATTGGGCTCAGCAATATAGAAATACCCTGTATCAAAAAGGAAAGAGAGCTGTGGGTGTAGTTCAGTGGTAGAGCAACCCTAGCTCCAATCCCCAGGACAGGGAGTTTAAAAAAAAAAAAAAAAAAAGGAATATGTAGCAGTTCATTCTAGGGCCTGGTGCAAAATAGGGGCTGACCTGATGAAAAGTCTGTTAAAATAATCATCCTTCAAAGTGAGAATGTGTTGTTTTCTTGGCTGTCCAGCAGTTGGTGCTACACAAGCAGGGGAAGCTTGCTTCCCTTTGAGTGAAAGTGTGGATGCCAATATAAATCCTGAGAATTTCAAAGGCAAAACTCAATATTGGGTCTTACACAAACAAGGAAAATGAAAGATATGCATATTTAAAATCACTGGCTAAAATACTTAAATTTACACATAAAACTGGATCATATTTAGAATTCAGAAGGTTTAAGCTATCAAAATTAATTTTTAAAAGCAACGACAAACTCATAAGCAAAAAACAAACAAACAAAAAAAACCCTTTCACAATATTCTTTATTCACTTATCCAAAGGAATTATAATTTCATTTTAAGTAAAAACAATCAAGTTAATCATTTAGTTGGCTTTTGGAGCCTTCATTACTTACTCTTTCATGTTATCTTTGTCCCATTAATTGGCTCTGGATCCATAGAAGGCCTCTGCAGAGTGTATTGTACCTGTGTCCACCTCTTGGTGGTATCTGGGCAGATAGCACACCCCCTGAAATTCTATAAACTCCTCTCCTGGAGGAAGAGATCACCTGTTTGTCTTCATGTTTAGTACCTGTTCTGTCAATGTTAATAGGTTAGAATTATTAACCTTTAACTAGGATCCAATACATTTTGAAAGGTAGCAACTCAAATAACACTCGGAGAAGACTGTTCTTATCCTTAGTACTTCAGGTCATAGGATAACAGGTGAGGGAGCCTGACCAAGGGTCAGGAAATTATTCATACTTCTTTGATGTATTATTTAATTGTCCATGTGTATATTTCTTGCTGATTGCTTGAGATGAGCTCGATTGTACTGAATCACTATTATCAATTCCTCTTGTTTAATAATCTGCATTTTTATATGCTGAAAAGGTGAAGAGGGCTATAGGAGAGGTTGACTAAATAACATTGAATCCCAACATAATGTAAGTTTAATATACATTTTGTGAAGCCTGAAGATTATTATAAAGTCAGGTAAGTGTTAATCATCTGCTGGGTGTTCAGAGCTGTGTTCAAAAGAAATATAACACATATTTTGTCCCCTTGAGGCTTTTTGTGAGCAAATTATGGGAAGTGTACCATATTGCACTTATAATAAATAGAACCCAGTGTGAGACAATACTTCTTAAATTGCTAAAATTTGCAATAGATAGATTGTAGCAACCCAGACAGGGAGGAAGAATCACCATGATTGGACATTTGTTAAGTGTCAGGCATGTAGTGCTAGATAAATCTTATTTTTGTGTAACTATCAGAAACTCTCATGGAATAGCTAATTATCCCATCATACAGAAGAGAAAACTGAAGCTCATGAAGTTTAAGCCACCTGCTCAGCGTGGGTAGTAAGGAGCATAGCCAAGAGTCAAACCCTGATTTACATTGATCTCACAAGTTTATTAATTACTTTCCCACCTTTTCTAGACCATTCAGTGTGATCAGTGAGTGTTCATGGCAGGCCCAGTTTGGGTTAGGATAGGTCTGTAACAGTGGGCCTCCAGGGAGAGAGATGGTGAAACAAGGTGATAATTCAAGTTGAATGAAGAGGCTCTTTGAAGAGTTGTGGCAGCAGTAAGGGAATTAGCACTGGAGATGAGGCACTTTGGGGAAGGTTACCACCTCCAGGATGGAAGAGACTCTGGGAGCGAATGGCCTGGCAAAAAAACAGTGTATCTGTGGGAGAAGATACCAGCAGAAGCTGTGGCCAAGTTACAGGATCCTTTGCTAAATTGTATCAGATGGTCAGAATGGAGCGTAAGAGTAGAGGAGAAAAACCCAGACCTCTGTCTCCTCTGACCTACCCGATGCAAAGGCTCACAGGTGATCCAGTTCACAGAGCTCACCCTCAGGAACTGAGCAGAGAAAGAGAAATGGAAAGTTCATCTGAGAAAGCCAGAGAAGGGCCTGTCCATGTTATCCCTGTAGCACAGACACAGCCATAGCTTAAGGAGCTTGGCACTGCTCCTTTTGAACTTGTGCACATCAGACTCACCAGCCTGTGGTCTGACGCAGGAAGCTAAGGGAGATGACAAACTGGCACATTGGAAACCCCAGGCATCCAGTAAAATGATCTGATCTTAACTTGATGCTCAATGGTGAACCAATTTTGTTTCACAGTGGTCAATATTAATGTTAAATATGTCTGATAAGCCAAAGATGTAGACATGTCCTAGAAGAATGATGTAAAAAGGAAGGCAAGTATAAAAAAAAGACCTAACATGAATGTTTGTCCATTCAAAATGTCCATCAACCAGACGTAGTCTACCTGTGGAAGCTGTAAGCTGTGCAAATGTGTGTGCAGGTTGCCTTGTGGGGCTCATTTGGCTCTTTCTGTGTTCCAGTGACCTATGGCATGATGAGCTCCAATGTGTACTACTACACCCGGATAATGTCTCAGCTCTTCCTAGACACCCCATTGTCTAAAACAGAGAAAACGAACTTTAAAACTCTTTCTTCAATGGAGGACTTCTGGAAGGTATTTGCAAATAACTTTGAAAGTACATATTTTTGCCTTAACTTTGTTTATTTGGCCTCAGAATTTCACTGCATGTGTATCATCAGGGCCTGCTGAGTGTTTACTACTTTGTGAGATGTTGTAAGTCATGGTGAGTTCTTCAAAACTACTGCTGCTACCTTCAAAGAAGGATAAAGTTAAGATTTATTGAGATCTTTGCAGATGCCTTATGCCACACTGGGTATTTCATACCTTCCCCATTTAATCCCCATGGTAACTGACTAGGTCAATACTGCTGCTGTCCCCAGTTTGCAAATGAGATTCAGGTGTTTAAATGTGCAAGGTCACTTGGCTGGGGAATAAGAGACTTGTTCCTAGTATGACAGCCACTTTTCTGTACCCGTTTATTATTCATTCAGCCATTCATGGTTCATTAAACATTGAGAATCAGAAGAGCATTTTGGTTGCTCTGTGTTACTTGGCTTTTGTGTTTTATCTTTGTTGGTGATGACATGTATCCCCAGCTCTTGGGATGATGCTTAATTCAAGGGAAGCATATTCTTTCAAAGGTTTGCCAATGTAAAATTCAACCCAGCACCTTTCCCAGTGTCACAAATTCAACCATAGTAGCAGAGCATAAGCAAAAAGTTATATAGAACAAAGTTTAAGCCAATCTGGGCAATATGGTGCTCAGTGTCTAAGAAAATCTGATGGAAATATTAAAAAAAAAAAATGATTGATTCGCCATCATTTTGTGAGATACTTTGTAAAATTCTGACTAACCTCTGGGTAAAAACTGTTGATTTTAAGCATACAAAAAAAAAAAAAAACCTGAGTCATGGGAATCTATTAATATATAACAGTACTTGGCATCAAAAGTACATTTGTATAATATTAACATTTGCCCCCTCAGTGGAACTGGTCGCTATCTCTGCTGATCATCTGATATAGATTACACGCTGAGAAGTGGCTAGATCTTTCTTCCCTTAGGGTGTAGCCTTTTGTACAAACTAACAAGAGATGTCTCACACATATACAATTCTGTGATAATAAATTCCAAGCTCTAAAGAGGAGGAGATATGTTGGAAGGCTCCCATATAGCAGGAGTCCAGACATTAAAAAAAAAAAAAAATCCACCAGATGATAGGCTGACAATTGACACTCTTACTTTTTAGCTCAGAGCCATGATTATGTGGAATGCTGTTTTCATAAGGAAGAGTAGAATTGATTCTGGCTGTGGACTCACACAACACTCTCACCTGACTGCCTTTAGGCCCAGAACAGAAATCAGAGTGGCCACTTATTAAGCACACATCCTGTGCCAAGTGTACTGACAACAGAACCCCCTCTTACTGCTCTACCTTGTTCAGAGTAGCCAAAGCCCTGGTAATGCAAATATTCCAGGCAGAGGCAAGAGAGTGACTTGGAGGTTTTTAAAAAACATGCCTTTGGGCCGGGGATTTGGCTCAGTGGAAGTGTGCTTGGCTGGCATTTGTGAAGTTCTGGGTGTGATCCAGCACCAAATAATTATAAAAATAAATAAATAAATAAATAAATAAGTAATAATGAAAAAAGGCAAAAGAAGAAAAAAAATTCATCTTTGCTTTTAGTTTGCAGAAGGCCCCTTACTGGATGGGCTGTACTGGAAGGTGCAGCCCAGCAACCAAACAGAAGCTGACAACCGAAGTTTCATTTTCTACGAGAACCTGCTGTTAGGGGTTCCACGCATACGACAAGTCAAAGTCAGAAATGGATCCTGTTCCATCCCCCAGGACCTGAGAGAGGAAATTAAAGAGTGCTATGATGTTTACTCTGTCAGTAGCGAAGACAGGGCTCCATTTGGGCCACGAAATGGAACTGCGTAAGTATCTGGGACTGTGGCCCCTGAGTGACATTGACTCATTGACTCATTCTCTGACCTCCCACTGACATTCCATCATTTATTCTCTGATGGTTTTAGCAATTAGAAGATGCCTTCAGTGAGTCCTCAAAGCTTGTTTTAAAGCCTGGGCCAAACTGACATCTGGTGTCTCAAGTTTTCTCTACTTTTCAATCCCCTTCTAGTTTCTCTATGCATATTTCTAAAAGGCTAAATTGTTGATTTTATGACCCACAAAAAACAAATTACCTGAGTCTTTAAAGTTTCATTTAAGATGCTTTGATCCTTTTTTAAATCAGTGCCTTATAGTTATACACAATATTGGGGTTTATTTTGATAAAATTATACAAGCATGGAATATAATTTAATTCAGTACCCAGTACTTCCCCCTTTACCTTCCTACTCCTTCCTCCCTTTTCCCTTTCTTTGACCCTACTGGCCTTTCTTCTGTTTACTTATAGTTTTTTTTTAATTACTGTGTAATAGACATATATAAAGGTGAATTCACTTGGCATATTCATATATGTACATAGCATAGTTTGGTTAGTTCCATTCCACTGTTTCTCCCTTTTCCCAGCCCTCCTTCTTCCCGCTTAGTCCATTTTCTCTCCTTTACTGATTTCTTCTCTGTTTTCATGGGATTCTCCCTCAGCTCCTCACTTTCCACCTTATTTTGGTCTAACTGTTGCATATGAGAGAAAACATTTGACCTTGACTTTCTAGGTCTGTTGGTTTTATATATGTATATACATATATACATCGTCTTCTAGGTTGTTCAGTAGGAACTTTTCTGATGTAGAAATACTTTTTTTATATATTTCTTATAAATAGCTTTTTGTTTAGAATGCAATTATTTGAAGTGTAGTTATTTTGGGGCACATGAAAGTTGTACATATTTATGGTGCAGTACAATAATTTGACACAGGTTTACAATAAGTAATGATCGAATCAGAGTAATTAATATTTCCATCTCCTCAATCATTATTCTGTGTTGGGAAACTTTGGTTTCTTCTTGTTATTTGAAGATATAGCATGAGTCATTACAGACCCTAGTTACCCCTGTGGTGTGGAATTTCAGAAGCATTTCTTCCTATCTGACCGGGTTTTTGCATCCTGGATCTGGCTTCTTTTGTCCCCACTCCATGCTCTCTCCTAAACTCTAGTGACCACTATTCTGTGCTTGTATTTTTATGAGACTGATTTTACAATTTTCACATTTGGACATGAACATGTAATATTTGCCTTGTTCCTGTCTTCTTTCACCTACATCACATTATTTCCTCCAGGTCCATTCACTTTTATACAAATGTTCTTCCTTCCTTCCTTCCTTCCTTCCTTCCTTCCTTCCTTCCTACCTTCCTTCCTTCCTTCCTTCCTCCCCTCCCTCCCTCCCTCCCTCCCTCCGAACAATATTCCTCCATGTGTGTGATTTTTTAATCCATTCTTCAGTTGATAGACTCTTCTTTTGATTCTGTATCTTAGCTAAAGTGAATAGTACCACAATAAACATGGGGATGCAGAGGTCCCTTTGAAATACTGATTTAATTTCCTGTGGATAAATACCCACTAGTGAGATTGCTGGCTTATATGCTACTTCTACTTTTAGTTTTTCAGGGAATCTCCATGAAAAGAGTAGTTTTTTAAAGTGTGAGCTGGTGAGGCAGGATTTTCTTTCTTTCTCTCTTTCTTTTTGTCTGACTTAAAGCCCCTGGTTTAAAATGTATGTTTATAATCCTAAGTATACATTTGTACATGTGCACCTTTGCAGGAGTTTTAGTATACTTAAGTACCCATGCTTCAAACATTTCTGCATTATAAACTTCCTAGATTTAGAATTATTGTTGTTATGCCAGAGAAATGGGCAAAGCTCTCAGGCTGTCTCAGGGTGGGCCTCCTGAGGTGGCTGCCCCAGGGTAAGTCACTATGGCAGAGCCACCTTCTAAGCAATGCTGAACAACTACTGTCGGGTCATCTGCATCATTTTCTTGAGAACTGAGTCACCCAGAATCCACATTTGTTATGTTTAATGGGACAAATACCTTTTTCAATGACAAGATAATTTATCTACAATTCAGTGTACACTGTATTTAGTACCAAGGCTCAAAAGTCACAAATTTAGTAGAAATCAGGAGATTAGACCAAAGGTACTAAATAATCTGAAAAGATTTTTTTCCAGGTTATGAAAGTGATTATACTTACTAATCCTCCTTTTTCTAGGTCCTGCAAAATAAGCATACATTTAATCAGTGGTACCTTTTCAAATATTTTACTTTATCTCACATCATTAATAAGAAATTTTTCTAGCCACTACTCTGTGTGAGATTCTTTTTACAGATGCATTATTTTATCTCTCACAAAATATATACATCTCTAATATAGACATCATGTGTATTTTATATGGAAAAATGGAGACCACGTAGCAAGACACAGGATGGACTTGTCCCTTTTTATCTGTGATTTTCACTAGGGGCTTGGAGTCATGTAGTCCTTGAGTATATACAGTCATCGGGGAAAGTAGCAATGGGAACTCGGGATTGATGGCAGAGACTCTGCAGACAGACAGCCCCGTGTGTATTCTCAACTCTACCATCAAAAACTTTGGGACTAAATTGACCTCAGTAATCCTTAGGACCCTCAATGCTACACTGGGGATAAAAACTGTATGACAATTCAATAAGAAAACACTAATGAAGTAACCACATCAACTATATAACCAGTAGGATAAGACTTATTTCTTTTTTTTTAAATTTTTATTTGCTCTACCTAGTTGTACATGACAACAGAATGCATTTCCAATTAATTGTACACAAATGGAGTGCAATATTTCAATTCTGTGGTTGTGCACAGTGTAGAGACGCACCATTCATGCAATCATACATGTACCTAGGGTAATGATGTCCATCTCATTCCACCATCTTTCCTATCCTTATCTTACCAGGAACCTTGTAATTGCCATTGGTATTTCACTGATTTTACCTGTTTGTTTTTGTTTTTTAAATTAGTTGGATCTACACAAGTGAAAAAGACTTGAATGGGAGTAGCCACTGGGGAATAATCGCATCTTACAGTGGAGCTGGCTATTACCTGGATTTGTCAAGAACAAGAGAGGAAACAGCTTCCCAGATTAATAGCCTCAGGAAAAATGTCTGGTTGGACCGAGGAACCAGGGCAACTTTTATTGACTTCTCAGTGTACAATGCCAACATTAACCTGTTCTGTGTGGTCAGGTGTGTACTGAGGGCACTCACTGCTCCCAATTTTGGTAGTGCCTGTATATCCTATTCTGGAGATAGGCCAAACAACTCTTGCCTGCAGCCTTATAAATGAGAATCCAGGCCAATAACAAGGCAGGGGTGAAAACTGAAGTCTTAGTGGGACAGGGAGATTTCAGGAAGGGATTTATGATCCTAGAATATTATGATTTGGAAAGAACCCTAAATCTAGTCCAAGTTCATCCCAGTTCAGACCCTTTTCAGAAAAAGCATTTGATTTTCTAACACCTATCATCAGAGATTATGAGGATGATCAGAGCTACATGCTCCATTACATGTTCCAAGGCTGTCAAACATAGACTCCCTTCCCTGACCTTCCCACTCTCAGATGATGCCCAAGCTATTAGGACATAGACAGTGTCAGCAAGTTATAGATTCCTGCTCCTGCTTAAGACTCACCAAAGGCACCTGAGGTGAACTTTCCCTAATGATTCCAAGAGAATTAGAAGAGGATTAAAAATGTTAGGCAAGCAGCTGACATTTAAATCAATGTCTATCTATAATAATTCTAGCTTTATCACTCACTTAGTTTTAGTATGTCCTTCCCAGACTTTAAGGGTGATGACCATCAAGGCCAGTTACTCCGTTTTCCTATATGGTTTTCTAATTTTCTGGAAGGGGTTGCCAAGTATAGGGCCAGAATGGGTCAGAGAGAGATGACTTGACACAGAGCCACTTCCTTCCCCTTACAGTTGACGCAGGCTGTCACCAGGCTCTGCTCTCCGTATTGCTCTCTCGAAATTGTGGTTCTCATGGCTACTCTCTAGTCCTACCTGTACCAGAGGAGATAGCGATGCCTAGTAGCTTCCCAAGGGCTTTTAAATATCTGAAATCATGGAGTTAAATATTCTGTTTCTAATTTGATAGGAAAATGGTACCATTAAGTGAATCATTTAACTTACTTAATGTGAGAACTGTAAAATGGGAATTTTAGTTCAATCATAGGAAAGCACTGATGATCAGTGCCATCAGTATGAATGGAAACATGTTACTTCTTCAGACAATAGGCCCTGATTGAGGGCCTGTGAACCCCAAAGCACTGGGGAGGGGAAAGAAAGTGCCCTGGAGGAAAGTATCTGGTGGTAATTAGGCATTACCTAGTAAGTGAATGAATGAATGTGATGCTCAGGCCTATCTTCATAGACTGCAAAATATACATCCTACTTCTCAACCCAATCATATGTTTTAGTGCATATTTTGTATTTGGGTTTTTTCATGCTACCTAATAAAATGACTTGCATCTAACAATAACATTAGAAAGACTTCTTTGTTGATTAACTATCCATTTTAAAAAATAACACAGTATTTTAAACAGTACAAATGCCAGAAAAAATAAAGGGAAGCCTGAAGAGAAAGGAATCCTTTGGATGCAGGTCTTGGGAATTCTAGTTCCTTTTTTAGTACAAGATTCTACAAGTGTGTTGGTATTGGCCATCATAAAAATGATTTGCCACTAGCTTGGGTAAGCTATGGTAGCAGATTTATTACCTTGTAATTCAGAGAAGGAAGAAACACCCTTCTGGCTATAACCCTGTGCTGTAGTTGTTTTAATTGTTCTTATTGCAATGCAGGTTATTGGTTGAATTCCCAGCAACAGGTGGTGTGGTTCCCTCTTGGCAATTTCAACCTGTAAAGCTGATTCGCTACGTCACCACTTTTGATTTCTTCCTGGCAGCCTGTGAGATTATCTTTTGTTTCTTTATCCTTTATTATGTTGTGGAAGAGATATTGGAAATTCGCATTCACAAACTACAATATTTCAGGAGTTTCTGGAATTGTCTGGATGTTGTGATCATTGTGGTAAGTTGAAAAGCAATACCAATTTCCCTACCTTATCCAAAAAGCATATTAATTACAGTCTTTGATCTCCTCAGAACTGTGGATCTTGATATTTCCAGAAGAAAATCTAAATTTCCTCTCTCTATTACATCCACTTCTCCTTTACAAATTATTTTGCATGTGAGACCTTACTAACCATGGTGTAGAGGGGCATTTACAGTGAGCTCTCAAATAACCACACTAATCATGAGAATAACTCAGCAATTACTATTTGACTGTGGCCAGCCATATGAGATATAGGAGATATTTGGGGTTCAACTTCTATTAAAAAAATTTATTTACATTTTTCTGCATATGTGTCAAGTTATGGCAAGAAGGAACATCCTGAAAATATTTTGAGTGACAGAGTAAACATTCTTAGGTTAAGAATTTCCTGCGAAGTCCACAGAGAACAAAATTTAAGTTATGCCCATCAAAGTTCTCTGTATAAGGTACAAGAAATCATGAATCACAGTTACATAGTCAAGACTAAAACAACTTTTAGATGTTGTGCCTGCCCTTGACTGTATTTTAACTTCTAACAGTTGTTCAATTTGTTTTCCCTTCGTTGGAGTCAATTAATTAATCACTTCCTTCCAGAGGCCTCAGTGTAAAAACCAATTGTCAAACTTGAGTCTTCCTTCAGCAATAATAGTCAACCTTTGCCTAAGTTTTGTTACACATTTAGCTATGTAGCAATGCACCTAATTATTACGTGCTTAAAATTTTGAATAGCATAGTGATGTCATATTTTTCTTTTATATATTGTACTATGCCCACTGCCTAGCATAGAAATGAACCTCAGAAATCTCAGGAAATGATTCATTATCCTGTTGGCACTCACTCTTGTCTTAGCCTTCCTGGTGATAGTTATTCTTTCCCTTGCTCCTCTCAAAAATTTATTTGGCTTTTGTGAAGCATTTACATCAAGTCAGTATTAAATCATTTCTTATTAGTATTAGTTAAGAAGACATGTCACTCAGTGAACGGACACTTTAGCCATAAGTAAAACTGCCCAGGCATGTGTTTCATGGTAATGAACAATATTAGTACCAATCATAATAATAACAACAGTCTGCTCGTTAGAAGCTACTGTGTTATGTGCATTTCCAAGTGCTTTTTATTTACAAAAGCTTAGTTAACTTTTCCACTAATCCTCTTAACCACTCTGAACCTGCTTCTGGAGCCATGTATATTTGTGCTACAGAAAAAGGTCATACTTAGAAAAAAATTCCTACAGAATAGCTACAGTCTGGAACCTAGTGCAGTCAAAACCGCCTCTTTCTTTCATGATGGCTGTGTAACATCACACAGCCCACACAAATCAAGATAACAGGAGTTGTCCCCCACATTTCCAATGTATTAATAATGAGCAGAGTTATAAAAGAATTTCAGTACTTAAGGAAGTAGGAGAAGCAACAATTCTGGAAATAATTTTTCAAAATATAAGGGAGGACAGAGTACAGACCCTATACAGTAAGAATTATTTTGGAACACAGTTATTGTTTGTAACCCTTAAGGATGGAAGCTCTCTTTTTGGACTTATATAAATTTGTTATTGAGAATAATGGCAAAAAGGTGTGATGTTATACTAACATAACAGGTTTCTTTTAACCAGATGACTTCAGTATTGACAAAAGACTAGTTAGTAGGATTCATTGTTTTTTAACTTGTATTTTTATCAGTGAAAACTTTGACTGAATACTATAGTATATCATATATGTGTGTGTGTGTGTGCGCGCGCATGTGTGTATTGAGAGAATTTAGAAGAGTAATATAAAAATTAATACAAAGAGAATTTGAGCACTTTTTTTTTTTTTTTTAAAGATAGGGGAGAGAGAGAGAATTTTAATATTTTATTTTTTAGTTCTTTCGGCGGACACAACATCTTTGTTTGTATGTGGTGCTGAGGATCGAACCTGGGCCGCACGCATGCCAGGCGAGCGCGCTACCACTCGAGCCACATCCCCAGCCCTGAGCACTTTTTTTCTTACATACCTACAAGTTTTTATGCCACACCCCAGTGAGTTGCCTTGTACCTACTATGGACACCCCTGAGAAAATAGATGGGGAGATGTGGGTCAAAGATTATTTCTGTATTTTAGCAGTCACAGCATTTTGCAAGTATTTTTTCAAAACTTTTTCCTGCTTTCCTTACTTCTAGTTGGTGAAAAAAATTTCAATAAGAAGGTGAATTGCGATTGTCCTTCCCTGTTCTATATGAAGTACAGTCTCAACTGTGTCATGGCACTACTCAGAGTCACAGCCCACGTAGGACAGACTCAGATCCCACAAAAAGGCACAGATACTACAGTGAACTGTTCACATAATGTACATTAATCCAGTGGTAGTGAGTGGCAAGAAGGGGCCATTGTTCCCTCTGATCTTGTATAGCTCAGACCCAAGAAACATGTGAAAAGTTGTATGTTATAAATGCAGAGATAGCCATGATTAAGAAGGAACCCTTTGTTCATATACTTCACTGCAAGTTTCCTTTAGCCTCTCTGACCTTCATTCCCACCATATTCTAAGACCAAGCACATTCTGTCCTCTTTTGTGCACTCCTTTTCAGTGAGTCTGGTTTCGGCTTCACCTCATGTTGTGTGATGCCAACTCTTTAGGAGCTTTTTGTATTATTTAGCTTTGTGTGGTTTTTCTTGTCTCGAATTAAGAGTGTGAGTTTTTGGGGAGTGGAGCTTACCCCAAGTTCACTTCCATATGTTCTTCCTGGCCCAGACACGGTTGTGTACGTGCACATCTGAAGAGAAAGAATGGATGGCTGGAAACTGGAAAATGAAGAGGCACTCAAGAAAATTTTAAAAACTAAACTTAAAACCAGAAAAATCAGGAAAAGATAGGAGAGGGGTAGAAAATGATTTATATGTGGGTGGCAAAATGATCAGAAGGCCTTCCTTCTTGAGTTTGGGTTTGTTATAGTGACATCTCGGGTATATCTGTGGGTACTTGTTGTATGCACAGGCCCATGGACACATGCACTTATTGGATTTCTGTTCCTAAGTAAGGAAATGCAAGCAATATATATTGTGTATGTCTTTTATGGCAGTGCCAAGCATTGCCATTTGAGTGTGTGACTTTTATGAATGCCATTGGGTGTGCGTATTGGCCAGATGTGGCATCTATATATGGTGAAGAAAAATAAACTACTCATTATAAGGTAAGCTTCTTTGAAAGCAGTATAATGAAATATAAGCCTTTTGTTTTCCAGCTCTCGGTGATGGCTATAGGAATTAGCTTATATCGAACATCAAATGTGGAGGGTCTACTCCACTTTCTGGAAGACCAGAATACTTTCCCCAACTTTGAGCATCTGGCATATTGGCAAATACAATTCAACAATATAGCTGCTGTCACAGTATTTTTTGTGTGGATTAAGGTAATTGATTCAGAACATGTTCTGGGTTTTTAGTACTATTTTTTCTTCCTTTAATTAACATGAGTCACACAAAATTTTAAAGGACTTGAACTTGCCTTTTTTGGGCAAATTCTGTGGCCAGCCAAAGCTGCTCCATAATTTATATCAAGAAAAACTAGTGGGACTCATGGGATGGTTCCTCTCATTATGGATGATGCTACTTCTGCTGCCAGAATTCTTTCAAGATCAGATCCTGTAGATGTCATTTAACACAAACAAAAGAGGTCTTTTCAGTGTTAGTTGGGCCTGGAGGACCAGGTTACCCTAACACTGTGGCACATCTGAGTTTTAAATTATGTAATGTGACCAGGAGAGGAAAAGGAACTGAGAGGGGATCATTTGCAGGAAATGGAGAGATGCTGCACCTGGAAATGCTTGTTAGAACAATCTGCTCTGTTCCAGGAGGCCAGAGGGAAGCTTTACCCAGAACGTCAGCTGGGACAGACCTTTCCTCCAAGGAGGACTTAATTTACTCATTTCCCTCTTTTTACAAAACGTAATGTGTATTTTCAGGTGTGTAAAAGTTTAGGATAGGACATTTTTATGTACAGTGAGCCTCATTTTTGGCGATGCAGGAAATTTCATTAATTTTGAAGCAACCACCAACCTGCGTGACCAGCTCAAGTTCTGATTGTGCTGTACAGACAATAACTGCTGGCTACAGGTGGCTGTTTACATTTTGTTTTCAATTAATTAAGGTTACATGTAATAAAAATTTCAGTTCCTCAGTCCCACTAACTACATTTTAAATGCTTAATGTCTCTGTGTTAATAGTGTATACTGTTTTAGGAAATGGAACTAAATGTTCTACTAAGAACATTTCTACCATCACAGAAGGTTCTCTTGAACAGCTGTTGAGGAAGGTGCCTACCAAGAGCTGTGTGTTTTCCTGAATTGATGCTTATCCCTGGAAGCACTGAGGTTTATCAGAGGGCATAGACCTCACCTTGTGTTTCTCAGGCTGCTTACTCAGCTGTATGAGAAAACCATTGCCACATAATTGATGCCCAAATAAAAGATAATTACTGATACACAAATAGTATTTCCTGAAATGTTTTGTGGTGTTTGTTAGAGATTTTTCTTTTACATTTTAATCCTTTTTTTCGAGGAAAAATATCACCAATCATTGAAACTGTGAGGAAGCCCTTTTCCATGATATGTTAATCATCCTGGAAAATGTGACCACATGAGGCTGTAGCTGTGTTCTGTTCCCTGCTTCCAACTCCAAGAACAGAGCCTGTCATGGGTTAGGGACTCAGCAGACCCTTTTTGAATAAAAGATAGAAGAGCTGGTTTTGGAAAACAATAAACCCACGTCCTTTCTGTCCTTTCTCTTTTGGTCTTACTGTGGTTAAAACACATAACACAAAACTTGCCATTGTCACATTTTAAAATGTGGAGTGCTGTGGCATGAAGGACATGCACAGTGTGGGGCCACCATCACCACTGTGCCCTACC